>NW_025318906.1:4650000-5250000 GCF_018153725.1 Drosophila mojavensis | reverse complement strand
TGGTGATTAATAAATACTTAAATAGATATCGATGTATGTGTATATATGAATTTATAGTTAAATAGATTTCTAGATAACTAAGTATATGAATATAAAATAAAAACTAATTATATTTGGTATGTTTAAAAATGTAAAAATATTTCGCTGTATTATTTTTTTTTTTTTTTTTTTAATTAATCTAATAAATGTTCTCTTCTATTTGCGCTGTTTATACTGAAAATATTTTAGTAAATTTTTTCATATAGAAAAAGCGCTATAAATGATATATTTCACAAAAAACAAATTTTTTACTATCAAATTTATATACTAACATATATATTGCATCAGAGTAAAATTTGTATACGCTCTTCAACTAAATTTACTTCATATATGGCTTCTACTTTAAGCCCAATAACTTGTGAAATTAACTTGAATTGCTTTATTTTAGTTCTAGGGTTTCATTGGCAGCCAAAACAAAGCTCAAATGCTCAAAAATAGTTTGACTTAAAACCTTTTAGTAGTTTAAGTTTTAAGCAGCTTATAAACTTAATGTTTGGTCGATTGACCACAGAACTAATTACAGGGCAGCATTTAGCTCAGCCACCTAGTCTTGCCCAATGCTCTTCCTGGATGCCTTCACACAATGAGAATCCATACGAAATACGAGCTAATACGAGCTTTGGGATCCGAGCACATTGCGGCCTAGGCGCATAAATAATGCAAAGTGTTTCATAATAACACTTAAAGGGCAACGGGGCGGACAGTCCGATTGTGTGACTTGGCAAATTGAGCAACTGACAGTGGAGATTGCGCATACGCCATGTGTTACAACATTTGGGTACATCCATTTAGGAGAGCTTTAACAAATGTACAGGCCAGACATATTTGATGAGCGGCTTGATGGCTGCTCAGGTTGCCTTCGTGAGCATTTCTATAAATAAATACATTTATATATAGACATACATATATGGGCATATATATGTAGCACTGATTGATATTCCGTTGATATCCTTTGCAGCTCGCATTGCACGCAATGGCAATCAAATCAGGACTATGTTTACTTCTGTTATTTATAGTAGCCATCAAGTTTGTGTAGCCTGGCTCCATGGCTAGGTTAAACAATGGGCATTTGGAACAGCGAGCTTACGTTGCTTAAAAGTTGTTTCTTTCGATTTACAGTTCGTGCCTGTGCATAAAATTTGGCTTATTGCTTGGTAGGTCTTTGGTCAAAGACTTGCAACACTTTTAATTAAATTCATTTGCTGGCTTTTGGCTTTTGATTAAATATGCATAAATAGCAATTAAGTGAAGTGTACTCAATGTAAAGCATATCCTTGCCTACGCAATTTATGCTAAATTATTGCATACTATATCTTTGTGTATTGCGGCCAGCACTTGAGCTGCCTAGCTGAGTAGATGCTGCTCCTGGCCAAAAACGGCAACCGTTGCCCAGCCACTGAAAATTAAAACGCTTAATTGAAGTTCTTTCCCCGCCACCAAATTCTACCCCATTGCTTTTCTCCTGTCCTTCTTTTTATGGCCCTTTTTTCGCTTGCCGCCTTTTGTGGCTGTAATATTGCAGGTAATTAAGATAGCCCCACAGCCTTCTTCAAAACATCAGCATAATTCACTCTGCCTGAATTTCATTGTGGTTCGCCTTTCTTTTCACGCCGTTGCCCATCGCTTATTTTTCCAAAGGAACTTTTGTGGTCGACGTGTTAGAAGATGTTTTCGAGCGCGGCAAAGCCTCTTAAGCTCTGGAACTTTGCTTTAATTTGCTAATGGCTGTTGCTGCTATTGCCACAGATGAAGCGATACATACCCATTCAGGCCTTTTCATTCATTGATTCGCAATGAATATTTATAGCTGATATGACTTAACCAAATATAGCACATAAATAAAAATAGCTCTGTGGCAATTGCTTGGAAAATCTAAAAGCCATTATCAGGCTATTATCTAAAGCGATAATTTAACGACATGCGAGTTTATGGGGGCAAGGAAAAATGTGGTTTAGGTAGTAAAACGCGAACGATGTTGTTGATGAATGATGGAATGACAATTGTGGCCGTCAAATAGTTCAAATAAAATAAAATTCTTGAAAATATAGGGTAAAAACTATTGCTGTGTGTGTGCTTAAAAATGAAATATATAATTTTAGAATAAATTAAATTATTTTAAGCAAACTCAATAAAAAAATTTTAAAAAATGTAAAAACTTTGCCATTATTATTATGTTATGTATTATTTTTTTTTTTGTTTATTATTAATTCCTTTAAAACTAAAAAATATTGACGAGTATTTTCTGCATTTTTACTATCTTATCCACATTCTTATCTGCATTCCAAAAAGATTTATAAATATTTAAGAACTACCCATAATTTACAGTTCTCTTATCATATCAATAGCAGTCTCAGTCTCTTAAGCACTCCCTTTTACTCAGAATGATGCCAACTCATAGTGAAGTCAAACCTAGATGTTAGATAAACGGTTTCGGTCTTTTTGCTGCCCAGGAATGACCAATCAGCAATTGTTTTGCATTTAAATGTTGCATTTAGTTAACCCAGTTGCATGCTGCCCATTGCATGCCACATGATGTATGCAAAGTAATGCAGCAAACCAAACAGCTGCAGCAGCAGCAGCAGCTAGATATGTTTCCGATTGTCTACAATAGAAGGAGCGACACGAGCTCCAATTCGTGCTCCGTTTCCAGAGCTAAGCATTTCGCATATATTTCGACCTCCTTTTTTCTGTGCTGCTGCTGCTGCACGCTGGCAAAGCTGGCAAAAAGGCGAACGTGAGTTTGTCATGTCGTATAATGGCCATAATTTGCTAAATGCTGCACAGCAGATGGCACTTGCTCAATTATACGAAACTATGTGTGGGAGCAGAGATTTAGATATCCTGTAAACATGTGCTTGCAGGAGATAGGGTATAATAGGCATGTGAGCAGTATAATAGAATATAGTCTAGTTCTAATCCAATAAAATATTTAATAACTCAGACGACAATATACACAAGTAGCCAACCTTTGACTCCGACAACAACAAAATAGAACAATTACATGACTTTTTCCAAACTTTAGATCAATCAGTTAATTACAACACAGAATTTTCTATTTTGCTTCAGAGCTCGCGTGTTCAAAGTCTCTAAAAGTCACGCACTTGCATACATAATGTATGTGTGCATACTTGAGACGGTTGTTTTTCTTTTTCTTTATTTAAAATTCAAGTATCTAAAGTATCTTGTAGTAGCCATGCACTTTCATACAACTACATTTGCCAGTGCATTACCTCAAGTAGAGAGCTTACTTAGGCACCCTTAAGAGTCTGAGTAAATGATAGCTCTTAGTTATCATAGAAGACTCTATTATATGCCAATTTAATATAACTTATATTCATGCTATCTTTGCATATACGTTTATATTATATCTAGACACTGATATATTTGCTTGCTTTAGCTTTCAAATAGACCATCATAGAAACTTATCTCAATATACTCATCTTCCGTCTACTTGCTTCTACTCTAATTATGAATATATCTTTCCAAGGGTATCCTTTTAGTCGATCACATCTTAGTCATACATTCCTCCAGCTGTACTCGCACAGTTGGCAATCCGTTTAATGGCACATAACTTGGCCAAGCTTATTGAATTAGTGGGAACAGCGACAGCGACTGTAGCGGGAAATCGTTCAGGCAAATCGCAAACGTCATTTTAATTGGCAGCGAGGCGAGCAATCGGAATTATCAGAATGTATCTTGCAGATAGCAGCAAAGGTTCAAAGCACAACAGAAACTCAAATTCAATTGGCCGGCGGCCAAAGCATACAAAAGGCAAATCAGATAAGCCAAAATGCCCAGGCACAACATAATGCGTTCCACTCACTGGACGACAACCGCAACTGGTTTAGGGCAGACAAAAAGACAACAACAACAGCACACACAAACAAGCCACCAACAGCACACACATACACACAAACACACAAACAGCCCGAAGAGACACAACAAACGAAAAAAAAAGGAATATGCGCGCCTTGTAATGACCTGGCGATTGTATCCGGCAGATACATTTGTGTTACACATACCCAGGCACACACACACATGCATACACACAACCTCTGCTCAAGTCATTTGTTTGTTCAGATTTATGCTTTCATGCTTTTATTTTTTGGTATAGTTGTAGCCATTGTCAAGCACAGTCCCTAATTAAATGTGAACAGATACCGCTAAGAAAAATGTTAGTATGCTCAACTATAGCATACCCTCTAATAGATATTAACAGCTGCAATAATGTAAGTACTATTAAGTACTAGATGTACAATAAACTTTAGCAAATGCCATCAGAATACGCCCTTTGTCTCCATTGTCCTTTCTACAGGGTATCGCTACGCAAAAAAATTAGTCCTCACACAACCAGATTAATTACGTCAATGAGCGTAACTTGATTAGCTGCCGCGTGCAGCCCGCCGCCGGCTGTATTTGATATTCCTTTCCAGTTTCTTAATACACTTACCCAAAGTTCGAACCTTCTGAAGTTCTGCTTAAGTAAAAGTTTTCTGCAGCATAAAAATGCAGCACACGCAGCACGTGTTGAGCTCGACTGGAACTAAGACTAGATAAAGATCAAGATACTTTTGTATCTCGCAGCTGCTGTCGCCAACATAATTGGATTCAATTAATTCTAAAGCCTTGCTCTGAGCACTTGACCCTATGTCGCTTATATTATTATCGATTTTGATTAGCATTGTGTCTGGTCGTCTTTTATAGCTGCAGTTTTATTCACTGCACTCGGGCTTAACTTAAACTTTAAAGTTTTCAACTTTTGGCTTCTAATTAAAAGTTGAGTTGCTTCCAAAAATAAAATTACATGAGAAATTCATGTTAGGCCAAAGTTTGTGTTGTTTTAAGCGTTGAATAACCAGAACTATTTGATAACTTATAATTATTTAGTGATAAAGCAGTGAGAGTGAGAATGAAGAGCATTTAAGTACTCTGTAATTAGTTTGTTTTGAAAAAGTTAAGGGTATTTAACTCTGAACTATTTTCTTAACAATCTTTAAAGAACCTTTAGACTCGTATAAAAATCAATCAAATCTATCATTTTTATCCACATTGCCTTAATTACTTCCTGCAAATCCTGTCATTGTATCTATTATTCCTTCACAAAAGTTCATATTGAATAAAAAGTTATTCAAGCATAGTCCAAGTCAATTGAAATATACACACAATAGCTATACATATAGTTATATGTGCAGAAAATCAGCATATGGCCTTAATTTCACGTGAGCTTGAAAGAGCCTTGTGCGACACCGTGGCAATTTAAAGTAAATCAAAATGTCATAAATCACAAATGAAATTGAAATTTAAGGAATTTTACAGAAGCCAATAAAAGAAATCCAAACAAACCAGCAAAGTTCAAACAGCAACAAGTAAACAAAACGCCGAACCATTGTCCAGCGCAAACTTTTTGTGAGCTCAACTTTTGCTTGTTGTGCACAAACTCATGAAAAATTATGCCGAAAAGGTCGGCAAATGCGCGACAAGGGAAATTGTTGTTGAGAATCATGGGACACGACAGCAGCCGGCCCTGGGCACGACTATTGTACAGCATTTGGGGCCATAACACTTGATTATGCAGATACACAAATAGAGAATGAGCCACGCCAGTTCCCCAGCTGCCCCAGCTCCTCAGCAGGCGAGACAATAAACAGCAAAATATATTTCCATATGAATTGAGCAGCAATTGTCTAAAAAGGCAAGACAGAAAACGAAATTTGTTGCACGCCAAATGAATTGAGAGAAGAAAATACTTGTGAATGAATTGACTTTCATTGGGTATTAAACGGGTTGAGAAGGCGGCCGCGGGGTTCAGGTTCAGGGTCAGGACTTTCACTTTAGCTGTAGATGAGGCGCTGAAAGTAATTTAAGTCAACGCCTCAACTCTGTCTGTGTGTGTGTGTGTGTGTGTGTGTGTGTGTATGGCTGAGTGCAGCTGTCAATGTGGCTGAAACCTCAAAAGCAGCAGCTACCAAACAGCCACCCCCCACTCATCCATTCAACACCCTTCCACAAGTGGCGGCAAGTCAATTGTAAAAGCATTTTAAACAAAACTCAACGAAACGTGCGGAAAATTGCTGATGGGTGGAAAAGTGCGTGTGCTGGGTATTGGGATCCAGCTTCAATTCTGATTCTCCCTCTCTCTCACTCTCTATCTCCCTCTGACACTCTCTGAGAGGGTGTATGCTGACAGCATCAGACCAATAATATTGTTATTATTATGAATTATCCACAATATTTAGGCATAGATCGGAAGTGTCAGCGCGTGTCGCTTTCAGTTTTTTTTTTTTTTTTTTTTTTTTTTTTTTTTTTTAAGTAAGAATAAATTATTTTGGCCTTGAAGGGAACTCAATTAGTTGGGCTAGAGTATTAATTGAACGAATTCTGTTTATCCAATATTAAATGAGTTTCTATAGAAATTCCAAATGCAAATGAATAGCCTCAAATGAGAATCGAAAAATTTGTTGAGGCGAGAGCTGGGCGAAAAGTATCTCATTCAAGAGTTTGTAAATCGATAGTGACTCTTTAAGATTATGAGAGCCTGATCAATAGTATTTTAGTATATACATATATTATAATAAAATATAATGTAGTATAAAATCTGTATGTCAATAGATAAGTATATCGATTAATACTGAATTACCCTTTGGCTTCTCTACTCTTCTCTTCTCTGTTCTTCTCCCTTTACTTAATGTAGAGTATATAATCGGCAACTATAAAGTTAGCTATTGAATTTGGTTTCTCTATTCTGCCCTGCTCAACCAATTTTTACTCTCTAATCTCTTCTCTTCGGTCTCTTTTCTGTCCCATTTTTTTTTTTCTTCTCTACTTTTTTTCTTTACCCCTCATTTCCCTCTTCTATCTATTAAACTGTACCGAAGCCGATCTCTTCTCTTTGGTTTATCTCTTTTGTTCTCTTTTCTATACATTGCTTCTTATTAGTTTCGTATATTCGCATTATTTGCATAATAAAGCTCCGTTTGTTATGCCTACAAATCCACTGGCGTAAAAAATAACAATCAAGAACTCAAAATGCGAATGCGAATTGTTTTGCTTGTGCATTCGCGCTTAACAAGCTTGTACTCAAGTTCTTTGTGCTTAAGTTAAGCTGTCGCAGCTTTGACAGGCTCTAACTTTATCTAGGCAGCCAAAGCAAACAATTCCGCACACAAAATAAACACCCCTATCTCTCTTTCTCTTTCACTCCTGCTTCCTCGTTATCTTGCCCCTTCTATAGTCCATAAAAATTCGTTGTTAAAAATCAAAGAACATAAGCGCAGTTGCCAACTTTTACAGCTTGAAAAGTTGCCAAAATGAAAGTGCGAAAATATTTGCAGCTGCTTGGCAAGATTGTAAGCCATTGTAAGGGATATGCCGGGCAGGCTGTCATGTAGGCTCAAGCATATCCTCAATGATATCTATATGTATGTGTGTGTATCTGCAACTTAAGGACGCTCGACTTTACAACCGCATGACAATTAAAAGAACAAACAGCTTAGGCGAAGGCGAAGGCAAAGAGGAAGAGGAAGACAGGAGGAAGGCGCAGACAGGGCTCACATTACACACGAGCTGCCACAGCTTGTGACAAGGCAACATATGCAAATGTTTGTGTGTGTGTGTGTAGTCCTCGCCCGCTCCCACACTTTGAGGTCTTTGTCAAATTGTGCAATTGTTGCTCGGGATAAGAAACCGTGTGTTAAGAGCCGCATTTAACACGTGTGGCACGTATTTCATTTTGAAAAGCCCACAGCCGAATGCCCAAACCCAAGTCAAAAACTTGTCTGGTTAGTTAAGCGAGAAGCAATGAACCTGCGGGGGCCTAACCAACGTGTACCACACGGCGTATGCGTAACAATGCCTAGCACTTTTTGTTGACAAGGCGAGCGCATGTGAAAACGAAAAAAAATGAGCTGAGGCACGTAGTACATGGGATTTTTTCTTGTTACGGAGCAGAGGCATGAGTAGGCAGAAGGCAGCACAAAAATTGTGACAGAGCGAACGAGCGTGTGCAACAAAGGCGATATGTGGCACAAAGCAAACCACAAGCAGAATGCACCCACTCAGGCAACATTTCCCTTGCAGTTTTAAAGGCAAACATTTTGACCTTTAACGCAAGTTAAGCAGCTCCTAAGCACCCTGTCTGAGCTTTATAAATTATTCCATTTGGATTTTAAGCCCTGCATGCATGGAAGGGCGGTTGCCCCCACTGGAGAGGGACTAAAATAAAACATGTGCTAAATAAATAAATTGCCTCTGCGCGTTATGCTACAGCAGCGGCCACAGCAGCAACAGTAATTTTGTATCAATTGTTGTTTTTGCTGCTCCTGCTCTTCTGTTTCTTTTTTGCTGTTGTGCTTGGAGTTGGTCGAGTTATTTGCCCAGCTGTCCTTTCAGACATAATCCTGGCAGCGCACTCCGGACACATAAAGAGCATGTGTTATGCTGTGACATCGAGGGGTCTAAACGAATGCTACAAATACACACAGCTACTTCTATATATACACATACATATCTATCGAAATATGTGTAGGGACATGATGTATCCTGTGGCGCATTTCCGTTTAGTCTGCCCGAACTGCTTCGCATTTACTGCTCGCATTTTATTTGATATATTAGCTACTTTGTGTGCACTTCAAATCTTCAACTATGCGGCGTGTACTCTATAAATCAGCGACAAGTTCTCTCAGACATTTTGCATTACCATGACAGCTGACAGTCGGGACAACCAGAAAATTCATACATACATACGTTTAACGAAGTTTCCGCTTCATTGTGATGATGTATTTTATGATATATGGTCTCTTAGATATGAAAAGCGGCGCGGCTTGATAAGCGGCACCTTAAAATGCGGCTTTTCCTTTTCCCTTTTGCCATGTTCAATGTGGCGTATGCGTAATATTATTTTTTAGTATTTTGGTTACGGCTCTGCCGTGATTTATGTGTATTTAAATTGAATTTAAATTTAAATGCGAAACTTAAGCTGCGTTCAAAATATGCTTGACTTCTGTTTGGGAATCGACGGGGCGTGTGACAGAAATAAAATATCTGTTATTATTTACTTTGTGTATGTAAATGGAAATTTCTGTTTTGATTAATAATCATGCGCTTCACTTACCGAAAATATTGCCAATCAAATATTTTCGTATAAAAGATGCGCTATATACGATTGCCGGTTAAATTTGGAGCCTATTAAGAGCTGAGCCGTGAGTTATTTTGCATTTTGACCGGCATTCCTTTCGTTTCAAAATGATATCATTCTTCATGGCTTTCGATTTGCAGTTGCATATTTAAGTCAGGACTTTATCTTCATTTGAAATTCATTGTGACAGCTCAAAAGAGCAACAGAAATCTTTGCCGAAAAATTCAATGGCCAGCAGATTGAGATTGAATCGAGTGAAATCAAAAAGGGATTTGCATTTGCTGCTCTTGTTGCATTCAATTTGCCAAATGCATATTTGTTGATTTAAGCCCTTAAATGCATTTTGCAACAGTTGTGCAGAAAATCCCCCTTTGTTTTTATATCCAAGGCAGAATTGTTAAACTCTGGCATAACAGATGTCCCCAAGTGCAAATGTTGCTGTAATATTTTTACATAGCCCAAATCCCAGTGTTGACAATGCTTAAAAAACTGAATATTCAGGCGCACACAATAAAAAAGTAATAATAATAATAAAAACAATAAACAAACTTGGCATTGTGTTTATCAAAGAATATTTTTGTACTCAGCTGCTGCTGCCCACGTTCACATCAGCCAAAAAAGTATATTTATTTGCTTTAATACAATATGCAAGGTCATGCGGTTGCTCAATTTTTATGTTTATTGCATAGGAAATTAAAATTAATGCCTTTTGTAATTGCTTTTAAGTAGCGATTGTTTATTTGAAGAAGCATACGCTAATATTTGCTTAATACAGACAAGCACACACACATACACACACCCACACAGATGTGCGAAGCCGCATAAATCAGCGGAAAAGCTTTTGTGCAAAGCGAAATAGAGATTTTATGATATATGCGCCCTAATAAATTCTAAATAAAAATGATTTATATGAGAGTAAGAGGAAAAACTATTCGAAAGATGTGCAATAAACCATACATAGATGTTGAAAGTTTTGACAGCGAACGAATTGAAAATAACACCCACACACACACACGCACAGAGTCATCAAAGCGAGCATAGACATGTGTGTGTGTGTGTTCTCATTACTCATACGTCACGTGTGCGTGGATCGGAAACGAGCATTGGAAGCTGTCATGAAAACTCACATCGATAGCTAGCGAAATGCAGTTGAAAAGCCAAACAAATTTCATGCGCCTCGCTACCTTTTGTTTTCCATTCTCTCTTAATGCGTTTTGCAATATAAAAAAAGTAAAGTAAAAAGTAAAAAGAAGAAAATTACGACTGGAACATTGTTTTTCACTGTGCTGAAGACCTCAAAATAGATGCTCTCTGGCTGGCTTGTACATTTCGTATTTTATGTGTTGCCTGTTTTATTGAAGTTGTTGTTGTTGTTGTTGTGGTTGTTGTTGTTGTTGCCCGGCTACTTGCACCACACGCAATTTGCCAGCTGATGAATGCTTGGGCCACGCTTTCGGCCTAGGCATTTTTTATTGCTAATTTCTGTTATTGCCTTGCGTGCACAGGCCTCTGTCGATGTGAATGTGGATGTGTGTGTGCGCACTCGTAAAAATATTTTTATTAGCATTGGGTGCGCTGACACGCCCACACGCACACACTCACACTCACACTAATTCACTGAGAGTAAATGCTGCAAAGTGTGCTTTGATATTTTTTGCACGCATTTAACGTATGCTTCTATCAATAGCTCAACTTTTTGGCTTATTGCTCTCACCTAGCCACACTTGCCGTGCCCCTCCCACTCAGTGCCTTATCAGCTTGGCAAGTTTGTCGCCTTCGGACTCGTAAAATTTAAGTGCTACCAAGCTGTTACTGACCCGCTTCCTCTCTCTCCCTCTCTCTCTCTCTCTCTCTCCTGTTCTCTCTGCCTCTGCCTGTTAACTTACTGCAAATTGGCAGCTCTTTTATAGCTTTTGCCGGTTAATAAACAAATTTGTCTGCTCAGCTTTTGGCGCTGGGCTGCATAATAAATATATAAACATGCGTTATCCTTATCAACCGCTGTTGCCTCACAATATTTACCCATTATGTGCCCTCCCAAGTGCAGCTACATTTCGCCATTACGCAGCACTTTTAGCCTGACTTAAACACTTTTCTCAACACCTCCTTTTGTTTCAACACCTGCAACAATTCATTTCAATGCGCATTCACTCGCTGAGGCTTTAAGAGCGAGCTGCCATTTGCCTAAGCGATGAGATTAAGTGCATGTGTGTAGGTGTGTGGGAGAATGCATTTGTGTGCGTGTATGTGTGAGTTTACTTCGCAGCTAGCGCAAATAGCGCTCAATTCGTACTTGTTCGTCGGAGCTCATCTACTCTAAACCTAATTCTATCTTCCCGCCACGCTTGATTGCAGCTCTGTTGCACACGAGCCGTCAGCCCTTAGCTTTCAGCCCAACACCCTGCCACGCCCCCCACTGCAATCAGTGCTCTGCTAACTGGGCTTTAGCTTTCAGCTGTCTGTTGACTGCTGTTGTGGCTAAAGTTGCGCTTTGTTTCGGACTATTTGGCTCGGCTTCCTCTTTGGCTCGCATCCGGCTCGGCGCACAGCGCACAAATGCAATTGCAGCTGCCTATCGACAGTTGGGCTATGCATGCGTGTGTCTGTGTATATGTGTCTGTGTGTGGTCAATGGTCTGTGTGACATAGCTATTTCCATGTTTGCCTAGCTGTTAGCCAGCATGGAATGCAAGGCCTGCTGTGCGACAAATTTGAGCATTGTATCAATGGGAATGTTTAAGAAATTGAATCTGAGGAATTTAGACGATAAAAATATTTAAGTAAATATAGGAATTGTGAAATAATTGATTCAATTAGGAATTCCGTTTCTTAAATAATTTCATCTTGACAGTTGACCTTTCTCTTTCTCTTGCAGCTGACTTTAATATATCAATAAGGTTTACAGCACTTTTTGTAGCACCTACTGACAACGGGTTGAGCACTTCAAATTCAGCTTTAACATACATTTAATTTTTTGTGCGTATTTGCTGTAAACAATTCGAATGCGAGCGTAAAAAATGAATTGTATACTTTTGGGTGTTCGAATTAAATTGCGTTAGCCCGCAGCTGAATTCAGGAAAAGGCATTAAAATAACAAAATGAATAAATTGTGCATACGCACACACACACACACCCACGCACACAGCAACAACAACAACATCAGCCCGCATACGTAGCGAATTGGCCGCAAAACCAATTAAATTGCGGCTCAAACCAACTGTAAAACAAAAATATGCGATTGCATGCAATGATGCGCGAGTAGCAGACGCATACGCATACATATATATATACACATATCTACACTCACGCACACAGGAACATACATATACACGCATTCATTCAAAAGTTTTAAGAGCCTTGCCTAGATTTAAACGCGTACCCCCGCCCCCTCACAAAACATATTTGGCCACATATTAAAAGCCAACCCGAGTCGACCCCAAAAAACTAATTGCAACACTTTGAATCTCGCTTTTGCAGCATACTTTTTGTTGCATGCAACGGTTAAGCGATGGCTGAGCAGAGCACCAGCAACAGCAACAGCAGCAACAACAACAACAACAACATCAACAGCGGCAGCAGCAGCAGCTCCACTTACAACAGCGTTGCTGAAAGCGGACCAGATTTTGATGCACTGCGTGCGGCCTGCAACGCGCATTTGAATAGCAGCCATCCACTAACAGGTAAGCCAACAATAACAACAGCGCATTCCACATGCCACATGCCACATGCCCCGCCCACTGCAGCACTCAATATACAATTTGTGTAATCCGTCTTTAGGTCCACATTGTGCGGGCACTTTCGATGGCTGGCTTTGCTGGCCCGACACGCGCGCTGGCGAGTCCGCCTACGAGCTCTGTCCGGGCTTCATCACCGGCTTTGATCCGACACGTAAGTAACGCTATTTTATTGACGCACTTGTTTGTTTGACAACATCCGGGGTCCAGCTTACGCTGCTGCTGATTTTGACAGCAAATCAAATATTCGAATGAATTTATTGTACAAATGAGCGAGGCAACCAAATGTCAGGCCCTCGAATACAACGGAAGCGGAAATAAGGCAAGGCTGCGGGCTCCAAGCTAGCAATAGGCATGCCCCCACACACACACACATACACACACCCGCACAATCTGAAGCACACATGCCTGAATAAGCCGCAAACCAAAATTCGCCCAATTCCACCTGGCATTCTAATTGGCCGCATTCCCTTGTGAGGAGGCATCTTTTAGGCCGCATTTCCGCTTCCGCTGTTGACTTTGGCGTAAAGCAGCTGTTTTATCTTTCATCTATTATTAAAAGATGCTACCAAATCAATTTGCTTCTTAGCGCTGACTTAAATATATATAAAACACACGCATACACACACACAAGCCGCTCATGTGTGTGCGTGTGTACTCGTGCATAAAGCAGCTGCTTAAATTGTTTTTTTTTTTTTTTTTTCTTCTTTTTCCTCGTAGCTCTCAGGCCACGAAAGTTGTTGCGATTTCCTCCTATTTTTTTGGTTGGAAATCAATAACTGAAGTTTTGCTGTGAAATATGTTTTCATTAGAGGAAAAAAAACAACATCCATAACAACAGCAAACAATAAGCATTGTTCAAGTTTTGAAGTATCAAAAAGTAAATTGTACAAGTTTTACAAGTCAAGTTTTCTTTATTATTATTTTTCTTTTTTTTCTTTTTTTTTTTTATTTTTTTTGCGCAATATATGAACTAAAGCTCCAAATCCAAAACAAAGTCAAATAAATGCCAGAATCTCGAGCGCATGAAAATGACACAAGTGCCACTTGAAAAGCTGAATTAAATTTAGAGACCAATTTATTAGCAGATACATAGCTTTAAGATATATATGAAAATATCTCAAAGTATAGATGTCAATGCAATTGACAGAAAAATTTTAAGTAAATTAAATTAAAATCAAACAATTCTATTTAGGCATATTATATGTATATGCCCTGTAAATAGTCTAAGCCATTTGTTTTATTATTATTTATTTGATTATAATTTTATTATTTATAAATTTAATTTTTTTATTATATATCAATGATTCATTTTCTTTTGGCTATCAAAGTTCACTTTATTTTGCCCAAATAAATTCATTAAAATTTCATTTCGTTTACTGATAATAAATAAAATTTAAAATGCCAGCTAATTATTTGGCCGGCTTTAACAGTCAACTTCAATTCAATTATCCATCCATTTGGTTAATAAATTTCTACCTGGTATCATTGCCTTTAGCTATTATCTTGTCTGCCACACACTCACATTATTAAATCCCCCATCAACAATAAACCCAACCGTTTGATATAAATAAACGTAAACGCAAACAGAAAACAGGAAAAATAAAGTTGAACATTTCACGCTATCAAAAACATAAACCACAATCTTTGAACCCACTTAATTATATAGATACAAAATGGCGTATCATAGCCAACATGTGAGCAGAGCTTCACGAATTAGCCAAGCGCAATTTCCTGTTATTAGCTCGCGGCGAACTTTTTTTTTCTCTTTTTTTGTTTTTGCCAGATTTTGTCGGCCAACCAAAGCCACTGAATCGTTTTAATACAATAATAATGAATTATTCAAAACTGCATGAAATTGTTTATGCTAGGCAAAAACAACATAAAAAGTGGAATATAATTTAAATATTTATGCAAAAATAAAAAAAAATAAAACCTAAATTAAAGCAACGAAGTTAAAGGAATAGGTAAATACCCTGTAGTGTACATAGTGTCCATATAACAAAGATTTAGAGACTTGGGTATAACTTTAGAGTAAATACAAGTCGGGTAGCTTTGACTCGAATACTCTATATTATACTTTACATTTAACAATTATTCAAATTTTAGTTCTCAGTTATTAAATATTTTTATCACAGGACTTCTTCCCATTTCTACATTGTATAAATTGCAAAATTTGTAGTCAAACTAAACGCTCGCTATTAAGTAATCAGAATCAAGTTTTGTATGGCAATTTATGGCATATTACTTGACTCTGCCATGTCATTTTTCAGCATGAAGCGCAACAGCAGGTCATAGTCACAGCGCCCATGCAACAGCCTTGTCACGTGTCTGAGCTAAAGTTGAATGACATTTTTGTGTGTTGTTTGTGCCAAAAAGAACAGCAGAAAAAACAACAGAAAAACAAAAACAAAACAAAAATAACATGGCGCCTAGCAAACTCAGTGGCTGAAAAGGGTGTGAGTTGGCGTTGCCTCTGTTGCGTTTGCAGTAAGCAAATGTGGCTTACAGCACATTTGGCTTATGGCTCGGTTTTGGCTAACAGCACGCCTTTGGCAGCAGCAGTAGTAGCAGCAGCAGCAGCGCCTCGGGGTCGCCAGATTGTACAAGATTATGTGCTTTGCAGTGCGCCGTCATTAACTTTTATGGCACTTCCGTTGGTCGGATGTGGTTAGCAGTGGCAGTGACTTCGGCAATAGTAGAAATGGCAGCGACAGCAGCGACAGCAACAAAAACGCTGCTTTTTTTTTTGTTGGCTGCCTGTCATGCTGCTTATTTGCCATACAGAGCGTATACGTGATTTTTTCGTTGCTGCGTGCCAAGTGAGTATAAAAAGGGTACGCCAAAAAAGAGCGAAAGCAAGACAGATAGAGTAAAATAGATAAAGCGAACGCTTCAGAACTTCACCTGTGAAATTCCCAACGGTGAAGGCATTCGAATCTCGTCTTTTTGTTGTTCCATTGACCAAGAATACAATAGTTGCTCCTGTTACGGCTGTGGCAACTCCCTGTATGTGTATTGCTTTCAACAAGTTCGATAACAATTTAACAATGGCACGAAAATTGCATAACTCAGTCGAGCCAAGGCATTCGACATGCCTGAAGCACTTAAAAACTTTTAAGGAAACCATTTAGAGGATCAATTGGAATTTCCTAGCTTTAGTTGGACTTTTGCTATTATTAAGATTCAAATTTCGTATTTTTATTGCAATTATCTACTAACTGCAAGCTGTTGAGAAGCTTGTCAAGTTTCTGTGGAAACTACATTTTCGCTAATCATGTAGTATTTCCAAGTCTATCATATACGTCTAATATACTAGAGCATTATATATTGATCTACATCAAGCACTGGCAATAGCAAATTTATCCGCAATCAATTGGCTGCGGTTAAATTGTTTACATATCGTATACGCAATCCACATTATAGCTGCAATCTCCAAATGCAAAATAAATGGAAAACTAATGAAAATATGATGTGAAATAAGCGCCAAGTGAGTGCATTCTGTGTGTACGATGCAATTATTTATAATTAGTTTATTCTGGCGAAAGCTAATTATGAACCAGAAATAATATTAGATAAACTCATTTTCAATTCACAGGATATGCGCACAAGGAGTGCGGCGATGATGGCGAATGGTTCAAGCATCCACTGACCAACCGAACCTGGTCGAACTATACCACCTGCGTGAATCTGGACGATTTGGCGGTAAGTTGAAAATTGAAATTACAATTGAAAATTTATGCTTAAATTTAATGCGCCTTTCATTTGCAGCGCAATCACAATGTGAACTTGATCTATGAGGTGGGCTACAGCATCTCGCTGCTGGCCATATTGCTATCGTTGGGCATCCTGAGCTACTTCAAGTAAGTCTCTAAGTTTAGCTACACTCGTGCTTGAGATGTCGTATAAAAGCACTTAAGGCTAATGAGCCACATTTGCCAGTTGTTGTTATGGTCTTGGCCCTGGCGCGCTTGGCGCCAAATTTTATTGTTAAACAAAGATGAGGCAAACGCTTCTCTAATCAACTGCCAAAGAGCTCAACATGTGTGTGTGTGTGTATATATGTATATGTGTGTGTGTCTGGATCTGTCTCTGTCTCTGTCCCTGTCTCTGTTCATTGCACTTTTCATGCGCCCATTTAATCCGCCACACTTGACGTCGGAAATGAGAAAATATTTGCTTTCTTACCAAGGCCTCCACATCGGCAGCTAACTTTACCTCTGTCGCTCTCTCGCTCGCTCGCTCGCTCTCGTCTCATGTCGTCCCATCTTGCTCCCTCTTTATCATTTTCATTGCCTGCTGTGTCGTACGTCAAGTGAGTATTAAATTGTGTGTCTTCTTCAAACAGGATATCGATTAATTTCCACTTGTCTGCAGCACAATTAGTGCTCTTGGCTTGTTTATTATCAGCTCAGACAAAAAGACACGCAGCCTGACAGAGAGAGACAGAGAGAAAGAGTACAAGCAAGAGAGTTAGACTGAAACAGCTAACCTTTGGCTAAAGCGTTTTCAACTGTGTGCAAAGGGCTAATAAAACGTGCCACCAAATGTGCCAGGAGTTTCGTTTAACTATGCACTTAACTAAACCAATGTGAAAGTACATAAAAGCGCAAATTAATTGAGTGTGAAAATTAAACGCAGACACACAAATATTTCGCGTAGTTCAATTAGTTTAATCGATAATAAAAATTAAAATTTTCGCACTCCACATAACTTTTTTTTTATATTTTAATCTATATATATGGATTGGAATTTTAACAAACAAAAGTTTAATCGACTCCTTAAACCGATTTTAAATATGATAGAATTTAATATAGAAATTTATATATACATATTTGAAAATGTTGACATTCTTAACAAAATAAATAATATAAAATTTAAAAAATAATAATAATAGTTTATATTAAATAAATACATAATATTCTAAAGTTTCTTAGAAATAATAACCAGTATCATAAATATTCCTTTATTTCCTTAAATTTTCATTTCTGTCGCAAATTTAGCTAAAATAAAAGAATCCCTTAAGCTCGTATATAATTCAGACAGTAATCCCGTTAGGGCTTGGACAGCAAACTGCCTTAAGCCACATCAGAAATGCCAAATCCTGCCAGCCAATCTATTTCTAGCTGAACCGCATTTATCTAACTCATCTATCTGCGCCAGTAAAAACTGTCTTAGATATTATTGCATTAGAAACGTCGGACATTGCAGTCACATATGGCAAAATGTGCACACAACCTGTGTGCACACCGAGAGCTGTATCCAATTTGCATGGCATGCATTAATTGGCCAGCTCCAACAAGATTTCATTAATATGCAGCACGGCTCTTGGCCAACTGCCAAAATTCGGCAAATGCAGCCGCAGCGAATCTAAACACGACTGAGATGCGAACTGAAAAATGAGAAATGAAAGCTCACAGCATGCTGACATTGAAACTCCATTCACATCCCAAACAATTTTTATATGCCCCATTGGTTAGTCCACTCTGTGGCCATCTCAACAATGAGAGTCGTGTGAAATGCAAATACGAGTTTTCGGAATGTATACCAATATTTGAATACGACAAAAAAATGGAAATTAAACGAATTCTTGTGTGTCATAATATTTGGGAAAGACCATGTCGGGGGACCCTGCATAAATTTAGATTTCCAGACTATGAGATGCTCTGTAGACTGTTGTTGTATACAAAACAAAGTGAAAACAAAAATCCAAATAGAACATAAATATTATAAATATTAATGAAATCATATACATTAAGCAGAAACATTATATTATATGATTGACTTGAGATTCTAAGTTCTTTATAAAACAAATCTTGCAGATTTTCATATTCTACTGTTCCTATAAAGTCTAATGGTCATTAATAGCAGCTATTCAAGATAATAAATAAGTCACATTATAATGAGGATCATCATCACACATCTAGAACACGTCTCGTTGTCCATAGTTTACGTGTTTGATGAATTATATAGATCATCAGGAGCTCACAGAGCAAAAAGACCTAAATAATGTTTCATACATATACATTTTATAATCCATATCTCTGTAAATCTCCATCTTCAACTCCAACTAATCATTTCATTTCTTATTTCCAGATCTCTGAAATGCGCTCGCATCACGCTTCACATGAATCTGTTCAGCTCATTTGCCGCTAACAGCTCGCTGTGGCTCATTTGGTATCTGGTTGTGGTGCCCAACTCGGAGCTGGTGCAGCTCAGTCCGGTAAGCAGACTTAATGAAACCCAAAGCCCAGTCTCTGAAATTGAATTTTCAATTTGTCTTCCATCTTCTTCTTCTTTTTTTCTGTTTTTTGTTTCAGGGCTATTGTGTGGCTTTGCACATAATACTGCACTATTTTCTGCTGACGAACTATTCGTGGATGCTGTGCGAGGGCTTTTACCTGCACACGGTGCTAGTCGCCGCTTTTATATCAGAGAAAAAGCTGGTCAAATGGCTGATAGCCTTCGGCTGGTGTTCGCCGGCCATTGTCATTTGCATCTATGGACTGGCACGCGGACTCAGTGGCAGCAGAGAGGAGAATCTACAGTAAGTGCAATGCAACATGATGTCAGCATGTGTGTATGCATGTGTATGTGTGTGTGACTTGCTAAATTGATTGTGTGCACGCGTACATGCAAACCGATTTGCAAACTCAAATCAAATCAAATCAATTGTAAACCAGCTCGTTTGCAATTCATTAGATGACAATTCGCCCACAGACTTAGCTCATCTCCATCTCTGTCTCTCTCTCTCTCTCGCGCGCGTCTCTCTTTCCAGCTGCTGGATGACGGACACAGACTATAACTACATTCTGATAGTTCCCGTTTGCATTTCAATCTTCCTCAATTTACTGTTCCTTTGCAACATTGTGCGCGTCGTCCTGCTCAAGCTGAATGCCCCCGCCAGCCTGCAGGGCGGCTGTGGCCCCTCACGAACCGTACTTCAAGCATTTCGGTAAGTTTTTTTCAAGCGCAAAAATGGGGCCAACAGAAAAAACAAACAGAGTCAAGTCCCAAAAGTAAAAGACTTCAATTCAATAATAATAATAATATGTAATTTGCTTACTCACACAAAAAGTGCCGACGACAGGCCTTCGGGGCGTATGCGTAATAAACTTGTTTTTCTTCAGCTCGTACTTTTCCTTTCATTTTCTGTTCGTTTCCTTTTTCGTCGCGCTGCGTTCGAAAGTTTTTTATTTTGCTTCATTTTACATTTTAAATTACGCATACGCCGCGTTGACTTGCATTTTAATACGCTCGTCGACAAACGAATTATACATAAGTCTAAGTATTATTACAATCCGACCCAAACTCACTCTCTTCTTCCCATCTTCTGCTCTCTTTCTTTCATTCTTTACCTCTCACTTTCTAAATTGCTCTTCCTTTTTCTTTGTCTTTTTTCACAGAGCTACGTTGCTGCTGGTGCCGCTGCTTGGCCTCCAGTATATGTTAACGCCGTTTCGTCCTGGCCAAGAGCATCCCTGGGAGTATACATACCAAGTCATCTCGGCATTTACGGCCTCGTTTCAAGTACGTAATGCTTTCTGTTTCAGCTTTTTCTTTCGGTTTTTTTTTTCATGTTTGAATACCACTCATAAAGTGGAAATGTGAAAACTAGTTTGAGGTCAAAATGAATTGTATTTCAGAAAATGTTGAAAATGTTAATATTGAATGCTTGAAAATTATCTCCCGTTCCATCTTCTACTTGCATTAATTTCTTCTCCTAACTTATTCTTTTCCACAAATTCTTCGTTTTCATCTCTTTATAATAAGTTCTAATATAAAATTAATTTGCTTAATGATCTAAGACTTCTATACAGGGCAGTTCATAGTTCAGCTGACTCTGCAGCTGGTGTTCCTTGCCAGCCAAGTTTAATATTGTTTTATGACCCCCACACAGGTTGAGCACTTTTATGCTCTTAGTGTATGTAAATTTCTTACTCGGCTGCTTTGATTTAAACTTAAATCCACACGCTTGGAATTTGCACTTGCGAGCGATGGTAAAGAGAAAATGGCAGAAAATATGGTTATTTAATTGGCAACATTTTTTGCTGATTTTACCAAGCAGATATTGGCCATAATTTATGTAAATAAGCCAAAGTCCGTGTCAGCGCTTGTTTATTACAAATTTCCTCCCAATCATAAACCATATCGTTGCCGTAACGCTGAGGGCTAAATTATTAAAATGCCAGGCACATGCTTGGGAAACATTCATCCCATCCCAAAGCACACAAATCTCAGCACATTTAAATGCGACCAACTTCTCAGTCTCAGCCAGAGACTGTCAGAAACGTGAAAGAAGAAAGGCCAAGGCAAGCAAGTGAAATCAATAAACAAACATGCTATGTACAAAATTTGATTATGATATATTATCTTCGATATTATCATGAATAATCATATTGAATTTGATTAATCAAGGCAGACGACTGTGAAAAATTAATATAACCGATAGAAAATGTGCAGGAAATACTGTGGAAAAGTCAAAGAATTAAAATTTTTAAAGTCAAAATTAAAGTTAGAAATATTTTAACTTTATGTTAAATAACATTTTATGTAAAATAACATTTTGCATTTGATAAATTGAAAAAGTCAAGCTTAATTGTTTGGAAAGCTAAGCAAAATAAACCACAAATTTTCTTCTGGATTTTGAAACTTCAAGTCAAATCGTGGCACATAAAACCAAATCGTGCTTCAGCTTATTTTTAGCTGCTCTTTTAGCTTTGACGCAAATAACTATAAAAATCCAAGCGAAAGTGTAAGCTTCAATGTCTGCGGTTTGCTGCATATATATATGCTTACAGTTAAATACAAAAAAAAAAAGGGAATAAAGAAAATAGCAGATTCTCATGTCTTGTGGTCTGCCTGGGGGCGTGGCAGTACACGCTGCAGTTGAGCTGCAGTTACAAGACTTTTAGCAAGCAATGCAGAAAAAGAAGTAAAAACAAATCGCGCAGACACTCAACTACAGACATTTCTTTCTTTCCCGGCTAACTTTTGCAAATATTTTATTTATGTACGGCATCAAAACAGAAATTGCAAGCATACGTTTAAAGAGCACAGGAGACATTAAATAATAAATAATAAAATAATAATCACTGTCATGTTTACTTTTTAATGGGATGTGCCAAGGTAAACTTTAGTTTAGCTCAACTTTAGCTTCAGCTCTAGCTGCTATATAATCCTATGTGTTTTCCTGCCACCAAACTACACCATTTCAAATTGCTGAAATCCCCAGGGTATTCGAGTAAAACACAATGCACTGTTTATCTGCGACTTTACTTTACTCTTTGGCTACCCCCAAAAAAAAGAGAAAGGAATCGCTGAGTGACAAATGCAAAAGCAAAATACTTTTGCTCAAATGTTTTTAAAGCCAGTAAGCAGCAACTTTTTATTATTGTATTATTTGTTGTTGTTATTGTTGTTGTCGCTCCGCAAATTGCAAAGTTTTCATCAAGAGGCACTTTTTACTTTGGCGCAGATATAATTTCGGATTTATTGTGCCGGCTGCACTGCGCACAACTCTCATAAAAGATTCGGTACAACTTTTAAGCGCCATAAAGTCCATATAATATTAAGTTTATATATGCGAGATGATTTCATCAGCTGCACAATGGCCAGCGCTGCGAGCCGAAACTAGTAAGGGAATGAGTTTTGTGACTTCATGTCCTTTTGTTTATGTTTTCTGGAAAAAAAAAGAGATGGACGTAGTTCTGGCGTCAACAATTAACTTTTGATTATAGCCCATTAAAAATTAATTGAAAAATTGAAAACTGAGCTAAAGAACTAGTTTGACTCAGCTTCGCTTGTCTGAACTGAAGAATTTATGGATGAACGTATCAGGTTTTATAATGAATCGTAGCTTTAGTATGCATAATGTAGGATTTTAAACTGGAGAAATGTATATTTATTATAATATTTGCTATCATTGAAAGAACTTGGAAATAAAATACTTCAACTTTCTCATATTTCATTCCAATTAATTTAGATTTACATTTTTGTATGAGTTGAGAATTTTAATCTGCTACCTTGATTTTTTCTCAATGCTTCTGCTAATCGTATAAATATTTTACATTAGCCTTGCTGGCTGCGTTTCGACAGACAGAGCCAAGAAATATGCGACTGACATTTAAAGACAAAGCTATCTATTAAATGCCTTATCTAAGCGTGCGCTGCAATTAAAGTCAACTTGCTGCACAAAGAAAAATATGAAGAAAGCAAGAAATAAATAAAGAAAATTTTTTAATTTGTTTGATATGGCGAGGCACTTTTATTCATCAAATGCCGCAGCTGGAATTTTCAATAAATATTAAAAAATATTTGCTCATATACGAGCATATAAAGAATATATGTGGGGGAGCATCAGTGTTAAGGCCAACTCAATCTTTGAACCCCGACATCTACAGCAGAGGCAGCAACTGCAGCAGCTGTTGTTATTTTCATACAAATTGAATTGAAAACTTGGCAGCAAAAGTCACATACTCTTAATGGGAGCCCGGACCGGACCATAAACGAGAGCACATTTGTAGCAAAACTTTTTGGCTGTCTACTTTGCTAATTAGTTTCGCAAACAGTTTGCACTTTTTGGCTACTCAAGTAATTAGCAAATCATCGTGTGCAAACAGCTACAAGAGCTGAGTTGCATGTCACGCTGAAATCAAAGGCACCGACTACAGAGTATTCACAAGGTAGCTATTAAAATGTTGTTTCAGCCTGTGTACACACACTTCTATCGCCGTCTCCTTCTCTACCTCTTTGTCTCTCTTTCTACTCACTCTCATCCTGCTCCGAGACTGAGTAATGGCAAACATCAGTTTGCATAATAACTAGCTAAATAATATTCAACCTACATAGAGTGAGCCCAGCTGCGGGACTTATTACGGGCAAAGCCGGACGGCTAAAAGAGAATAGGCAAAAACCCGTAGAAAATCTTTATAAATGCGCAGCAACCACAAAGCCAAAGCAGAAGCAAAACGAGTATTCAAGTCGACTTGCAATTTCCCTGTGGCTAGCTCTGAAACATAGTGTAAAAACAGTTATGAAATGCCTCTGTTTAAATGCCAAATGCCCCGCAGAAGTTATGTTTATGGGCAAGTTTTACCACGAGAAATTACTGCTACAACTGACCTCTTTGGTTAACTGTAGGCAGTTACCTGTCAAGGGAAGACACTTTTTAGCTGCCCCGAATTCCAGCCTATTGGGATTCAAATGGCAAGGACAGCTGCGTCGCTTAGTCTGTAGTCTGTTAAACGTGTTTTCAGGACTGCTCATTGAGGTTGGGTCCCTTATGGATCCATCATATTCTTTTTGATTTCGTTGATGGTTTCAAGCTTTGCTAATTGAAAGGTGACTCAAAGCACTACTATAAAGCACTGCTCCTTAAATCAGTTAGACATTAATTATGTTTTGAATACTTTATGGAACTAGAATATATAAGGCGAATAGCAAAGCTATTACTATAATTATTCTGTCAATTAAGTAAAGCAATCAATTATATTTGGTATAACTGGCATAATATTTAGTACGTACAATGCCAAAGAATGTGCCCATGTGTGTGTGTGTGTCTGTGCGAAAGTGTGATTGAGTTATGGAACAGTTCAGGACGTGTGCATTGCCAATCAAGTGAAGCCTTTTCTGCCTTTTGCCAATTTCATTTATATGCAAGCAATGTGTGAATGAAGCAATCCTGACAAAGGATCCTGCACGTAGGCAACTATATGCATTCAAGACGTAGGTAAATATACACACACACGTACACACACACTCATACTCCATCTGCTCTGCTTGACAAATGATAAACAACGTCAGCTCTGTCAGGCGACAATTGAGTGATACAAAACACATTTAAAGATACAGAAATATTTGCTAGAGATACAAATACAAATGCAGATAAATTTGCAGGCACATTCACAGATACATTTGCAGGCTATGGCTACAGCTGCGTCTGCGTCTGCGTCTGTTCGCAAAATAAATTGTCAACAGTTGAGTTGGACCCGAAATTGGCACATAAACCAAATTGCATTAGACTTAAGTAGCAGCGTTTGCGTCTCGTCCAATGATACAATAACAATAAGAGAAGAACAATAATAATATTTCAACTGGCAGTGCAACTACATGGACCAACTGAAACTCATTTTGTATTCGCAGGGCTTGTGCGTGGCAACATTATTCTGCTTCTTCAACGGCGAGGTGATTGCCCAAGTGAAGCGCAAGTGGCGAACGTTCTACTTCAGTAGTCGACCTCGGACCAATTCCTACACAGCCACTCAGGTCTCGGTAAGATTTCATATGAGCTTCACAATGCTTCTATTTTCTTTTCTGGCTAGATTAAAACGGGGCTGTGGCGCGTATGCGTAATGCAAGCTAAGCTAATGCAATAACTGAATACACACAAACACAACCACACACACACACACACACTATTGGCAAATAACACTAATTCTTGCTGATGATTTAAATGCATGTAAAACATACACACACACAAACACACAGATACACAGTTTACATAGAGAATCGCACCGTTTTCGCAACCTGCCAACCACCATGATAGCAAATTCTCAGTTCTTTTGATTGTAGTTCGTGCGCTGCGGTCCGCCAATGCCTGGCGAGGAGAAGGTATGACTAAAGGATCTATCGTCATCAGCTAAGCGACGCGCCTCCTCAGCACCCCATCACCACCAGCAACAGCAACAACAGCAGCAGCAACAGCAACATGAGCTGCAACAACAACGCTCGCGCAGCCAAAGTATGGCCCTGACAGGAGCCGGTGGCAGCACGTCCGGTCTTATCGATGGTTGGCGTCAGAAACTGCATTTCCTGCGACGCCCCAACGTAGATAATGCACACCAGCGACAGCCGCTTATGGAGGAAGCCGCGGCCAATACGCAGTTGCAGTTGGCAGCTGGCAATATGCAAGTGGAGGTAGCGCTCCAGCCGCAGCTGATGACGACAATAGCAGAAGATGTTGCCGAAGCAGCGGCAGCAGCAGGTGCAAGAGAAACGGCAACAACGAATACAGCTGAACAGCGCAATGGCACAGGTGCATCTACAGGTGTTGTCATTGTCAGCGTAGATGCTAGTGGGCAACAAAATATAGCCGATGAGGCGCTCTAAACTAAACACAAACAAACCCAGTCACAAAAACAATTCTGTTACAAAAATTTCTCATAGTCTAAGCCAATTTTAAGTAGCTACCCGCCCAAAAAATAAGTTAAACCAAACAAAAATGGAATGCACCCCACCTACAACAATAACAAAATCAACGGTCGCCCGATCTTTACAACGAACAATGTGGAAATTTTAGCAACAATAAAAATAATATCATTGTAAAGTTGCATTTCCCACTAAAAAAAATAAAAATAAATAAAGAAAAAGTTCGGCACCTCAATTTCACAGCAAATTGTCGGAAAAATGTGTTGTTAAATGCCTGAATTATATATAAACAGTGTTGAAAAACTGATGTGCTAAACTAACCCCAACCTAACCCTAAAAATTACACACATTAAATAAAATGCAGTGCAAGTATCAATGTGTATCAGAAATATCTATGCTATTGATATAGCCCACCCTAATATCGATTAAAATCAAAAGTTTTTCAACACTGCAAAAAAAATCTGGCTATTCCTAGACCTAAGATAATTTCAATAAAATTTGCTGTGAAATTGAAATTCAAAATACAAAATTTCCTGTTGGAACGACTAAAGTATCCTGCACAGTGTTGTAAAAAACTAAATGCAACTAGCATTTAGTTAAAGGCATATTACATCCATACATACATATGAATATGAATATATTTAAATCGCAACTATTATATGATTATTAAGAATTTACGTGGATATCAAATATCATTGTTGTCTTAAGTGTTATGTGTCCCAACTATTCATGCATATGTGGCTATATCGATATAAATACCTATATATACATATATATTTATATTTATGTGGTAAGCTGAGCTTTCTAACATTTTTAACCTAAGCGCTTTTCACTATTCTAGATGAATGCTACGAGATCTGTGTATATGAAATATATATAAAAATATATATATCTAAATATATTAAATGGAATATAAAGCAAATTTAATGTATTTTCATTGAGCACTTCACAATGCGCTTATAGCGCTTTTATTACTAAGCCATTCGACAGCACTTTGAATCCGTAAAGCTGCTGCGCATTAAGCTTAATTGCGCCTTTTGCAACACTGTTGCTCAGGTAAGTGTTATTAAGTACTAAGCAGCTAACAAATTATCTGTTAATTAGCAAACTTTTACGCTGCTGTTGAGATTTTATGAAATGAACCTTCCGGCTCTCATTGGACAATCTCGGTGGACAATCCTCCTGCTGTCACCTGCTCCTTTTCCTGCACCTATTCATGGAGTAACGCCCTCGGGCTCTCAACAGGACGTTGGTCCTTTTAGAGAGAAATTGTAATTGTACAGCATGATAAATTCCATTGCCGAGTCCTTTGTCTATGGCTGTGCTAATTTTGGTCGACAGCACAACGGTAACCAGCAACAACAATGACAACAACGACAGCGACAACAACAACAACAACAATGGGAAGTGGTCTGTCCGCGTTTTGTTTGACAGTTATTGAAACATATTTGTACAGAAGTTGACTTCTGTGCACACTTGGGCGCGTTCGCATTTTTGCAGCCGCGTTGTTTTGATGGCCCTTTAATGATGTAGCTGATGATTGTGTGGCAGGTTGCCATGGCATACCGCTAGCCACATGCCACTTGCCACATGCCACACGCCGCATTTGCTGCACATCGAATGCAACCAAGAGCTGTAGCTGCTGCTGGCCCCATGTTTTATGCATGTAAAGCAACGTGTTAAGTGTCATTTTATTGCGCTTTAAATTGAGAGAGATTGTGTGAGCTGTGCAAGTATGTGTGACTGTATTATGTGTACATGTACAACCCTCTCGACTGGCTTTTCATATTTCGCGCTCGCACAGCTTGTAGAGCGAGCAACTTAAATGCCAGCCAAGTCAAAACTTTGCTCATCAAACGTGCTACAAATTTGAAATGAGCTGTTTAATTGAGTGCGTGTTTGTGAGTGTACATGTGTAAGAGTATGTAAGGATGTGTGCTACTGTGTGTGTGAGTGCGTATGTGCGAGTGTCGAGTCGAGTGCCAAGTTAAGTGCATGACAAGCCTTAAGACCTCGAGCCAGCAACAAAAACTTATAAAAAGCCGTTGCTTTGAGATGCTCAAGCGCAGCAGCACAAAAGATTCACAGCTCCTGCTTGTGCGAGCACTTAAAGCAACCTGAACTGGACACCTTTTAGAGCCACAACTCAAGAGCGATTCCAACAGATAGTCAACAACAACAACACGCATTGAAAAGTTGTCTCGTTAAAAATAAATGCATTCTAAAGAATTTCAGTAAAAAATAATTTTATCTTTTAAATACAACACACAAATAATGTTAAAAATTCCCATGAGAATTTGTGTATGCAGATGCATATATCCTTTTATGCGTTACATGTAACATAATAAAATTATAAGACCTTCTATACTGACATATATACATACCGTATAAATATCGTACAGCATTCCAGTGTGAACAAAAACAGCTCACACTTATACTCTCTCCCGCTTCTGCATAGACTTGCTTTAATTCACTCAAGTTCCCGCTCTCTCTCTTCTGTCCTCTCACTGGATGTGGATTGCATTTAGGTGCGCGCCATATTCTTTCTTTACACGAAAAAAAAAAAATTCGGAGCAACGCAATACACGAATAAAACATATAACTTATGCTTTTAGTTTCACTGTGGTAAATTTTTAAAAGCACTGCACTTTACATAACACACAGAGCACTTAACATTATATTTTTACCATGAAATAATTGATTTTCTTTAACGGACACACAACTTACTGCAGACACACAGCTTCAACGACCGATCAACAGGAGAGACACGAAGTAACTAAATTGCCTTGGCTCTCTCCAGCTACAGCGCGCTCTTGCGGCTAAATATTCAAAACTAAGATCAATGCATCAAACGCGTTTGGAAGTTCTGTCTTTGCAGTCCACACATGAGAGAGCAACAAAAGCATTAATTAGTGATGGGACTAAAGAACTTGTCACATGCACTCGGATAATTGAGCTCGGTACTCACAGGGATTATCCACATGAGCTCTAATTGAGTCAAATAGCATTCCAGTTGAGTGCAAAAGGAAAATTTTGCACTTTATTATTAAGTTTATTTAAACTATTTTATAGAAAACTAATTTACAAAATTCACATAAATTTTGAAAAATGATTATGAAAGAAATAATCTCAAACTTTTACATGCTAAGTGGGACATGTTAAGACAGCAGTATTTCATAAAAAGAAAAGATATCTAAAAAATCTACTTCAGCAGGCAGTGTCTATAGCATATTTCAAATGTAGATTGCGCATACGCCTCGTGTGATGGCTGTGATAAGTTGTTGTTTTCTCTTGCAGCTGACGCATTTGCATAAT
Source organism: Drosophila mojavensis (assembly GCF_018153725.1). Classification (NCBI taxonomy): domain Eukaryota; kingdom Metazoa; phylum Arthropoda; class Insecta; order Diptera; family Drosophilidae; genus Drosophila; species Drosophila mojavensis. The sequence continues at coordinate 5,220,631 of NW_025318906.1, read as the reverse complement.
GAACCCAATTAAAAGTTGGCTGTCTGCCAGCTGCAGCAGCTGCCGCCGCCGCAGTTAGAAGTCAATGCGATTTTTTGTTGTTTTTTGGCCTACTGCGTCTTATCCTTGCGCTGCAGCTCCTGCTTGGCCAGCAACTGCACGCGCTGGCTGACTATGCCCAGTGGCTTGCGTGGCACCAGATGACAAGTTGATTGCCTGAAAATAAAGTAAATAAGTAAATCAAGTTTAAATATGTAGAGTTGTACATTATTGTACATAATTTTAAGATATGTTTATCTTCAGTAATCCTTAACTCAAGTTAATATACTCTCTTTTAGCATGTAGATGAGCATTAGACAAATTTGTCAATTGTTTATGCGAAATACATACACATATATAAATATTGGTTATATATAGTATATATCTCAAACAGAAACCGCCTTTCTCATCATTAACTTATTCTCCATCTACAGACAAATCCAACTCACTTGTAGATGATTTTTTCCCGATCCGCCCAAGGCCAGCTGCGCTCCAGATTATCCAGTTTGAAGAGCAGCTGCAATGGTAAGAGACAGTGGAAAGCGAATGGGTGAGGTGTTGCACTAATGAGACGCCGCCTTGATTGGCTTTACCTTTTGTGACTCGGTCGGCGATGCTATTGTGGCCTCCAGCATGGCCTTTTGTGTTGTATTGGTTGTGGGCGCTGGCGTAGGCGTGGCTGGGCGCACCTTTGATGTGTCAGACGCATTGGCAGGCGTCTCCAGCTGAGGGCTTTCAGCGTCGCTAACGCGCAGCTTGGGCACATTTCGCAGATTCCAGGTGTAAGTGGTGCTCAGGAAATCGCTGTCATCGTCGTCATCATCATCATCATCCATCCCATCCCGCTCCTCCGCCTCATGCCCATGCTTCCCATCATTGCCATCATGTTCACTATGGTTAACAGCAGGCAGCTTCATATAGTAAACCGTTTTGAGTGCTGATTCATCCTCATCCTCATCCTCATCAGTCGTGTCTAGCTCCTCGTCTGGCTCATCATTCAGCTCATTTGTCGCGTAATTGACTTCCGATGCATAATCGGATTCCGGCGTCAAATCCTTTAGCTGCTTGGCTACACACTGTTGCAATAACCGCTCTTCGTCATCGTCCTCATCTGGCACCTGCAGATCATCCTCTTGTCCCGCCTCCTCTGGCTCAGCCTCATCCTCATCCCCATCCTCATGCTCGTCCTCACTGGCCAGCTCATAGTCGAGCGCATCCTCATCGTAGGAGCATTTGCGCGGCATATAGGACAGCTCCACGTCCTGCAGGCTGCCAAAGGACTGCGAAACAGTCTGCAGCGTTGAGGTTAGTATCTTGGGTATCTCAGCTATGGCAGAGAGTTTGCGCTGCATCTCCAGCAGGCGCAGCTCAATTGAGCTGGGCAGCACGCGGCCAGAGCGAGAAGCAAGCGATGCTACAGATGTAGCTAGATATGCAGTTTATGATTCTTGTTGATGATTCTCATTTATTGCAGTAGATATAGATACAACATACACGCACACGGACAGAACACACATACAGATGCAGATACAGATACAAATTGAAAGCGAAATAACAATACAGCAGCAAGTTAGTTGGAGGCGTGGCTGGGGGCTGTTGGGCTGTTGGGTTTTTGGTTGTGCGTCTTCACTTGGACTTGGATGCGGTGGGCAGAGCCATCAGCATGTTCTCAATGGTGCTGCTGCGCAGCTCCTCATTGTCGCCGACCTCCGCAAAGAAACGTTTAATATTCCGTATAATGCGATGGTGCGGCAGCTCCTGCACGCGTGGCAAAAACGAGAGATAGAGATAGAGAGAGAGAGAGTGAGAGTGAGTGAACAGGTGTTAATTGCATTTGAATATGTCAATTGATTTAATCACCTGCTCCTCCTCGTCCGAGGACTCGTCCTCGCTCAATTCAATGATCACCTCGTTGCCCTCATCATCTATTTGGGTTTTGGTTTTCTTTTTCTTGGGCTTTGGCGGCTCGGGCGGCTCTTGCCACATAATGGGATGCCAGCAACGCGAGCCAAGCAATGGGGTGGGGGTGAAGTCTACGAAAAAAATAAATAAACACATCAAAAAACAACCAAAAGTCCATCAGCTCACGATGCAACACATAGGCCAGCCAGACATAGGGCAAAGGATTCTGGAGGATTATAGGGTACATGGACAAGGACATGCTCTAGTCGTGCTTCGACTGCGACTTGGACTCACCCTTTGGCGGCGGCATCGGCTTCGGTACGCGCATCACTATGGACTTCTCCTCGCCGGCCTCAAACATGCCCGTGGGATCATCCTCTTCCATGCTGTCCACATTGCATAAGCAGAAGACATACACACATATATATAGATAATTTTGGTATATCTCTACGATTGGGGGCAACCTACTTGCGCATGAGGAGCTGCACTTTCTTGGGCGTTGCGTTGATGCGCTCGTGTGCCTGGGCCAGAGTCAGCTGCGTGGCGTCCTCCTCGTTTATCTCGAGTATTATATCGCCCAGACGAATGCCCGATTTGTCGGCTATACTATTGGGCGTTACCTGCAAGACGATGTAAATTTTTACTTTCCCTTTACATCTATTTCAATTTATATGTATAGTATATGATACCCTGCACAACTTTCACTTTCACGTACCGACCGTACCGACAGTCAACGCGCAATTGATCCCCAAATGTTGCGTAGTTCGAGTTTAGGTCGAACAAATATACAAATATATATATATATATATTTAGTAGAGACTATTCTATATACTGAGCAGATGATATATGACAGACAGCTTCAGTTGGCTATAGACGCTTATATATTTATGCATGCATATATTGTAGCTCTGTAGGCGTGCTCCCAAAAAGAAAACACAATGAGATACTTCTTGCTTGTATTTTAAAATAGTCGACGTCAAGTGTGCGCTACGGCAAAAATTTTGGGTAAATGGATTTTTATATAACAATTTATTAAATATGAGATATATGAAATGTATTAAATATAGATATGAGTTATAGATATACGAAATAATTGATATATATTTATGTATGTTTCGGCTTCTTCAAAATAAAAGTTGAATAATTTTATAAATTATTTTTTTAAGTATTTCATTAAGTGGATTACCATTATTTTTTGCTCGGAATATTTGTAAAATATTATAAATTATTTTATATTTCATAGACTTCAGGAAAATACAAAAATTATTTTAAAAAACTTAACTAATATTATTTGTATACTACCAATATTAAAAAAAAAAAAAAAAAAAAAAAATTAAAATTAATAATAAAAATAAACATATATTACAACGATTTTCCATATGTTATATATTCAATTTTATTTAATTTGAATTACAATTCTTTTTGTCTCTAACCCCAGCTAAATTACAACTTGCATTTCGGTTCGCTCATGCCCCATTTCGTGTAGCGCATGTGCAGCGGCATAGAAATAATAACAATTTCTTTTTCTGCTGCTAAACGGAAAAGCCATCGCCAGACGTCAAAACAGAAAGCAATACTACATAGAAAATACTTGCTAACCCAAATTTTTGCGCATTCCCTTTTGCTCAAGTATAAAAACGATTTGAAATGAGAACGAGCTACAGCAAAGCCGCTTACCGCTTACCGCTTGCCACTTGCCGCTAGACTCGCCTTTGTCGTTCAGCGCCACACGGCAATTGTCGCTCATACGCCCCATCGCACGAGCCGGAGCAAAGTAAAATATTTATTTCGCTGGCTGCGTTGATTTCGTCATAGCCGAATAAATCGAAAACATACGACAAAATGTTGCATGCGTTTCTTTTTGATACCCTGTAAACGCAGCAAGTCGATGTAAGAAGGGGTTTATATGTGAGAGAGGCGGAATTGAGCTATGGAGTAACTGAATATGCACTGAAATGCCCTTAATTGCTTTTGTATATATTTTAGATGCGGGTAACAGAATTTATTAAAATTGATAAGAATAAATTATCCAAAAATTCTGAATATATCTAATATTTAATTCGGACTATATCTAAGTTTTATATAGCTTTAAAAAATATTCTAAGACTCTTCTTTATATGAATAAAAAATATTAATAAATAATTAAATTATTATATATGAACGTAAGTTCCACCTTTAACTATTTACGGGGCATCTTTTAGTCAGTGTCGCTCCACTTGCGTAAAATGCTTTTGGCCAACCAAAACGAACGATATAAAAATTGCAGCTGTCGCATTGGCTGACAAAAGCATCGAACGGAAATTGGAAGTTGGTATAACGAAATGGAATGGAATATGGAATGGGTCGACAGTTGTGCAGGTTCTCAGTGGAAGCTGGGATCGAGTGCGGAAGGGGAGCCATCTTACTTACCTGAAAGACAGTTAAGGGCATATGAAATTCGGCGCCACCGGTTATCAGGAAACCCCACTTCTCGTCGTCCTTCGAGTCGTAGATATCCGATTCGACATCGAAAGCGGGAAAGCCGTCCGTGTCGCCGATGCCGCAGGATACTTTGATAATGGGCGCCTTCTTCTTTGTCTCGGGCGTGGACCACAGCAGACCCAAGGGCTCCGGCATCGTGATGCTGTTTTTATTATATCTGCTTTCTGCGTTTGCTATTCCCTTTGTTTGTTTACGTTTCGTATCTTTCACGCTCTCCCTCTCTTACGCCTCTTATCGCTGCTCTTTTTGTGCGTGGCTGCTCGTTTTATTTATAAATCTTGTGCGCTCGCACGCTTGCAATCTGCCCCTCCCTCTCGCTCACTGTCTCTCTTTCTCACTCTCTCTATTTGCCTATTCTTTTTTTACACTTTGCTGCAATAGTTTTTCTCTTCCATCTGCCTTTCCACCGATTCTTTGTTCTTTCTTCTTCTTTTTTGCTGCGCCTGTCAAAATTCACAAAATTTACCCATGCAAAAATAAATAATTTTGTGTTCTTTTTTTTTTGCCGGCTTTTCTTCGGGCTTTCCGCTAGGCGATGACTGTGCGAAAATTCGCAGTTAATTGAGTTTTCCACTAATGCAAACTTCTTTCATTTGCCTCTCTTATATAATCAGAATTTCACGCATTGCACAATGCATCAATTAGACTAAGAACTTCCACAATTTCCTTCCGCTCTCTGGTATTTCCGATTTACGGCTTAGCCAATTTGCTCCGGAATTTAAATACGTTTTAATTATGAGGGCAACTTTTATTTTAATTTATTCTATTTTCTTTTTCGAAGCGCAGAACTTAATGAATGTTTGCTTGGGATTTTCCTCTTCGTTTTTTTGTTGAGGTTTCCACAATTTTCTTTGGCTTCCGCACGATTGCACACGACTCGAGCAACTAAAAACCAAAAGGCAAAGCGCTCAAATAATTTCGAGAAGTTTGCCTTTGTAGTGCATTCGCTTTTTTATAGCCAGCCGCACGGCGACAGTTGCTGCTTTTATTACACCCTTCTACCCCAAGTGGGGTATATTCAATTATAATAAGTAATTAGAGATGGTTAGCTATAAAAGTAATTGTATAATGGCATAGAAGCTTCATTTCGTTGGGCCTCAACTACATTTACCATGTGAATTCTTATATAAACGAATATGAATCGCTTATGAATAGTAAACAGTGAGTTAAAAAGTAAATGCTCACTTATCCGAATAGAAACCAATGCTAAGGCAACATATTCAAGAGTTTCAGGTAAAATAAAACTAAATATTTAATCAATTTATAATCAGAATAGCTTTAATAAACTAATCTTGACATCGCAAGCTTCGAAATAAATGATTCCCTAAATGAAACCATAAACTTCATTTAATTATCTAACCATATATATAAGGCCCCTTGCTTATGCATCGCATATATCGGGTATATCGCAGTCGTTGATCATTTGCCATTATAATCGCGCGCACGTTTTCTTGATCTTTTATGTTTGCTTCTGCTCTGCTCTGAGCATTGGGATAGGTCCATTAAAAGTTTTCCCCACTTGTGAATTGTTGTTGCGTGTTTTCTTGTCATTCTTTTATTTTCATGCAGTTTTCCCATTTTTATTTAGCCAACAGACGCACTGTTCAGCTGCTTCTTTTAGCTCTTGCTCCAAGATTTTGTTTGATTTCGAAAATTTCATGATGAAATATTTCTAGGGAAACTCTCATTAGCTTGTTTACTCATGTTGTTTACCTCTGATTATTTTTGTTTATAAGCGTGCCGTTTATCTGCTTAATGTCAAGATGTCAATCGATTCGGGTAAAATTAAATTTATAATTATTGAAAATTAAGAGAATTTCTTTTTTTTCGCAGTTACTGAACTCGCCTGTTGATTAATAATATTTATTGCGTTTGAATATAAATCTGTGAATAATAGAGTAGTGAACGTTTATAAATAGTATATATTCTGTAAACGAAAAATTCCACAGCTTTAATAGGAAAACATTATAAAATCTTTATATTTCTATTCATAGAACTCTAAGTGCGATATCCTATTTCTTACTTAAATATAAGTCAAAGTTTATGTCAGAGGCTTTAAATTTCCGCCTACTTTTAATCAGCTGTATTTTGGCTTCTAGTTTTACATATTTATATTTACGCATTTGGTTCCATATATATATTTGTTATATATGTATTTAAAACAGTCAAGGGTTACTTTTACAAAGTGTTTTCGCTTGAATTGTATCTCACCTGCTTACCTTTGCTCTTTGTAATGCGAGATTGTTGTGAAACTGTTTAAAAATAAGTCTTTAGGCAAATAAATTCAGTTGACACTTGAGTGGAGAAGTCAGAGAACAATACGGACAGCGGCTCCTTATCAGCTGCTACCCACATATCTTGATCAAGGACGGCCAGAGGTGACAACAACAACAACAACAACAGCAACTTTTGGTTAATAACATCTACCGATAAGAATAATCAACAAATATTTGAAACCATTTCATTTATGTTTTCATTTTTGTTTTATTTGCTAAAAATACGATTAATTAAATATGCAATGTGTCTATGATTATTCCTTATAGATGGTATCATTGTTGAGCTCATTGGAGCTCACGTCGAGTATGCCGCAGCCCTGGGCATATTCGGAATCGGGTATTGCGTCAAAGTCATCTTCAACGCCGTTCGTCGCTGTTTGTGACTCTAAATCTTCGCTGGAATTATCTACAGCTGCTCGCTTCTTACGCTTTGGTTTCTCCTCGGATGAACTGTCGTCCTTGTCTTGGGCCTGTTCCTTTGCTTTGTCCTTTCCAGCCTCTTCAGATGAGCCGCTGGAGTCCGCTGCGGCGCGCCGCCGACGATTTGCGGGTGACGCGGTAGTAGGGCCAATCTCTTCGGAAGAGCCACTGGAATCCTTCTTTTCCTTCTGTGCTCTACTTTTCTCCTCTGATGAGCCACTCGAATCGGCTGCTCGTCGGAAACGTGCCTCGTGCTTGTGTCCGTGCAGCTCATGTGCCAGCTCATCGGGATGTGCGTGCGAATGCGAGTGCGAGTGGCAATCGAGATGATCCGGATCCTCAATGGGCTGGCGACGCTCACGCAGATGCTCCTGTTCCGTGTCCTCCATGCTCTGGCCACCCAACAACTTCAGCAGCTGCTCATCGGTCTCAGGCGTCTCCTGGATATCGTCCAGATTGACCGGCAAGGTCCATACCACATCCAGCATCAGCCCTGCCGCCAGCATTGTGATTAGCATCCATGAACGCATCCTGCTCAGTTGATAAATCTGCTCCTCTATTTGTTTTTGAATTGCTTGAATTGTGTATTGCTCGCGCTACGCCTTGTTTTGCTCGACTGAATTGCGCTGCTGTCCACACAGTTTCTTATGAAAGCTTATTATCACAATTGTGGAATTCTGATTCGCCAGCCTCTGCTCTGTTGATAATGCTCGCCGCGTTCAATTAAAGCAGCATCGATTAGCAATCGAGCTGCAAGCGCTGCAGCGGGCGAATCCAAATTGAGAATTTCAGCCTAATGCGGCTTTACTCTGCTTGCACAACACGCCTTTCGCATAAAAGCGAATCACGCTGATGCCCTAACAAAGGGAAGGTACTATGAAAATGTGATGAAATATGTGACAATATAAGGAAAAAAAGTATGTACTTCTGTAAAAAAAAAAAAAAAAATAGTTAAAATTAATTAAAGATTAAATCGATTGGTTATCAAATAAAATCTAGTTAAAAAAAAAAAGAAAATACTTATATGCCATTACTATCATAATCATCTACTATTATTACTATATTAAAATATTCATTTATTTATTTAAATATTTATATAAATTAAATATTTCATATATTAAATATTTATATAAATTAAATATTTCATATATTAAATATTTTTATATATTAAATATTTACTTAACTCAAAATATTTCAATTTATTCAAATGTAATATTAAAGTATAAAAGTGTCGACTATCGCCGCATAAGCACGTCATGCCTATTCAAATTTCAGAATGCGCAATTTAGTTGAGTGGACTGCATGCTATCTGTGTGCAAATTTTCAACTTGACTTGCATAATAAATACAAATTGAGCCGCTTCTCCATTCGAATTGATAAGGCAGATCAGCAGAGATCAACGTAGCTAGCTAACTGAACGCGCAATTTCTGATTATTTGATTATTTGATTTGAGACGCGGCGAGACGAGACGACATAAGACTCGACGAAAATTTAACAAATCATGAAACTCGAGCATGAATAATACAAAATAGTATAATGTATGTTTCATAACCAAATCAACAGCTTAGTTTTTCAATAGATAAGCATATCAATGCGTACTACGGTGCGTATGAGCTATAGATTGGACCGTAGTCCACAGTGAGGGCAAAGCATGCGCTATTGACCTGGGACGAAACGCAAATGCCACTCGTAATCCGCAGCGGCGTCAACAACGGCCGTCGATAAGTAAAAGCCGTAATAAAGTAAAGGATAGGCCAGACGTGCGTCGCATACTCAACCGAAGAGCGAAGCCCAGCTGACTGAGTTGCTATAAAACGTATCTTTTGGGTGGCTCGAGAAAACTTTAAGATGCGTCGCCTGTCAAGCGTAAGCATTGCTTAGTTGACGCCTTTTGGCCCAACATTTAGCCGGACACGAAACAATATTAGGGACGAGCGATAACTGTAAAGTCCAAAAGGTGTTGCCTCAAGCGAAATTAAAAGCAAATATTTAACAGCTTTAGCAGTCAAAGCCTTGAAGCCTGCGCTACTTATATATGAGAGAAAAAAAGGAGAGTGGATTCATTGCAAAGGGCTGATTGAATTTGGATTCCCTGTGGAAGGTCGTGGCATAGCAGCTTCTTGCCTTTCTCTCTCTCTTTGGCAACATCAAAGCCAAGTTGGAAAGGAACGACATGAAATGAAACATAACCAAGCGAATTGACGAAGAAGAGCTACTGCATAATTTAAGTGAATTCAAATTTTATATTTGCGCCTTGCTATTTATACCCTGGAGGAAAGCTGTAGTGGGGAATATAGGATATAGGATATTAATACCATATTTTTATTATAGTTAATATTCTATATTTAATATTAGAATATTTCATTAGACTAAACTAATAAATATATCTAAAAATAAATTTTTGTTTATAATTTATATTTTTAATCTTTTTTTTATGAAATACTAATTATTAAAATACTAATTTTTTTTTGAGTAAGTGAAATTATAAATATTGTCATATTTTAATTTAATAATAATTATTATTAAATATATTTATTTTAGGAATCAAATCGGAATCTTTCTTTGAGCGTTTTAGCTGCCAGAGCAGAGTATCTATTGGCTGTTCTGCTCGCACGAATTTTCCTTTCAGTTATTGCCAGAAAATATTGCATTTTAGGTATATTTTTTATGCAAATTGCGTTTTGTTTGGCTTACGACACGGCGCACTGCAACATTTTATGCAAATCAACTGGCACCTGCTGTCCCAGCGACAAATTTCTCTTGACTCACACTTAAATTTGTATTCTCCCTACTGTCTCTTTCTCTTTCTTTTTTTTTACCTTTTTTTTGATATTTATTAAAAATTTATCAATGTCATAGGTTGGCCGGGCCATCAATCAACTTTGTGTTGAGCCAAGATTTGTTTAGGCGACCCAAAATCAGAAACAAATCGAACTCGATTGAAGATAGACGAAATTCCTATAGATTTAATTTTCAGCCCAAAAATATGCAAAAATTCCATTTTAAAATGTATATATTATTTAGTATAGATTTACGTATAAGCTAATTGTGTTTACTTCCCAGTACTCTAATCATATATAACTGCGCTTAGTTAACTGAAAATATTGTTACCTTATATATTTTCATATACAAAACGCGCTATATACTCATTTTTGTTAGATGTATTCACTATAATTACATAATTATAATTGTAATTAATAATTATCTAAGATATTTTTTAATCAATTCCGAAATGTATAGATAGAAAATTATTTTATATTATTAGATTATTTATTAAATAGCAAAAATATATATATATATATATATATATATATTTATAAAGAATATTTTAAAAAATTGTCTATAAATCAAATTGCTTTGGAGTGAAATGTTATAAGTCTAAATCAGTCACAACACAAACGATCTACACAACAGACACTACAGACAAAACAACAAAACAAAAACAAAAACAAAAAAAATTATAAAAACTAAAATTTTGCAAAAAAAAAAAAAAAATACACTGACCACAAAAAAAAAAAAAAAAAAAAAAAAAAATAAATAAATAAAATACATTATACTAAACGTAGAACAGTTCCATAGATTCCGGCACAATGAGCAGCGCATCACTTGCAAGCTCAGCAACCGTCGTCTCTCTGTACGAAGTTATTGAGAACTATGATATTGACCCTAAGACGAAATTCGTTGAGGGATCAGAAAATATAGTGACAGAAGTGGATGAATCGAGCACTGAATCATTGGAGGATAACACAGTTGGTAGCATAATGCATTACGGAATGTATGATGACGCAGTTGACATAGATGAAACAATTGAAGCAGTTGAGCACTTTGAAAAGGTAGAGAAAGAGACCAAGGAGGAAGTGCCGGAAAGGCAAACGAGCAATCGAAAGTCTCGATTGGATTTATCTGACATTGACCGACTGATGACCCATACCGATTACGATTACCTTGACGCTGATGATGATCGTGATGAATATTCGTTAGCAAATGATACTGTAAAACAGAAATCGAATTTTCTCCAAGAGTTCAGACTGCCCTCAATGTCAGATTTAAGGGAGTCGCGGGGGTCCGAAAGAAAATCCAAGCGTGAACATGGAACACGTGGTAGATTTGTGGAAAGCATAGATCATGGGGAGCCATTGGCATCGACATCGTCGTCGTCGTCGTCAAAGACGTCGGCGACAACGAAGACGACGCCATCGTCGACGCCGAGGACAACAATGGATTCAGATAAGAGGGAGACGCTCTCCGTGGAAATATCGCTCGACGATGACATCCTTGCCAATTTAGACAACCTCCAATTAAGTCTAATGCAGCTAAAAGACCCTTTGTCACATGATAAGAAGGAGGGTATTGATTTGTTTCTGCAAGCCCAAACTGATGCGAATGTACACTTAATTGATGACGGTCTTGAAGAGATGAGGGCCCTAAAGCGCCGCCAGGACGAGGAATTAGCCCAAATGACACAACAGTTTCTATATCAAATGTTTGATACTGTCGTCGATCAAGTAACAAATTATGAAAATACAGAAAAAACGAAATGGAAATTGGATAAGGATAAGATCATTCGAAAGCTAATTGAATTACAAGAAAAATATTTGTGCGAGCAAGAATATAATGCATTTCTAAACAGCAAAATGGTTGAATATTACAAGCGTTTAAAAAATGCAAGACCATTCGCGATTCTCAGCCCGCAAATGAACCAAAAACTATATAAGAAATACACAGAAGCTCTCACGCTTTTGGATCACAGACTGAAAGTCGCAGCGGAAACTAAAACCCGCACCGCCTTTCTAATGTCCAGTGTATCGATGGACCTCTCATATATTATTAACATTGTCATGGGCACCGAAGAGCATTTCGATAATCTTGTGATGAAAACCCTGACTACCAATAGGTCGGACTACTTGAAGCATTTCGTCGAGCGAGAGCTGCGGTACATGAATCAAAAGCGTTACGAGATCAGTGACACACGCCTCTTTCTAATCACCAGGAAGCACACATTGGGTCGCATCGTTGATGTGAGTAACACCAAAATTATATATGGATTATATATTACCGAATAGTACCTTTGATATGTTCTTTGTCTAATGCATTCTAATAATATCTTAAATAGTTAAGGTCTAGCTAATAAATCTCATTCGTAATACTTTTGCAGAGAATCAAAAAATTGGAAACAATCAATGAAGACATCTGCATGGATGACTTTATTACCATACAGAATCAAGTAGTAGCATTGTCTAAAAAAATTGAAGGTTATTTTGTACTATTTTTATGCTAATACGTAAACGCTCCTTCTCAATTTTGACTATTCAAATATTACAGAACGTAACGCTGAATTGAAAAGGATGCGTCTCGATTATCATGCTGCATTGCATCAGACCCAGCACATACACGAGAAAAGCCTGGCCATAATCACCAAACTGGCAAAATGTCAGATTAAGCTGGCTGACATGGAAAAGCAAGAGGAAAAGCTGATCGAAAGTCTCAGAGAAGCTAAGACCGTGCATATGGATCTGCGTAAAAAACATACTGAACTAAGCTATCAGGGCGGACTGTTATTCATGCCATCCCTATTGCACGATTTTGATGATAGTGTGGACAAGGTCAACAATAAGAAGGCTTCAATTATAGAGCTAAAAATTGCCATCAAGCAAACGTCTCAGCGTGTGGTAGAATTGGAATCACAATGCGTTTAAGTAGCACAGAAACCAGAAGTACTTATTTATATCACGCAATTTTCATCGACTCTACATACATCAACTCATAAAAACAAATATATATTAAACAAATAAAACTCATAAATAAATAAACTGAAATGTCATTCTAATAACCATTTCTAATAAAGTAAGGCACGATAATCAGCTCATTTTAATCAGTTCATTTCTTAATAAGTTCGCGTTTCTTTAAACCTAAGCCTAAAAGTATGCAATAGAAATGATCAAATTGAATATCAAATTTGATTGAGAAAATCATTTTCGTTGCTGATATAATTTATGCTAAATATTAGCAGAGATCAATCAAGTTAATATCAATTAAATTTATACAAGTAAGCTAACTAAATTTCAAATTTCACTTGCCAGTTCTGCCAACTGGAATTGTTTAAGTCATTCACAACACACACATTACACAACAAACACACACTACACAAAAAAAAAAAAAAAAAAAAAAAAAAAAAATTTAAAAAATTAAAAAAAAAAAACAAAAAAAACACAAAAATTTAAAATATATAAAAAAAATAGATAGATATATATATTAATTAAAAACAAATTGTTCGATGGCTACAGCAGTTAACCTCAGTCCGAGAGCCTCCAGCTCAGATGAAGACACAGCTAAGCCGCAGTTAAAATACGTAGGCGTCGATTTAGATGAAACTGAAAAGCATGTCCAGGTGACGCCCCCGATAACGGGTTATTATATTATAGATGATGAAGATTCCTCGGACGATCTGGATGACGAAAGTAGTCAGCATGAGTCTCTGCAGGCACTTTGGCAATCCAATTCGGCCAAGGAAAGTGATTCACACTCGGAGGAAAAGGCGAGTCTTGACTCGGAGGAAAAGGCGAGTCTTGACATTGACCACATAATGGGCTATGACAAAATTGACGACTATGCCAAAATTGAGGCACCTGAGCTAGTCCAAGAAGATACAATCGAGGAGAAAGTGAAATTCTTAGCGAATCTCACAGTGCCATCATTATCGGATATATCCGAGGAGCATGAGCTCAAGATGACCAAATCGACGATTATATCCGATACACAAGGAAAATTTGTAAATCCGATCGACGAGAAAAGCAACGGCACCAGCAGCGAGAAAAGCAGCAACAGCGAGGACGCCGAGTATAAAACAATTACGCCGGAGAGCACGAAAACTGATTCGATTTCCCTTATAAACATTGGCACAGCTGATAATATGACCATTAACTCCGACGGACTTGACTCGCTGGATTTCAAGATATTCCAGCCGCCAGTGAGAAAGGAAACCAATCTTACATTCGAAAAAGGCTTAGTTCACGGTTTTCGAGCTAGTTCCCTCATAGCTCCTGAGCCGACTTTTAAAGAGGAATGGATGGAGCTGGCAAAAGGTTTCCTAACCGAATTAATTAATCAAGTCGTCAACAAAGTGGAGACAGACATTGCAAACAATCTTGCTTCCGACAAATTTGATAAGAAAAAGCTGATGGATGAGATACTCCTTGAATTTAATAACTGTATCGTTGAGCGGGAATTCAATCATTTCTTAAATAGTAAAATGTATGAATATTTTAAGCGCGGACAAAATACGAGAACACTATCATCGCTCCCACCAAGAGAACACAAAAGAGAATACCTGCGATATATTGCCGCCCTTAATCTGTTGGATCACAGGCTGAAAGTCGCTGCTGCGACCAAGAGGCGCACTGCCTTTCTAATGTCCAGTGTATCGATGGACCTCTCATATATACTTAACATTGTCATGGGTACCGAAGAGCATTTCGATGACCTTGTGACGAAAACCCTGACTACCAATAGATCCGAATACATGAAGCATGTTGTCGAGCGAGAGCTGCGGTACATGAGTCAAAAACGTTACGAGATCAGTGATACACGCCTTTTTCTAATCACCAGGAAGCACACATTGGGTCGCATGGCTGACGTGAGTATCGCATATTTATAATTAAGTATATAATTAATTACTCTTTTGCAGAGAATCAAAAAATTGGAAACAATCAATGAAGACATCTGCATGGATGACTTTATTACCATACAGAATCAAGTAGTAGCATTGACCAAAAAAATGGAAGGTTAGTTTGATTTAAATAATTTTGGATAAAGATAATTTCATTTTTCGCCGTTGCAGAACGTAACTCGGATATAAAGCGTATGAGCCAAATGCATTATAGCGAGTTGCATCAGCTTCAGCATAACCGTGAGAAGGCCAAGATATTGCGTTCAAAATTTAAAATCTGTGAATCATTACTCTTGGACAAGCAGATGGAAGAGGATTCGCTTCGCGGCACTCTCTGTGCAGTCAAGTTGGAGCGTAATAAAATACGTAAAGACTACTCAGACCTCAGTTATCGAGGCGGCCTAATGGCAATGCCAGCATTAATGTACGATTTTGATGAGACGGTAAACAAGATCAAGATAAAGAAGGCTAGCATCGACGAACTGAAAGAGTCCATTAAGAAGATATCGCAACGTGTTGCAGAGTTTGAAGCCCGATGCGCTTAAAATAACTAAGTCGAACAAACAAAAAAAAAACAAAAAGAGAAAAACAAGTACATATATATATATATATATAAACAAACACACATATATACATATACACAAAAATATATATAATACACAATGACGATAAACCAGAGAAAATTTGTTTTTTACTATGATCCAAGAATATTTTGATTATCCACTATGCAATTAGGCTAAACCATCTTTATATATATCTAAAATTCTCATTTAAAAACATAATTAGAAAATATATATACTTGTTTGCTCCGCATTGCCAAAGTTGACATAAATTAATTTATTTTAAATCACAATGTATATATAATGGGAAATATATTATTTCCTATATATCAAAACAGAGACCTACATACCTAATATATATATTCAGTTGCCATTGAAAATGACAGCAAATCTCTTAATGAGCAAACATAATATATTTCTGGTCATTTTCAGTGTCATGTTTGATACTTTATGTTTGTTTTTCTTCATTTTTCTGCCTTAAACTTAAAATGTTTAATAATTTTATATATATCTTTATATATAGTCAATGCTTTCAATTTTTCGTTTCAGCAATTGCGCAAATTATTGAATTGTAAACAAAATTGTAAAATGCTGGCACGCGCTTAAATCTGATTATCGCCATATTTATACATATATAATTTATTGTATACATTATATAGAATGATGACATTGGAATTTGTGGAAATTTGGCTTAGTGAGTATTATAAGCATTTTATATTTAGCAAAGACTGGCTAGCAATTAGCAAAAACCTAATGAAGAACATTTTTCATCTACATTATAAACGAGTACTCATAGCGCTACAATGTGAGTGGAACGGATAACATACGCCAGGCATGCCGGCTTTTAAATACTCTTTCGACTGTTTATTTGTATGGAAGCCATTTGCAAATCTGATTACTTTAGCATCGAAGAATGTAAGAGAACTCACCCGCATAACAAAAGCTTTTCTTCAGTGTACTAAACTTCCAATGCTCGTTCTCTCTCTCTCTCTCTCTCTCTTTTCTCTTTGATATTCGGCTGGATGTGGATTGCGTTTGGCGGCGTCGCCATATTTTTAGCTTCGAAAAACTTATTTACCTAGTCACCAAAATATGTATATATGTTTTACAACTATTTTAATTTGATTTATAGCTCAAAGAGCATGTGAAAAATAACTTGACAAGCGCAACAAAATCAATTTTATTAACACACACGCGCATACCATTGCGATCAACATACAAAATACGCACTGACTTCATTTTCTCTTTGAGCTTGCTCTTAAGCTATTGCGACATTTGCAGTCCACATAAATTCCACACTCCCAACTGCGCTCTCTCTTGTTTAATTACTCAACTAACATAACTTCATTGAAAACGCAACGACCAATGCAATTGCTCTTACCATCCACAAGCGCTCTCTCTAGTCCTCGCATAAAGGCAGAATGTATTAATTAGGGATGGGTAAATTATTATCCATACTCCAGTCTGGAGGAGTTCCACTATCCACTACTTCAGCATATTTTCCTTCCGTATTTGATAATATTCTGTATAACGTTACAAAAATCGTGAAAAAATCAAAATACCTTGTAAATAGGATTGAAATTCGTGTGCATAAATCAAAAATGCAACGAATTTAAATGGGGGCGTGAAATTCTGAAAATGTCTCGGGCGCGCATAATTCTGAATGTCGCATAACACCTGCAGTCAGATTATATTATAGACAAATTTAACGGTTTGCTTAGCCAAAAACAAATTTTGTAAACTGCTTAACAAATATTAATTCAATTTTGTAGAATTAATCATCAAACTTTGTCTTTACCGGTTCCATCAAAGGTGTATATTTGGTTTATATAGATGTAGACGATCTGCTATATATATAGTAGATATACATACAATCTAGAATGACCTCAACACGCTTCAGTGGAATATTTTTCACACACTTGTAAAGACGGGCTGTTTACGTTTTCACATCTGTATATATATACTTATAGGCAGCCATATTTAGATTTTATATATACATATATGATAGATATATATATATATATATATGCACATATGCTAGATTTATGGAATGAATAAATAAAAGATACACCCACACAAACGCCACATTTTGTAGCTGAAGGTTAAAATTCGATTTCGATTTAATTTTTTTCTCCACATAATCTTCTCTTTATTTCGTTTTCTTCTTCTTTTTTGTATAAATAATCTTAGGCGTATACTTAATATAAATCGCAACGACAAGCCTTTGTGCTGTGCATGTGTGCATTTGTGTGAGTGTTTGATATATCTTTTTTTTTTGGGTTTTTTTTTATGTGTGTGTGTGTTTTTGTGTAAGGAATATTTTTTGGTTGGTTTAATATGTTTAGATTTTGTTGTAAACTTAACAATTAAACATAGTTGTAGAAATTATAACAAAGAAATCATAGTAGAAAGACATAGATAGAAAGTCGCGTACAAATCCTATGGATTTACTTGCCGAGCAGAATCTTGCGGCCAGCGCCGATATTCTGACCAGCCTGGGTGGCGCCCTTGTTGGAGCCGGCCTGGAGGCCAACGATGGTCTGGCCAGCCTTCAGCTGCTCCTCGGTGAACTCGCGCTTGCACTCATCGGCGGGCTTGGGGCCCAGGAAGGGACCCTTGAAGTCAGCGTGCTTGTAGCACTGCAATAAAAGAGTCCGTCAATCATTCAGACACTCAATCAATTAATTAGTGTACTTACGGCACGGCCCAGAGCGAAGATGGTATTGGTCACGGTGGCAATATCCTTCTTCTCATACAGATCGACAGTCTGGAAGACATCAATATCGGCCACACCGTACTCCTTCAGCGCCTTCTGGAAGTTGTTTATGTTTTCCATGAACTTGAACTGTCCGCCGGAGGAGTTGATCTTGGGGACAGAATTGGGCTGCAATTTGTTGATCAGATTGCACAGCACTTGACCGTCCTTCAGCACATCCTCATATGCCTGACCAGCGGGGAATTTCTCACCCAAAATCGCCTCGATCCATTCCTGGGCCTCTTTGTCCATCTGGGGATTGCGTTTGCCGGCAATCTAATTTTAATTATAAAACAAATTCAGTAATATTATTATGAATATTTTACTTATTAGGCACAAAACACTTTATTGTAACATCTTTTTTATTTTAATTTTTAACAAAACAATTTTTTTTTTTTTTTTAAATCAAAAATTATTTTTAAATTTTTTTTCAAACAAAAAATTATTTTGTAATTTTTGATTCCTATGCTATTTTAAATTTTTTTAATTTAAAATTTATGTTTCACTTTTCTTCACCTTGGCACGAACAGCACGTTCCAGAGACATGTTTTGTTTCTTGTTTTAAGATGGGGAGTAATTGGTTTATAAGATCTTCACCAAAGCTATTGCAAGCCTACACTGATGCCTGGCCACAGGGCGTATGCGGCTTTTAAAGCGCGAGAGCAAGAGAATGCTCACACATACAGTCGTGTTGTTCAAGAATTTTCCAAAAATATATCCGAATTCGGAGTCGTCTATGTGAGCAAATGCTGCTGAGATTTTGTGGCCAAGGCGTGGGCGCGGTCATCAGGTGTATGTGTGTGTGTGTGTGTGTGCGCGCACGTTTGTGTTCAGTTTATTTCTCACCATTCCGACTTTGAGCGTCGCCATCTCGCATGATGAGTCGTGCGTTTTAAAATTAGATCAGAATAATCATCAAGAAACAACAAAAACAAAAAGAACTTGGCAAAAATCAATTTCAATAATTTTTCACACATCATGTGAAAAATAGACGCGCGCGCCCCTAAGTAAATTCTTACAAGCTGCTTCCTCTTCTTCAACAACTGCTGCTGCTTCTTCTATCCTCTAGTTTAAGTTATTTGTTGCCTCCCCCTGCTCTTCTCCTTCTCCCCATCCAATTAACATATACATAATATCGGCTCTTCAGTTCGATGTTTATCTTTTTTTTTTCGAATTTCCACATTTTGTTTTTCGGAGTGTGGAAATGCCTGGCCGCCTCTTTAACCAGCTGTCTCAATGCATTTTCTGTACTTTTCAAATTAGGTAAAATTTTCATTTTGGACGCGGAATGCATGGTATCATGCTTAAAATTGGCATTGGAAATTGCTTTCGCTGAGTGTTGAATGAATTTTCAATTGTGCGAAATGTGCGAAAATGTTGTGAATTAGTTAATTCCAGTGGAAAATTAGTTGAAAGTACTTTGCATAGAAAATATGAGCTACCAGAAAGTGATGCGAAATATGTATAGAAAAAAATAAAAATACATAAAAGTACATCCCATTAAAAGTAATCCTATTGAATTTGCTGCTATAAGTGAAAAATATTCGAATATATAAATTAATTTCAATTTCTTGTTAACAATGGCTTATCAATCAAATTTTCCGAGTTTTTTAAGTATTAGTTCTAGTTTTATAGCCTGCACACATACACAACAAAAATATATGTTTATGCGAAAATTAACTTATGGACCCCGACAAAACCTTAACGAAGAAAAAAGCGAAATATACAATAGATGAAAATACTTCAACTTCAAAAAACGACGATCCGTGGGTAGCACAAGAAGAAGAAGCAGTTCCAGTTACTAGCCATACTCAATTAGTGGTAGCCGTCTCCGAAAAAGAAGAAGCAACTCCAATTACTAGTTATACTGAATTAGTAGTACCAGTCGCCAAAGAAGAAGCAACTCCAATTACTAGCTATACTGAATTGGTAGTACCAGCAGCTCGAAATACAACAGGCACGACAATCGAAAAGCCATTGAACAGTTCCACTCAGAGTCTAACAACTTCCGACTCGAATTCGGAATCGGAAATTTGGAAAATTAAAACGCAATTCGATCGAGAAGTAATGGAAAATACAATAAAAAATCGGCGTCTTTCTTCCGAAGACTCGACGGATGTTCTCAAAATCTTGCATAGCCAGAAAAACTTTCATAATTTGCATGGGGCTGAAGAGTCGACAGAAGATGGACCGAAGAGTACAAAGCAGTTGAAGAAATCGCGTAATATACGTTTCCGACCCGAAGATTCCGAAATCCAGTTCAACGAATTCAATTTTCAGAAACGAGAAATAGATCAAAATAAGGCCACCTCCTCGGGCACACAGACAAGTTTGGTAACACTCAAGAGCGAGAAGAGCGAAGAGAAAAGTGAATTTGAATTGTTTTTCGACGGCGATGAGGAAGTAGATGAGGAAGAGGAGGACAAGGATCTGCTAAGGACACCCAACCATAACGACACAATCACGTCGAAAATGGAGCTCTTAAAGTTTTTCGAAATACCCTCACTATCGGATCTCTCCGACGATTCAGAAGACAGCTAAAGTCGCCCAAAGACCTCTTTTGATACACACATTCCAATTAATTGTAGCCATAAAAGCCATAAAAAACATAATTATAACAAGATAATTTGACTACTTCTAATGGCAGACACATGGCATTAGCATTTACATAAATATCGCAAAATGCACAAAAGAAAAACTTTTCGAACAGTTTGGCCCAAGGTCAAAGCCATTTTTATGTCCAGGCAGTTAATTTAATTTATACGCAGCGCGTATTGAAAAACGCTTGAGGGCGAATTCAACAGAAATTTAAATGATGTCAAAATGCCTAATGAACACAAGGGTGAGGCTTGACAAACTCTGAATACTTTATCTTCGCTCTACCTGAATAGCAATAATTGTAATAGAAGATTAGAGAATTATCATAAAGTTATTTGACATTTTTATTATAGGATAGATATCTGACTTAAGAGATCTTTCGAGATAATCTTGCACATTTTAATATAGTGTTATTATTGCATATATTGAATACATATTTTCTTTTAAATGGTATATAATTAGGTATAATTATATATAATGAGTTCAAAGGTCTAACTTAAAATATTTTAGATTTTACAATTTTTTTGGCCAAGTTTCCCCGTCAATTTATTTTCTCGATCCTTCCAAACGAGTCATAAATAATCATATGCCCTCTGAGTGTAGTGTATATAATATACAAGACAATTTCCAAAGCGAATGGGCGGGTGTAGTAAGATTTTGTTGTATTCTTTGAATGTCGTGTCAGACAAAGTGCATGCCCTTAATAAATGGACATATTTTATTCATATTACCAACAACAAAGCCAGAAATAATAAGCATACATTTGCCAAAAAGCCAACAACAGAAATCACACACATACACACAAACAATAACATCGACCAATAAGAAGAAGAGAAAGAAAAATAAAAGTAAAATAAAATGAAGGCAAGCCGAAAGCTGCGACTGTATGACCTTCCTCACACACACAGACATCGACGTCGATAACATTATTCGTTTTGCCTGCTAGAGCGGATACAATTTCGATAACAATCGCTGGCATACGCGTATAAGGCGTACAGAACTCGCACAATTTGTGCATTGGGTTAAATCTATTTTTGTGGCCACGCCAAAACAGGTGGAAGAGCAAAAAACCAAAAAAAAAACTGAAAATGTTTCGCTGCGTCAGCGATTGAGATTTTCCAGGCGCCTCTCAACGCACGCATAGCCTATTGGACTCTCGAGCCATTGAAATGACACGAGCGTAGAGAGGCTGAGAGTGAGAGAGTGAGAAAGTAGGAGGAGGAGCGGCAGCAGGGTGAGGAGTGTAGCAGTCAAAGCAGCGGTATCTCTTGTTGTTTTTCACACATTCTCGCCGCATGGCGTGTTGGTTTATTTTTACAGCCGCTGTGGGCCAAGGCGGTCCAGTTGTTAGGGTCCTCGACCAGTATCTCTCCTTCTCTCTCTCACTCTCTCTCGCACACGCAGTGATACCCCAAGGCAGCTACTTTTTAATTAACAAAATTTTGGCTTTTGTCAATGCCAGGCCCACAGTCCTTTTGCAATTAAGTGTATTAAATTTGCCCTTTGGCACTAACATCAGTCTCCAATTAAATGAGCCCAAATTAAAAATTTCTTGATTGTAATTAAATTACAAGAATTTTGCATTGCTTTTGTTGTTGATTTTTTTTTTTTTTTTTGTCATTATTATTGGACAAATGAAGTTTAATTTTCAAATATTTCTTGCCACCAATAAAATTGCAATGATTGAATTGTTGTTTGTGTAAAAACAATGTAAATTGTAATCAAAATTCAATTCGTCTAGCAAATAAAATTGTTTACTAGAGTATGATGACGTTTAGATACCCTCTATAAGAGCAGATCTTCAAACTAAACATCTTTTATCAAAAACGCTTAAGTATTCGATAATTTACCGACAGTTTTTTTAAATATTTACATTAGTTATCCAACACTGTAGTTAAATCCAATTTTGTTAAACAATATTTCGCCACAAAATAATTAGACCACAGTTGACTCTATTTCATATAAATCAGCTTGATTATCTTTTAACTCTCGGGCTCTCCATTTCCAATGTCTACAACGTGAATATACCCATTCCATCTGTTTACAGGGTATATTAGCTAAGATCCTTCACAGGCACTTCTACCGCCCTGCTTAAATAAATAAGTTAGCCGCTTGAACACTTGTGGGCTTTGTTTGTTTCGTCAATTTGATTTGCGGCAGCTGCAACAGGACGTCCGAGATCCAAAAAGGAGGCTTACGTTTAAGACCTAGCACTCCATGTTAAATGCGCCTGGATTATTTTCACATAAATCAACATAAACTGGTAACAAAGGACACACATTCCGAAATATAGCCGCAAGCAGCGGCCAAAACTGCCAACACAACGGACAACAAACAGCAGCTAGCTAGGTAACGACTCATGAATACCCTATACATTAGATAAGTGCAAAATATTGTTATTGAGAGACTGGCGTATAAGAGATGGCAAGGATAATACATGTACAAGAGTGGAATTATGTCGAAGTAGAATAGTTCGAGACAAAATTTTATATATGTAAGAGTATAGAGTACTCGAAAAACTACCGTGTATCGATTTTTTACTTCATTTATTACTTATAACCAATCAGAACTGTAAAATACCCCAGAAAGAGTATAAAAACAAACTTTGCAAAGCGAGGATTGAACTCTGCAGATCCTATTAATATGGCAAAATATATTGTAATACAAAGTTTGTCATGGTATAAGCCTCAAATAATAATCGTTAGAGAGAGTTAGAGTATTCAAATTCCGTACAAAGGCTTTGAGCTACGCAGATCCATGAAATATTGAAATGATAGACAGCAGACTCAAATGCACAGAGCAGACTCTTGAGCCCCCATCAAATATTATTGGAGTATAAGCTTTGAATGCGATGGTTACATAGTGTAAGCCCCAACGAGAATATCCCCCAGATCATGACAGAAGGTAGGGAATGGCCAGCGCATAACCTCAACAATGAAGTCAAGCGAAAATGGGCTCAGTGCGTGGGCGTTGTCCTTTAGGGTTGATTGCCTATTTTTGCTCCTTTTTTGTGGTTTGGTGATTTTATACCACTTGTGGCTATTGTTTAGAGTAAAGAGAGTTGTGCCAATGAATTTCCGTTTGTTTTTACAGCCGGGAAAAGGAAATGAAGTGAAGCAAATGCGAATGCGAATGCGAATTGCGAATGCTGGCCGAATATAATTCGCACTTGACTTTTGGCTTACGGCACAGAATGGGATTCTAGTATGTGTGTGTGTGTGTGCGTGTTTTATTTAAATAAACAAGAAATTATGTGGCAAAATAGTTGTCCACTGCAGACACTCTTTAGCTATTTATAGCCGACGTGTTATTTATTTAGACTGCCGTTGCTGCTTGCTTTAATATTTAATTGGAAAAACTCGCGCCTCAATGTCGTCATTCGACTATAAAAATAAATACAGCGCATCGAGCATACGCCGCGTCGTCCGACAATCTAAATCACAGACAAAGCGCAGAGCATTGACGTTGATATTTCTAAGTTGGCCGCAGAAGTTCTCTTGACGTCTATTTCAAATTTCCATTTGTTTGCACCCATTTAGCAATTAAAATTTTATGAGCGTTCGCGAAATCCTGTGGGCAAACATTTCGTTTACCCTTTAGTTGCGCCTCAATAACTTGGCCTTAGACTTGGGCAATAATTGACGTATATATTCTTTTTAATTATTTGTACTTGTCTGCTATCTGTGTCGTTCGTTGTTCTTCTCTTCTTGCTGTTGTTGAAGTCTGCAGCATCCTTTGAAGTTTTTTTTTTTTTTTTGGTTCTCCGGTTGTTTTTCTTTACTTGGGGTTTTGTCTGCAAAAAGTTTGCCGCGGCAACATTTCATTTGGCCAATTTGGACTTAATATGAAAAACCCCTAATTACGAATTCCAGGCGAAAAGAAAAAAAATATATACAAATAAAAAAGGTTGGCCCCAAACCCAAATATCTATTGAATTCAATGTAATATTGGTGCTCATTCAAGCTTAAAGCAGATAAAATTAGGCAAGGCAAGCGCTCAGTTACAGGTAATAATTGGCCAAGAAGCCAAGCAGCCGAAAAGTATTTGTATACCCTGTGGGTGAAAACTGATAGGCAGAGGGTGTGTTGAGTCATGTGGGTCAAGATGATACAATGATGTATCTCGGGTTAGGTAGATTGACCTTAGGGTATACATTTATGTTGTTTGCTTGATTGTAAATAACATGAGTAAAAATTAGATAATAGTCATATGATACACATTTCTCGTGAGTCGAATTGTACGAATGTTACGAGATATTCTCCTTCATCTCTTAAGCTCTGCTCTTAAAGAAAGCACATAGGATATGCCTTGGTGTAACAATTTCCACCCAATTAAATCACTTCCCATTTTTTTTTTTTTTTTTTTTTTTTTTTTTTTTTGCCTCTTTAATCAATAATTCAGCTGCGACTGAATTTCAATTTGCTGTCTCACAACCATGCGGGCTCAACTTGAGAGCCTCTCCTTCATACAAACCCGACAAAAAAAAGCAGAGTGGGAGCAAGAGAAGAGCAAAACTTCGGACTGACCCAAATAGAATCAACAAATGTTGCTTAAAGTGCTGATGGTATGCTTGGACCATAAAACTTTGTCAATATTTCCGCAGCGTGCGCATCGTTGACTGCGGTCTCTGGGTGAGAGTAAATTTCTGGTCGAATTTAGTGGAGGCAGACACTTTAAGGCAAACAGCTGCGTCTAGTTAATAGGGGGCAGCGTTTAATGTGATTTGAGAGACTTAAGTCTACAAAGGCCTATACTTCGTTAAATTTGGTAAAAGATGGCACTGGGAGCGAGAGTGGGAGTGGGACTAAGAGTGGTGGAACTGGAGCTGGAGCTGGAGCTGGAGCTGGAGAGCAGCTACTCCTTGTTTAAGGCGTCGCGTTCGACTTCAAAGCAACATTTTACACATAAATCAATTTGCAAAATGTATTTTTCAGCATTAAGCTCAAGTTACAGACCCTAACACCTGCAGGAGCTGTCACCTACATTCAAAAAAAAAAAAAAAAAAAAACAACAACAACAATGTTGAAGAGGCCAACAAAAAGTGTTTTGTTGTTGTTGTTGTCGGTGTCGTTTGTCATTTTGAGACTCGATTTGCAGTGTACCCTGCTCCAGGGCTTAGGCCTGCTGCCCCTGCCCTCTACCCCTTCTCCTCCCTGAGGACCCCCCTCGCTTGTAACTTTTAACAGCCTCGCTAATTTCCACTCATTATGCGCTTAATTATGGCGCCTCTTGACAAAAGTCGTTGCGTGCTTTTAGGCGTTTTTGTTTGTTCGTTTGTATTTGAGCCCTTTCTGTTCGCAATTTATGCACTTACCTAACTCACACCAGCCCGCCGAGCCTTTGCTTCATCTTCCACTGCTTGTATTTAACATAATTATTTGTATATTCAATTATATACAATAAATCTAATTGAAGTCTGTGCAAATAGCTGCTGTTGACACTGCTTTAAATTCAATATGAAGTTCACTTGATTCGATTTGCCTTTTGCATTCTTTAAAGTCATATTGCATCATGCTTTGGTCTCGACGTTGACCATGCCCCCTCCGCTCTGTCCGCCTTCCACTAGTTGCTTCTTCCCCTGCAGCTGTCGAATGAACATAAATAAAATCAGTCGCTGGCAGTTTGGCTTTTAATCGAGTTGAACGTAAAATGCAAATAGTAGAAGCAAAATTAAATCAAACAATTTCAATCGAGTGTTATACACAATATCCTAAATAAAACAAATAAATATATATATATATATATGAATCATGCTTTGCCAGGCGTAAGCGAATGAAACGTGTCAAATAAACTATTATATATACAATAAGCTGCATTAAATAAAAAATAAAAATATAATCAACAATAACTGAGGAAGAGTAAGAGAGAGAGGGAGTCATTCAGAGAAATTAAAGAGGAGAGAGGTAGACAAAGATGTCAAGAGACAGAGAGAGAGAGAAAGGGAGATAGAGACGCGGGGAAATAAATAGAGAGAGCAGTACAAAGAGAGAGAGAGAGAGAAACTCGTGAAGAGAGCGAGAGGTGAACAGGCAGAGATAGTATAAAT
This sequence comes from Drosophila mojavensis, assembly GCF_018153725.1. Taxonomy (NCBI): domain Eukaryota; kingdom Metazoa; phylum Arthropoda; class Insecta; order Diptera; family Drosophilidae; genus Drosophila; species Drosophila mojavensis. The sequence continues at coordinate 5,193,908 of NW_025318906.1, read as the reverse complement.
AGATAGGGAAGGAATGGGTTTGAAAGAGAGTTTAAAAGAGAAAGCAAGATCAGAAAGAGAGAGAAAAGATCAGAGGAAGAACAAGACAAAGAGCTAGAAATTAAGATAGACAACTTGATTTAAAACTTATAGTGAACCACAAGTGAGTGTGAGACTTTCATGTGTGTCGTACTCGTCTTATGCTTGTCAGACCCTATGACGTGCCCTTCTATGCGATTCTCAAGAATTAAAGTTACCCTTGTTGATCTCGAGGCATTTTCAGTACTGTGACTGACAATGTGTGTGTGTGTGTGTGTGTGCGTGCTAAAGGAACTCAACATATGGAGAAAAGTAAGTACAGTATTCAATTCTATTTAACAATATTATAACAATAATATATTTTTTCATTGCAGGTCAGCTATGCCGTATGCATTATTTATATTCATTGCATATCAAATGTCAAGCTAAAAATATATGTATATATATATGTATATATATAAGCTAATCAAGCGTCTGTCATGGTGTCGCAAATAAATGTTGGATTACAACTTGGCAAATTGAAAAACTTGCTGACTGCAAAGTTTGCTGCGTGCCCCAGCGAAGATTTTTTGCAAACAAAAGCAAAAAGCGTATTGCAGTTGCAGCAGCTGTTGCTGCAGCAGCTGTGCAGCACCTGAGTGGGTTGAAGCCAGAGAGATGTATAGATGGACAAAGGAAAGGAGCACAGTCACGGTCAAGGAGAGGACGTCAGCTGGGATTGTTGAAGTTTATTTGAGTTGGGTGACCAGCAGAGAATTGTATATTACGCGGGTTTGCGTGCAATTAACGCCGCACAATACTTGAAAGCCGTTTACCCTACTTTTACCCCACTCAAATTCGCGCACTCGATATGGCCATTAGCCATGACATGCCTGTCCTGTCGTCCTGCAAATATTAGCCAACATTTCGAGTGCAAACAGAGTGCGTAAGCGGACCACAGTCACATCATCAGGGTCCATAACTGAGCCATATGCTAATAATGTCCAGACATAATTCGAAATATCATTAGCGCTATGTGCTATGTGTGTGTGCTTCTATATACATATCTATGTTTATAATAGGCTTTAAACAAACAGTCTATACAGCTAATTATACTGGCGTAAGGGAGTTGTTGAAATATGTTTGTAATGGCTATTTAAATGATGAATATGATGAAAGCAGTGAAACATATGGCTCGACTCATGTTGCGAAGCAATGTTTTGTCCCCTACATATGCCTTAAGCTGTTGGTTTGAAGATTGATTTTATCGCTATTATATGTATGTATGTGGCTTAAATTTTAAATTGAAGTAGACTACAAGCTAGAGCATATTGACCTACCTCTTTTTCCTGTATTTATTAACAATATTTTTATTTAAATGAAAAATGCTAGAAAAGGCGTCTAAATTATATATTTAAGGCATACATATTTTATATTTATAGTTTGACACTTTCCTTTAACCATCTGGCCTTTCATTAATCATTTTCTTTCATTTTCAGTTGTATTTAGAAATAAAATTTCATAAATTATCTTCCAGTCTCATTTAAAAACCCTTCAGCACTATCCCAAACAGTTCAGTAAATCAACTCTACATTGTCTTATGAACAATTTCTTATTCCGATCTGCCTTTATTTTCTCAACTGCTTCACAGTTTAAACCAAATTCTTAACTTCTGCTGCGAAAGGGTCTATTTAAAATAAGCACTTGCTTAATCACAATTCCTGCTTGGGAAATTCAAATTTGCCCAGTTGTTGCACAATGTCACGTAGTTTTTCCACCCCTCGCTGATTCACTTCGTAAGCATCCAATTGCTGCATTGTGGCGAACCAGCGCTGTAGTTGCGGCCAACGCTCCGCTTCCACCGGAAACATGAGATGCACCGTGCTCAATGTGGTCACAATGGATACATCGGCGAGTGTCAGCTGTAAAAGCCAACATGCGACTGAATGCAATTAAGACAAAAAAAAAGGGGAATTGAATGGTTGTTGTTGTTGTGTTGCCTAACCTGATCGCCTGCCATGTATTTCTGGCCATCCAGATAGCGCTCCATGATGTCGTATGCCTCGAGGAGTTTGCGTCTATGGTAAGTCACATCCACATTGGCGTACTGCTTGCGCACGATTTCCGACTGGCAGATGGGATAGAGGGAAAAGGGTATTTGTAAATATCATAGCTTACAATTAACGCGACGGCTAAGCACCATTAAATCACTGTCACGGCGAAAGAGGAAGGAGCACTCAAAGAACAGGCGATTAAGCACCTTCATTCTGTCTGCATATTCCTTGGGCCACCATTTGCCCGCTTCATCAAAATGCTCCGCCAAATGGATGAGTATAACATGACTATCGGTGAGTAGTAGTTCATTATGCACAAGCGTTGGCACGCTATGCTGCGGATTTAACTAGAGGATAGATAATTAGTATTCAGCTCTGCATCCGTTTTGCATACACTCACGGCCAAGAAGTCTATCTCAAATTGTGCGCCCTTGAATAAGTCAACGAAACGCAGCTCTACATTGATATTCAGCATTTTGATCAGCATCAGACAGCTGCGCACGGGTGGACTGCGATCATCGTAATATAGGATCGGTGCAGACATAATAAAAAAACTGAAGAGCAGATAAAAAGAAAAGCAAACGAGCGCAATCAGAACTCATAAACAACTGAAAGACAAGACGATCTCAGCTCCGCTTTAATCTGTGATAAGTTAAGGAGAGACTGAGAGAGAGCGTGAGCGAGCAAAAGAGCGATTAGCGATCTTTTTGATCTCTAACTTGAAATCGATTAAAATAACTATACACTTAATATATATTTAATAATGTACTTCTTCTATAAATATAACATATTTATTGTTTAAATTTATTTAGCTTTATTTACAATTGACTTTTAAAAAATAAAATCATCAGTTTAGATTGTTTAAATTGCATTTACGCGCGCTGTGTGGAGCAACATTTGTAAACTGCCACAAGAGTAACGATATGTCTATCGATATACCCCATTAGTCGGACAGCTTAATCAGCTGTTGCGCATTCTACGATTTTCGCACTTCGGTCACATTGCTCCTACTACTGAGTTAGCGAATAATATTTGTAAATTGAAAATTAATTTTTATAACTAAAAGTGTTGAGCTAGCACATCCCACATTTAACAAATATGTACCTTACGCGCCAGTTAAGACAGCTGCCCCGGTCCAGGCTAACGCGGCACATCGCCAGCGGCAATGGCCCACATTACACAACCGCCGCACCGCAACCGGCTGCAGAGCACATTGAAATTCCAAAGCGCATTGAACGGTCGCCGACAGATCTGCTGCAGGCGTTGGCCAGCACAGTGGGACGTGATCCAACGGCACCGCACTATAAATATCACGACGATCCCTTTCTGATACCCATGTCGAACATCACGAAGCGAACATATGCTCTATCGAAGGAGGCTGGACGCAAGGCAGCAAATTGGATCAAAGAGGAACATCGCGAGCTCTTTATGGTAAGTGTTTCCCTTGAGTAGAGTGTATTATTAAGAAATATTTAACCTACCCCATAGCACCAAGAAGCCCAGCCACCCATTGAAAAGTTTGCCCCTTCCATGGTCTACACGGAAGAATCGGAAGTGGATGCGAGCTCACTGCAGTTGCTCATCTCACAAGGTGAGCTGAAGGATGCAGTGCTAGTGTATAATCTATTGGTACAAAAGGGCATTGAGGTCAGTGATGCCTTGAAACAGAGCCTATTAGAGCTGGTATGCTTCTACAACAACGAAGAGCCGTTACCAGAGGAATATATTGAGGAGCGTTGGTTTATGCAGAACAGTCGTCGACGTGAACGACATGGCAAGACGTGGAAGGATGGTGAATTAGCTGAGAAACTTTACGCAGCAATTGAGCCAAAGACACCACAATCTTATGCAGCACTTATACGTGGCATGGCCAAATATTTGCAGTGTGAGCGTGCATATGCCCTGCTCCAGGAAGCCAATGAGAAGCGTATCCAGCTGGACACTAATACATATAATGCCATCATACAGATTGTGAGCTTCATCAAGGATACAGCCGAACAACGCTGGCAGATGTGCACGTCGCTGTTGAACCAAATGGCCGAACAGCAGCTGAAACCCAATCTGGGTACCTTGAATGCGGTACTGGAGTGCATCAGCACATTTGGAAACTTCAAATTGGCCCGCAGCTCAGCGCTGAAGGTGCTGCCGGAATTCAAGCAACTGGGCATTGTGCCTAGCCTAGGCTCCTATTACTACCTTTTGATTATATTCTGCCGAGAACGTGCGCCCGTCTCACACGTCATCATAGATATCCTGAATGATATTGGCGGCAAAGAGTTCAAGGTGGAGCATCCGAAGGACACATACTTCTTTGCCACGGCTATGGATGTGTGCCGTAATCACTTGCATGATAAAGCTCTGGCAAAGAGGGTGGATGAGCTGCTGCACACTGGCAACAACTACGATCTGATAGGTGACTCCTTTAAGGAGGGCATTTATTATCGCAATTACCTAGCGCTGCTCTGCCAGACCGAGTCCATTGAAGACTTCATGCGCACCTACGATATACTGGTGCCCAACATTTACATACCCGAGCCGGGTATTATGGAAGAAATCTTGCGGGCTATCGAAATCAATGGAGCTGTAGAGCACGTGCCTCGCATCTGGTCGGACATGGTCATCTTCGATCACACTCATCGCGAGAGCCTGTTGCTTTACGTCCTACGTATTATGGTCGACAATCGCCCAAACCCGGAGCTGCCCTCCCAGCAACAGCTTCCAAAACAGTGTGCTAACGTAGCGTTGGATATGTATAACAAGATTGAGGAGTCGGCTAAGCGAATCAAGAAAGTCTCCTTTACTGGTCAAATGCTGGGCGACATTCTGACCCTTCTTGTTCGCGGCAACAGCAGCTTTGACAAGGCGACCGAGGTGTTTACTTACATAGACAAACAACAGCATCGCATTCCCGGCACACCTGCGGACAGTGCTCTGTTCGAGTATGTCGAAGCGTGCATCCTAAACAAAGCGCCCAGCCAGGCATTGATGGCGCTGCAGTACGCTGTGGAGAACAACATGGAAACGACTCCGCTGGCAAAGCGCATTCACGAGGGTTTCACGCTCAGCGAAGTGCATTTGGCGAAGCTGAAATCCCTAGTCGGCGAAGGATTTCTCACCAAATAAAATACACAGTGAATGTTAATAGTAATTAAATTCGTTTTTATAATTTGCAATAAATATAAAATGTTAAATAAATGCAAGGAATGCATTGTGTAATACTAAAATTCGACGTATTTGTGCTAGACCGTGAGATTACTTAGATATAAGACTAGTATCTGATGCAGATGGAGATTCATTCTTCTTTCGTCAGTGGCAGCCAGTTGACCCCATCGTGCGGCAACTCACTGCGCACAAACGGCGACAGCCAGGTCCAATACATGCGCTTGCCCAGCACCATTTCTATGTTGCCACGCAATCCGAGATTATACGCGTTGCTTGATCGCTCCTTCATTACGGCGCCCCGTTGGAAAATAGGTCGATGGAAAATGAGCAGCAACGTGGACATGGCGAATGCCAAGATATTCAGCTCATAAAGAACAAGATAAAAATTCTCCCAGCTGGCGTGTACAGTCAGGCTGATAGCAGGCACTAGGATGGTCACTAATGTGTAGGGGCGCCAATAATAGTCGGCATGAAGATACCAGAGATAAATGCTGGCATTAATTACAACGTAGAGCGCTCCTAATCCCATGTAGAATAGAAAGTAGAAGAAATAACGAAAATTGTAGTGCCCGATGCAGCAGCAGGTGAAACGGCAATGATGATTCCGCTTGAGCACGCACACATCACAGGTCTCGCAGTGCCACGAACGTGGAGGTACCAGCGCCTGGCATATATCGCACATATGCCAACGTTTGAGCAGATGCGGCTCCAAGGGTGGCTTCAATATATCCACTGAAATGCAAATCATTAGAAATGCCCAAATAACCCAGCACAATGATCGAGCAGCTACTTACTCTTGATAGAGGTATCTACCAGCATACAGGCCAACAGATTGGACGTTATATTGAAGACCAAAAAGATGCCGGCGAGCCAAATTGTTGTATACCAAAAACTGCCGACGTCGTGCAGCTCTGGCATAATAACTGTCACTTGGAATATGTACGTTAGCGGCACACCAACCGCAATAAGAAAAAAACATGCTGCATCGCCAATAGAGCGTGGACAAAAAGCCCTATACAATGGTCGTAATATCATCTTTACGCCAATACACTATTCTAATTTTTTAGGACTTTTAAAATTTGTTTGACATGCAAGTGGTGTACTTTTGACAATGTGTAAATATCGAACTTCAGCTAATCGATAGTATTATAGTATTTTATTGTAAATCGATTATCGTCACAAGTGAAACCGACAAAACTGTGATTTATTGTAGAAAAACAATTCTAAATTGTATACTAATTGAATTTTTAAATTAACACAATGATCAAGTTGTACCCATTTTCTGCAGTGATTTTTTTTAAATATACATTATTTATATTGAAGAGCTGTAAGCCCACTATGGCAACGCTCTTTAATGTTTACATTATCTGAAAAACTCTACACGCACTGGGACGGAAGTACTTCATTGCCTGCGAACCTGTTACATATGTCTTTTTTTTTCTAAAGCTATGACAACAACAGCTGTCAGGTGTATGCCCTGCCCCAATAACTTAATTCCCTATTGATCGTTTTAAACACATGAGAAATCTGCGGCAACTTGTTGCTACGCTACTTTAATGCCTCTATTCTTAGTTACTTAATGCACAACGATTTTCATTAAGTTAAGTGTGGCGGCACCCTACCTCAATCAGTTCGAAACATCTTTGGTTACAGCTCGTGAATCACCGTGACTGAGTCACTTATTTTCTGAAAGTGCTCATCTCTATTAAGAGCTATTAGCGCGAGCGTTCGCAAGTGAGAAGAAGAATAAGAAACAGAGGAGAGAGTGCGAAAATACGCTGTGTCGCTAATCAAAATCATTGAAACCATAAAACATTCCAAATGCTACGGTAGAAAATATCGTATCAGTCGTTCTCATTGCATTGCGCACTGAACACCTATAAACCCAGCGTACACGGCCCAAACACAATGACTCGACAAGGTGCGCAGCTGGCAGGTTTAACAATATTTTTATGTTGTATTCTGGAATTGACCACTGCTGGCGTCCCACTCAACCGATACGAGGCGGTATTAAAACAACAATCTGCGCCGGTGGATGAGGAGCTTGGCCTGTACGATGACAACGATAAGGTGGTTAAGCTAACTGTGGCCAATTTCAATGAAACTGTGCTCGAACAGAATCGCGGCTCGCTCGTCGAATTCTACAATACATATTGTGGGCATTGTCGACGATTTGCGCCCACCTACAAACAGATTGCCGAACAGCTGAACGCCTGGCAGGAAGTTGTCATCGTCAGTGCCATCGATTGTGCTGCCGAGGAGAATAATGGCATCTGCCGCCTCTACGAGATAATGGGCTATCCAACACTGCGTTATATGCGCCCAGGCTTTCAGCCCAGTGCCAACAATTATGGCTTGAAGCTGGAGTCCCAGAAACCCGAAGAGATACGCAGCATGCTCGCCGCCATGGTGGCTGCCGAAAATCAGACCGTGAACAACACATATTGGCCAAATTTTGCGCCTGTGACGGAAAATGAGAGTGCATCAGATCTTTTCGAGGGCCTCAACAGCCAGCGGCAATATATAGCGCTCATCTATGAGCCGGAGAATTCCACGTTGGCTGCCGAAACGGCACTATTCCTGCTCAAGTGGCCCTCTGTGCAGGTGCGCCGCTTCAGCGATCCAGCCGTTGCGTCCAAATTTAAACTGGACATCAATAAGCAGCAGCTGGCACTTGTGGATCGACAGGGAAATGTGAAACTCCACACGCCGTCGACTCAGAGCAGCGACGCCTATGCCAAATCCATAGAAGATGCGCTCTATGCTCTGAGTCTTACGCCCAGACCACTGCAGTCATTGAAACAGCAGCAACCTGAGTCCCAGCAGCCAAGCAGCGATAGCCCAATTAATTCGCTCCAGCAAATCATCAGTGAAGTGCAGCGCAATAAACATATCATTTACCAAGCCGATCTGGAGCAGGCCATACGCACCATCCTGCACAACGAGGTGTCCAAAGTGAACGAGATCAGTGGCGATCGTCTGCTGGCTCTGCAGCGATTCCTCGTCGTGCTGCAACGCTATAATCCTCTGGGTACCAAGGGACGCCAACTAGTGGCCAAGCTGAAGGATTTCGTTTTGCAATTCAATCAAAAGCTGACGGGCAAGGAGTTCGAGGATGAGATGCGACGTCTGGAAACAAAACTGGGCCAGGTGTACTCAAGCACACAGTACGTGGGCTGTGCGGGCTCCAGTCCGCAATTCCGTGGCTTCACCTGCTCGTTGTGGACGCTCTTCCATTTTATGAGCGTGCAGGCAGCGGGCAACGAGGAGTCGCAGGATCCACTTGAAGTCCTCCAGGCCATGCATGGCTATATCAAGCACTTTTTCGGCTGCACCGATTGCAGCGAACACTTCCAGGTGAGTCAGCCACTCACACACACACACACACATACATTTTAGATTTGCTTGGCCTACGTGTATTATTATAGTGCGCGCTTTCACTATGAGATCAGCGCTGACCTCCGAGCTGCTGAGGGCGCCGCACTAGAGCTTATAGGAATATTTGCCTGGTCACATATCATATATGTATAAATATATGTTATTTATATATACAAACTACTTTATAAGTAATTCGTTCCCGTTGAATTGTTGTTAAACAAGAACTTCTGGCACAGCTTTTACACCTCACAGAATAGTTGGTTGTTTTTTTTTTTTTTTTTTTTTTTGCTTGACTAACAGCAATTGATCCGGACTGAAATATTTCAAATAAGAGAGAAGAGACTAAATAGACAGGTTTAATTTTGTTTTATTTTGCTCTATATACATACATTTATATTATTTCATATTATGAACAGGACACAGATTGATATGAAATTCTAAACAAAATATGTATACATACGTTTACCCATACACATTTGTATATATCCATATATTCTTCTCTCTTATCAGACAATATAGAGTTCATACATATCTACTTAATGCCTAGCTATTTCCATTTGACTAGTCTGAAAATGTTTCCACCTGAAAAAAGTAATTTAGTTTTAAAATGCATATGGGCTCGCCAACCCCTGATATGTAAGTGTGGAAGTGCTTAGTGTTTTACGAACTTCATAAATATTCGTTAGCGCAAAAAACCTTTACAGAAGATAAGAAACTCTTAATGAGAATGTCGCAACTCATATGCTCGTATTGATAGATTACACTCTTGTACTAAACCTTATTAAAGACAATTAAGGAAAAGCGCATTTAACTATATTATATATCCATGTACACTAATGAACAGCACGTATTACTCACTACTACTACTACTAACCCATATATCAAATTAACAGTTACTCAATAGACTCTAACTCCCGATAATTGTATTAGCATATTGAAGGTGAGCTTAATTAAATGAGGAAATGGAGAACGAAACAATAGCTGAAGTGAAAACAAATTTTTATCAGAGAAAAAAATCAAATATTTAAATTTATATATTTTTCAATTATTTAGTTATAATTTGCAAGCGGTTGCAATTAAGAAATTCCCAGAATTTGTGCAATAAAAAATCTGTGAGGTTTATATGATAGATATATACACTTGTCTAGTCTTGTCTTGATAACCTACATAGCTGTCTAGTTCTTGCTAAATATTTATGCTGATTAGCCATATACAAACGTGGGGTCAAAGAACTACAGTTATAGTTTCCCAAAAAAAAGGCAGTGCTGATAAAGTTAAAATTCTTTACTATATGTATATAAGAAAATACATTTCAGTCTGGATTTATTAACTTGCATATTACGCAATTGTCAATTATCCAGTGTTTGTTATTTTTTTCATATTAACCCAAACGACCCACATTGTTGACTTAGCAGCAGCTGTTTGTATTGACACAAGTGCATTTAACGAGTTATCCAATTATTTTGTTTCAGGCAATGGCAACACGTCGTAAAATCTGGAACGTTGCATCGAAAGACGAAGCCGTGCTCTGGCTGTGGGCAGCGCATAATGAGGTTAATCAACGTCTGGCCGGCGACGCCACCGAAGATCCGCAATTCCCAAAGCAACAATTTCCCAGTGCCAACAGCTGTGCCCAGTGCCGCAATGCGCCAGCAACCGGATCGCAAGATAATCTGTCAATTGACTGGAACAAGGATGCGGTCCTCAGTTTCCTGAAGAACATTCACAATCCGCAGTTTGTCAGTCGCTTTGGTGTCCAGCGGGCAGAGCTGCTGCACGAGACGCTGGACACGATGCGCCAGAAGCGACAGATCTCAAACGTCTTCTCCGACATGGATATGCGCATGGGCATGTTTCTATATGCCTTCTGCATTGTGATGATGGTGGTGGCCTTTAAGCTGTTCGCCTTCAAAGGCGGCTACCGCAAGAAGCCGTACGGACACGATCTACTGGGCAAAGTGTAATCAGATCCACGTCTTTCTAGAACAACAAACCACGCCGTGGCTTAGCTTCAATTCTAAAAAAGACAACACAACTAAACATAACTAAATCTAATAACGAACACCTCTGAATGTTCTTTTGTATGTAACTCACAAATAAGTTTAAGTTGAATGTGTGTATGTATATATCAATAATCTTCCAGTTGTATATCCTTTAACATAATGAACGAAAACAAATCGCTTTTATAAAATTACGTATCAAAACATAAACCTGTTTGCCTTTCTATATGTACGTATGTATATGAAATGACAAAATGTACGTACGATATTTTATCTGGAATTGAAATGGGAAGCTCTCCGGTAGTAACCAAACAATGTACAACATATGTCTTTGGTCTTGTCATCTGACTTGTATATTGTATACACGAGTGCATCACATATGAGATAAGGTCTCTTCAATGTCCCATAGAAGTTCATATTCAATCACCTTATTGTTACAGTAGCGACAGCATTGATAAAGATTTTGTTGTTCTGAAAACTGATATAGCTGACCCTAAGCTGACTTATGGACCAAGATTATATCATAGTATATTTAAATGTATATTGTTTATAGTTAGGAAATACGAAGACATTCTGCTAAGGCAATGCTAAACTAATCCTTATTAATAATTCTATATAACGAGGACCCCTGATCAAATTCATTTGCATCACGGAAATATATACATACATTAGAATACAAAGTATATTTCGAATTTTATTTAAGAAACCTTTTGAAATCTGGATGCCACCAAGGCAGAACTTTGTACTTTTCAATTCGTGAATATTTAACAGTGACACTCAAACTATTGCTGCTGCTATTGTCCTCGATAAAGTCCAACTCCAAGTTCTTGGCACGCATATCCGTGCAGAGCATCTCGCGTGTAGCCTTCAGCCGAAAGAGCGACTGTTGCTGATTGTAAAGCAGTTGTAGCGGCAGTGGCACAAATTGTCGGCATAGCACAATCAGTAGAACAACACCTTCATGGCGATAGGAGGAGTCAGTTAGGCTTGCAGATAACTCAGCATCCTCTGCCAACGCTTCCCAATCGTTGACCACTTCGTTGTCCGCCTGTGCCGATCCACCTCCATCTTCAACTAATCCTCTGGGCGCTGTTGCCTGTTGGTTTCGCAGTGCATAGCATATGACCCACAGGCATTGATACTGCTTCTGCGAGCAGGACATAAAGGTGCGATGCAGCAGCCAGTCCAGACTGTAGCCCAACTCCAGACGCGCTTTCAGTGGACTATAACAATGGTAAAGTGCTTCAATAACTTTAGCACGCAGCGTTTTCGTATCACAGTTACGTATTTGCTCCAGCTGCAATTGGGCAGGCAGCTCCAAGTTCCAGCCCTTGGCTGTGCTGCCCAAGCAATAGCGTTTGTACATATTGCGCCAGAAGACTCGAGAGCTCACCAGCTTGGCAGTTTGCTTGCAGAGTAAGGCAAAGGTCTGCACATCCTCCGGATCCAAGTGCATGGCTATTTGAAACCAAGCATCGTGTCCAATATCAAGTGTGAAACTATTGGCGTTCTCAGCCATTCCGGGAATTGGTGTCCTCGCATACGCATTGGATTTCTGCTTCAGCTCGACGTATACATCCGATTGACATGCATAGATTGCTGCGTTTTGAAAGATTTAACTTTTAATAGATAAATATAATTTAGAATAAACATTACATACCACATTTGCCACGGCTACGATATAATTTTTGGTGAATGTATTGTTCGCTTTCATCATCTAAAGTCATAATTTAAAATTTCTGTTTGCATTCCGAGCAAACCATACAGGGTAGCCCGTTGATAAAATTTAAGAATATATATATTGTATTAGTAGATACTATAAATAAGAATTGTGATATTTTAATTAAAATTAACATATATTTTGAATTGTCATATTATAATTTTATGTAAATGTAATGGAAATAATTATTGGTTTCATACACAGAAAGTTGCAGGTGTAACCCTTTTTGTTATTAAATTTGTGCTGTGACATTAATCAACACTGAATTTTGTTATCGATAATTGCCATGCTACTGCCATTGCACGTTGTTTATAAACATTACAGATTTCATTAAAAATGCCTATAGATTGCAAAGCCAAATGTGGCAACAGGGCCAGTTTAAAGGTAAGTGATGCAGTGCTATAATAATATTTAATATTTTAATCGATATTTTCGCAGCGGCCTAAAACCGGCGATGCTTTGTGCAAGGACTGCTTTTTTGCCGCATTTGAGGCTGAGATCCATCATACAATTACTACCAGCAAGCTTTTTAGGCGCGGCGAGAAGGTTGCAGTGGCCGCCAGCGGTGGCAAAGACTCAACAGTTCTAGCGCATGTGTAAGTCTTAAGCTTAGGTTACCTTATTCCTTTGCTAAACTCTTCAATTTCAGTTTAAAATTGCTCAATGAGCGCCATAATTATGGGCTAGATTTGGTGCTGCTCTCCATTGATGAAGGTATCACAGGCTATCGGGACGACAGTCTGGAAACGGTTAAACAAAATCGTGATGACTATCAAATGCCACTGAAAATCCTCTCCTATGAAGAGCTTTACGGCTGGACTATGGATCGAATTGTGGCGCAAATAGGTCGCTCCAACAATTGTACATTTTGTGGAGTTTTTCGTCGCCAGGCCTTGGATAGAGGAGCAAAGCTGTTGGGTGTGGACAGCATTGCCACTGGCCATAATGCCGATGACATTGCAGAGACTGTGCTAATGAATATTCTGCGAGGCGACACGGCTCGATTGCGTCGTTGCACGGATATTCGCACGGGCGGTGGTGAGGACTCCATACCCCGAGTGAAGCCACTCAAATACAGCTACGAAAAGGAGATCGTCATGTATGCGCACTATAAAAAATTGGTTTACTTTTCCACCGAGTGCGTGTTTGCGCCAAACGCATACCGAGGACACGCACGAGCCTTTCTCAAGGATCTGGAAAAGGTGCGGCCCTCTGTTATAATGGACATTATATATTCGGGCGAACAACTGCGGTTCAAGGATACCGTGAAGAAGCCCGTCCGCGGCAATTGCGAACGCTGTGGCTTTGTCTCCTCGCAGCAGCCATGCAAGGCATGTGTGCTCCTAGAAGGACTTAACCGAGGGCTACCCAAACTGGGTATAGGCAAGAAATCAAAGGGCGATCGAATGATTGCTAAACAGAACCAGGAACTAGCTTTAAGGGAACGTGCTAATCTAGTAAAAAACGATTTTTAATTTCAACTGTTTCTTTATTGAATGTATTTACATTTACAGCGTATTGCCATGGATAAGCTTTTCCAACACTTCCAGCACCTGAAAAAGAAGATGAAGTATAAGTATTTGCTCATAAAGCACAGAGAGGAGTTATTTATTATAAGAGCTCAGTGCCAAATTATTAACCATGGGACATAACCGGTTAAGCAAGACTCCCTTACATCAAAAGAATATTGAAGAAGTTTGTCAGCGCTTAACGTTTATATGCTGTCAGTGAATGAATTAAGTGTTCATCATTGCAAATGGAACCCGATGAAAGCACTCGGTCAAGCAATACTTACCTAAATTAGGTATTCTCGTCCAGGTTGATGTATGGCAGACAGTCTACATGAGGTTTACAATTACCCGTTACATGATTGCATAACCTACAAATAAAATACTTGGTTAAAAAGTGCTTAGAACAAAATACAATATAATTTTAAGGACAACTTCAGTTGTTAAAACAGTTGAAATCACAGTGATTCATTCGAGGTGTCAGAAAATAATTTACTCATCAGACAAACTTTAAAAATTTTATCCTAAAAATATAATATCTCACCTTAGGTTTTTCAGTGGCATTTTAGTTACGACTACACTGATAGTGTCCCATTTTTTCTGTAAATAGAGAAAATATATATAAGCAAATTTGGAATGTAATTAGATATAAAGTGGTGTATTTCATTAAAAAGATGTCGGCTTCGCGAAAAAAATATGCACCGCAAATTCTGTATATAATAAATTTGGGTTATGCTTGGGCGAAGCGCATTTGCTCTGCGAACAGAAAAAAAGCACTAGCTAAAGTGGAGATTGTCTTTACACCAGCGACTCAAGTTCGCATGATAGAAAACTACATACAGAAAAATTATTCTTACCAATTTCAAATATGTATTTTAGAGCCTGCCTTAGCCGGCGATTGCAGTAACAGTTCACCTATAAAACAGAAAGACCTTTCATTAAAAATGAAATCTTAACATAATGAGAAAAATATAAATTGTACAGCCGTAGGAACGTAGACCCAAGCCACGTGACTACAATTTTATTTATAGCTGACTTGGGGTAATTTTCCTGTACTCAAATTTGCTTTTGCAGCTTTGAGTTCTGTAAAAAGGCTTGTTACACACTTATCACAGTTATAATTGCTGCAATATTCATTTTCGTCGCTGCAATTTACTTACATCTTTTAAATTCAACTGAAATAGTGTAACACGTTCTACGAACAGAATAAAAGTGACGGATGCTGGCAAAGTTGGCTGCACCACTCAGAAACAGAGTTGCATATTTCCTCAATGAATTGAGTCGACCAATACATTTCGATTAGTTTTTAATGTTACCCTGACTCACACATGCATTTCTGACAATTTATAACTGTTCTTCTCTCAAATTTCGTCTTGGTGTGCGGTTCTCAGATTTTAAGAAATTTGATTTCTTTTTTTTTTGAGCAGTTCATTTACGATAATAACTCAGAATGACTTCGTTCAGCTCGCCAGATATTTTGATGCCACTCGGTAATATAGAAAGGGAATACCACAAATATAAAAAATAATTTTGAAAATTATATTTTATTCTGAAATAAAAATTTTTTCTAGACGACTATTACGAGCAGTGTGTTATACCTAAACCGAATATTCCTAAACATTATGGATTCCATGTAGAAAAGAGACAACGACAAGCGGCTCGTTTGCAATCTTATAAGGAAAACCCGGATGATGAAGACGAGCTTGAAGATGAGGAGGAAGAACAGATGGAAGAGCTAAATTCTTCCATAGAGGATTCCAATAGGAATCAAATTTCGTTTGAAATTAATGACTTCAATAAGATTTATGAAGAAGCTGAATCGCAAAATTCCACAAATAATGCAGCTATAGAGCCAAAAACGGAAATTCCGGCTTCTTCGGCGCAGTGGCGCATAACACCAATTAATGTGAATCGTCCCCAAGGAGCTGCACCTTTGGTTCCGATGGATGCTCCGCGTGATAACCCAAAAACTTTAGGCTACCGCTATCATAATAGAAAGCATATGAAACGTCGCAATTATCGCTTCAACAGTAACAATAACAACAGTCAGCAAAATAACAACACGAATACATTTAATCGTAACAATTCTGTACACAGCCGTCTAGGCCACATTCCGAACCGTAATCAACAGCGTGGTAAAAAATGGATTCATGGATTCAAAAACAAACCAGAAAATAACCGCAACAACAATAATAATAAAAATTACAATAACAATAACAATACCAAAAATAATAATACCAACAATAATAATCAGCAAGAGCAGAAGGTATTAATGAATATCGATGGCCATTTTCCAAATACTCGCTCGCAGCTTATTGTGAGCTCCTCATTAAATTCGAATCCATTTGCTAGCTCAGGCAATAATCTGAACAACAATTGTTTTCAATCTTATCAACAACAAGCCAACGCCAATTGGCAATTGGGCTCCAATTCGTTAACTGCACTTATAAACTCAGCTAATCAAATTCGTCCTTCCGTTGATCAAGCATCGGGAATGCAAAATATTAATAATAATAATAATATGGCCAATAATAAAAATAATACTCTAATGAATAATAACTATTTGCCTATTAATAATAACAATATGAATAATAATAATATAATTAATAATAACAATATGGCTGACAATAATATAAATAATATGGCCAATATTAATAATAATATTGCAAATCGTTTGGGTTCAAGAATAGGAACCAATTCCAATATATTGCAACAGTCTAACAACGGCCTATTTGGAAATGGAATGAACCAGGTAAACCGCAACCAACATGGTTGCAGTATTGCTTCGGATTCACTACGTCTGGCAGATCTTATGAATTTGGATGCGAATAGCTGCATTAATTTAAATGTGGCCGAAGTGGCCAGGAATGCGATGATCTTGTTAAGCACTGTTGTTCACAAGCCTATGTTGGATGTGGATGTACAGCAGCAGCTGTCGAATTTGCAGGTAAATGTTTTTTTTTATCTATGAATATACCCAATGAGTTACAATTATTTTGCAGAACAAAAACATTGGGCTCGACAATGAACCAAATGGAGTCGACATGAACATTCGCCCACAAGCCACTGAATTGCGAATGTATCATCGGTTCAAGTAGACACCTCTTGACTGGCCAATACCAATTATTTGTATCTTTAAGTAATTTTGAAAATGACCGCATAAGTTTCGTTCCAGGCGAATGGCTACAAATGCGCTCAATGTGAATATTGCGTAGGCGTATGTTTATAAGAAGAAGAATGCGGCAACCGTTGTGAATGTCAATTTGTTGGCACACAAACACATAGCCAAATGACTGAAAGTAAATGTATTTTTTTTGTTTTATTATTATTATTTTTGGCTGATAAGAAAAGGCCGTACCGCTTATCAGCAATGCACAACAAGAACTAAGCTGTCAGTAAAGAGATGTAAACCGACAGCGAACAAAAATAGAAACAAAACAGCGATAAGTGACGGCGAAACGAAGCGAGTATTCATACACGAGAGTTGTGACGACTACGAACAAGCTGGAATATCAATCAATCAGTAAATCTAATAAAGAGTAGGAAAGTGGACGTAAAATACAAAAAACGTTCAATGGCTACGGATAACGCGTGTTCATTATGACAAATAATCTTTAGTTTTTATTTTACACATAATAACCTCCAATTTGCCAAAATTGTACATTACTCAATGTATGAGAAAAATAAAAGCACAGATAACTGTAAACAAAAAGTGGCTCAAAAGGAAATTTGTTTTTTCAGCGTTAAATGAACTGCAACATATTTTAGTTAAGAATATCAAAGAATTTATGTAGAAAACAAGTTTAAGTTTCATGAAATAAATGCTATTACATTCAACTACACTCAGCATGTTGAAGTCCAAGCAATTGCTAAAACAATGGGTAAAAGGTAATTGTACTTTGTTTAATTTTTCATTTATAGCGCGCAATTTGACTGTGAAATCTTATTTATTTAATTTGGCTGTTTGTTTTTTTTGAATGTCTTCTTTGTTCGCGTTTATATATATCAGTATATATTATATACTTGGCTTTTTTAATTACGCTTCCGTTTATTATCAGCTATAGGGTCTGGAGCATGTGATTGTGAGAAATCATTTTTACTAAAAGATTATCTACAAAAATCTACTTAATTATTATTTTGATTGCTATTCAACTAATTTCAATGTGTAAACACAGCTTTTAGAGCAATAAAACTAAAACTGTCAATTAGTATAGTATTTCGAAATTCAAATAGTGCTCAAAAATTCTGTCAGGCTTAGCAAAATAATAATAATAATATAATTCATTATTTAACTTAAATGTCTTACGTTTGTCCAGAATGTGCGAGCTTTTCGCCTGCAAATTTTAAACTGAAACGCGCCTTGATTGTGTCGAAGCTTTCACGGTATGAGTTTGAGCAAATGCGTCATCCGGATCTCTCGCGGGAACAGCTGGAGCAGAAGCTACGAGATCGCGGCACCGATGTGGAGAACATGCTCTACTTGCATAACCTGCACAAGGATTTCGAGCGGCGCATCGTACGCAGCTTCAGGAATGTTGGCTGCGAGGTAAAGCTGTCCAGCAGGTGGGTAGATGAGATGTTTTGTGGAACCTCTTACAGTACAGTGCACCTATCAATTTATATATTATATATATTGATTGTGTGTGGCCTTGTTGTGATTGTGCTTGATGTGTGTTCCATAAATTGATCGATCGTCATTGTCATCCAACTACAAATTTTGTTGATTCCCGCCATCCACATAACGTGTCCCTGTTTGCGGCTGCTGTTTGACTTTATTAAACAAGCAGACTTGAATTTAGAAGCTCTCTGAGCAAGGATGTGATGAGCTGGGCTGATGTTATTGTGCCCGTTGGCGGCGATGGCACCTTTTTGCTATCAGCGAATCGTGCCAGTCCCCTCTTCGCCCTAAGCCAGCAGAAAACACCGATTGTTGGCTTCAATTCCGACCCACAGCACTCGGAAGGACGCCTGCTGCTGCCCAAACACTACTCCGAGAATCCCGAAGAGGCAGTTAATCGCATTAAATGCGTAAGTCTTTACTCCATAAATTTAATCAACTTTTCGCTAATGTGGATCTCTTTTATTTGTTATTATAGGGCGACTTTAAGTGGGTGCATCGATCACGCATTCGCACCACCATGCTGGGTAACAATGGCGCCATACCCGAGTCCACGGATCTATTCAGGCATACAGCGGTTAAAATGGAGCAGGTTGATACAGCGCCAGAGGAATTGGATTGGAAAATGGCTGACAAGTATAAAGCTAAAATGAAGCGAATTCTACCGTACTTGGCGTTAAACGAGGTAATAATGGAATTTAGTTTAGCAAAACAAATCAATTTAGCTAATCGTCTCATGCTTTGTCGTACAGGTCTTCATTGGAGAACAACTTTCGGCACGCGTGTCGCATTTGCAGCTGGTGCTCAATCACCAGAATGTGGTTAATAAAACAAAATGCTCGGGTCTGTGCGTCAGCACAGGCACAGGGTCCACTTCGTGGCATACGAGCATCAATCGGATTACCAGCAGCGATGTGGAGGATATGCTCCAATCACTTCCCAATAGCTGTGCACCGCATATTCTTCAATTGCGCGCAAATGTTGAGGAAATCGCTCAGCGCTACAATCAGGGACTGCTTTTCCCACCTGATGATCCGCGTCTATGCTACTCCATACGGGAGCAGATCTGTGTGGGCGTTTGGCCATCACCAAAGACATTTAAGGCACGGGACTTTGTGCAGACCGTGTTTATAAAATCGCACTGCATGGATGCCAGTGAGTAACAAGGAGCTAAGTCCAAGCTGATTGAAACAACCATTGAATTCGTCTTCCTTTCCCTATTCAGGTCTGGTCATTGATGGCAGTATCTCGTATCCATTTAACGATGGCGCCAAGGTGCTGCTCGAGATTCATCCAGAGGATGCGCTGTTAACCATCGCCCTAGACTGAAAAAAACTTAAAACACTGAACCCAAGTGCCTGCTTCACATATAAATTAAAGGCTGCTACAGCTGCATTTTTTTAATACGTCTGAATTGAAATTACGTACATATTTATATGCGGAACTGCTTATTAGTTGTAAGCTCAAAAGTTATTTGTTATTAAACTACACAGATACATATATGTTAATGTATATATACATATAGACATAAGCATTGAATTCACTTTATATTTGATTTTGATTTTGATTTTGATTTCGTTTTTGCTTTGCTTGAGTTTGCTTTTTGTAGTTTTTGTGGTGTCTTTTGTTCGGTCGTATCATCTGCTGAGCGTTTCTTAAATTTCTTCTCGAACCGCGCAGTGTCTAGAGAATTGAACCGTTCATCATTTAGCACAGCCTTGCCCTCCTCGCTGGCGCTCATTTCCGCCCTTTGTTGCTTACGTTTGCGGCGTATTTCCCGCAGCTTTTCCTTTTGTTTCTTGCGATAACTGCAAAGGAATTGAAAGTGAATTAGATATATTTTCTAGTCAATGCTTGGATTACTCACAGTGCCTCCATTTCATCAGGATCCTTGCCCTCCATAATCCACGTTTTTCGTCTGTAGTTTTGGGCACGCTCATCGAAGTCATTATTATCCAGTTGCATTTCTGATTCACGTCTTGTGACATTCACTTGCATGAATATACGTTCCACCATGCGTTCTAAGGGAAATAATTCAATTAATACAGAAGGTTGTTCAAAAAGATCAATCAACGTACGATCTATGGGATGCTCTGTTAGCTTGCAATTAATTTCAGCTTCAATGGCACCAAGCAATTCAAGGTCGCGTGGGAATCGAAATATGGATATAGCCAAGCCTTTGCGACCAGCCCGCGCCGTCCGTCCCACACGATGAATATACTCCTTGGGCGTACGTGGCAACATATGATTGATCACTAGCTGCACACTGGGTATATCCAATCCACGTGCAGCTACATCTGTAGCAATCAGCGTGCGTATGTGATTGGACTTAAAGCGACTTAGTGCAGCAACTCGTTCCTTTTGTCGCATAAACCCATGTAGGCAGACATTCTCAATTTCCATGCTGGCGAGCGTCATCGAGAGCAATTGGCAATATCTAGTTAAGTACACAACAATTTAATATCTGTAATATCTTGCACATATAGTAAACTCACTTCTTTGTATTGGTGAAGATCATGACATTCGCATTTTCGTTTTCTTCTCGAAACTTTCGCAGCGCTTCAATGAGCACCATATCACGGTCGTAGTCAGCGCACAGCAAATACCGCTGTTCAAGTGTCTCCACCGTAGCCACGTCCGACTCCTGGGACCATTCCATTAACTACATTATAGAATAATAAAATATAATAATCGATGAGAAATTGTAGATTTACTTGCTTACATCTTTGGAAATAGGAAATATGCTTGACTCCTTCATAAAGTCCTTCATGGTAGCAGAGAAAAATAGATTCTGTCGGGTCTTAGGCAAGCAGCGTTCGATTATGGCCAGACTCTCGTCGAAATCACCATTCAGCATGCGATCTGCTTCATCCACGACCAGAAATTTGAGATTATCGAACGAGAACGTATCACAACCTGTTAGATGATCCGCCAGTCGCCCGGGCATTGCCACAACAATGTGCGGTCTCTGCATTAGCTTTTGGCTCTCTATCATCTGATCTGTACCGCCGGAAACAACACACACGCGCACCCCCATGGGCTGACCAGCGACGAGAAACTGTTCGGAGATTTGATAGGCCAGTTCATGCGTGGGTGTTAGCACTAGGGCGAAATGACTGACTGGCTCCTCGCTCAGCTTCTCCAAAATCGGCAGAGCAAAGGCAAAGGTTTTGCCTGAGCCTGTTTTAGCTGCACCAATACAATCCTTACCAGCTAAAATTGGTGGTATACAATTCTCTTGAATAGGCGTTACTCCCTTAAGACCTGTTGAATAAAAAATACGATGTTAAGCTCTCTTATATATTCTATTTATATAATCATGTTGCTTACCTAATTTGGTCAACTGCTTGGCCAGCCATGGCCGCAAACCAAGTTTCAGAAATGGATTTGGGTCCTTTCGCTGCATATTTATACTACGATCAAAAGCAACAATAAAAGCAACGTGCAGCTGACCAGGGCCACAAAATTATCGTCTTCGATAGCCGATAGGTAATGGATCTATCGATAAATCGAATATGTTGCAATTAACGAATAAAAACAAAACACCGATTATTAGTACACTTCGTTTTTCTCTGATGAAATACGCATTTTCGCAAATTGTATAAATAATGATTAATCTGATAAAATAGAAGTTGAAGATTTGATATATTAGCTAGACACAATCAAATACAAAGAACAGTCGCAATAAAATGGAAACAGAATCAGAAGCGGAATCAACACAACCAACCGAAACATTAAACGTTCTGTGTGGAATTTGTAATGAGTTTTACAAAGCGAATGATATCATATTTTCAACAGCCAGTTGCGGTCATGTTTTCCACAAGAACTGCCTTAGCCGTTGGCTATCCCGCTCTTTAAGCTGTCCCCAATGCAGGGCCATTTGCCACCGTCAGCGTGTGCATCGCATTTATTTGAATTTCGCCGAAAACACCGAAGTAGAGGAAGTAGAACGCTCTCAGATTCAATGGGTGCCCCTTGATTTGGATGAACCAGTGCCGCCCACCATGCTCGATGGTGCTGTCCAATGTGGCACTGATCATGAGGGCCTCGATACATATGTGGCGCGCGTATATTTGCATGAGGATTTGCTCCCCGCTAATTACGTGCCGCAAAAGAAAGCCGTATACGCTCCCTGGAACTGCAGTGCACATCTGCTGAACTCAGAGGTGGAGCTATTAGTGCTAACGGACTGTGAACTTAAATGGGTGGCTGCAGCAAATGGTGAAGTGCCACCAGGTGGCCTTAAAACTGGTTACTCGGAACTCGGTGAGCCGCTTTATACTGCTCGCTCTGAGTATATGGGACAGACCCTGCTCGGCAAAGTGCATCCATCCCATCGAGTTATATACATGCCCTATCAACGGGACGAGGTTTCCAATAGAAACTACGAGGTACTGGTTGTCACGCCTAAAGAACAGGCCGAGCGTTGATTCCAATTGGTCCAACTTGAACGGCTTACTGTCCAATTGGTTTATTGTTATTCAGTTTTACTTTTAATGATCCGCTTTAAAGAATCTTAATATTTAAAAGCTCTAAATAAAAGTCTTGGAAATATATTTATTAAAATTGTTATTGTTAGACTATGTATTTGTATATTAGTACACATAAATATATATGTATATGTGTATATATGAACTATTGTTTAAACCTTTGTTATACTTAAAGTACGTATATCTGACGAATTTGTGGTCACAGTTATTTACCATGCTTAGCAGCTTTGTTGCTTCATCCAATTCGTCACAATAATAATGCATTTCGCTTCTTTCCAGAATTATTTATAATAATAACTTTCTTTAAAGTCTGCATGTGTTATACTTATGTAATATTTTCTTTAATAAATTTTCATTCTCTGAATCGCAACATGACATTTTGTTATATATGTATGTATGTATATATATAGCTAAAATATAACGTGGGTAACGTGCATGTAACATTTAAACAACATAATTTTCTCATTTTATTCATACAATTATATTAGAAATAGGATTTTTGTTTCATGTTTATGACTTTTGTACTTAGTTTCTAACAAAATTTTTATAAAACATGTTTTTCTGTTTATTTGTGTATGTGTATCTATATATATTTATGTGTGTGTGTGTGAGTGTATGCATGTATGTTGGGATTTATATACTGATCGATCCGTCGTCGATAACAATAGATATTTACATTTTGTTTATGGATAAGCATAAATTGATTCCGATTTATTTTATATAAATGTATATATAAATATTCTCTCGATTTAAAATTGGTACTTGAGCCTATCTTGATTTGTGTTTACGTTTGATTTAATTTCATATTTGTTGTATTTGTTTGTTATTTGAGGCGGGGAAATTGGAGATTAGATGCAAAATGGCCACGAGTTAGGTTCAAAACATTTGAGCTCAATTTGTAGATTAGAAACAGTCTCTACTATATTGTAAACAACATATTAAATGAACGGCACAATTATAAACTATACAATTGAATAGGTGGACTTAATATCCGATATATACTCGTACAAAAAATTCAAATATTCTAATACATAATGATATTTAAATGAAAAGCAAAAAAGTACTAATTGATTACTTGAGTGCAGGAAGAGAAGAGAGAGAGAATTGGGCAGCTTTTTAAAACGTTAGAAACTAAATCTCGTTGCAGACTTTCAATTTTAAAACAAATATTTTACAATCATACTCGTGCTTATTTTGTTGCTTGTTTTTGTAATCACTCCATGCATTTGTAGTTTCTGGTGATGCGACGATGACGACCACGCTGCTGTGGCTGTTGAGCTCTTTTGCAGCGTGCTCGTAGTTCTCATTTCTGTGAGGATAGATAGTTCATATATTGTGTTGTCTGTTGCGCATTGCGCACCAGCTCACTCTCATCTTTGTCACCATCCCCATGCCAGTTGTCAACATTCGATTGTGGTTTCTGCTGCTGTTGTTGTTGGTGTTGTTGTTGTTGCGGATTTGGCTCCTGCGGCTGGTGTATGTTGGGCTGTGAACGACGTGTAAAATTGCGATGGCGTTGCGGTTGATGCGGATGCTGATTTTGATGTGGATGCTGATGTGGACGTGACGATTGCTGGCGACGATCAAAAGTGCTCGATGCCTCGCTGGCTAAGCTGCTCTGACTGCTGTATCGCGGAAAATTGCGAGGTGCGCCTCCAGCACCACGCGTTGGGCTCTGGCTGTAACGATAGCTCGCGCTTGACTTCCTTCCACCATCGTCCATTTGAGATTTGGGCGGACGTGGCAGCGTCCGTGCACGCGAAGAGCTGCGACTGTTCGACTCTGGTCCATTCGAATTGTAAGCACAATTCTCATCCTGATATGCATTATTAATGGCTGTATTTGAGCGACGCCAAGTTTCACTGTGGATCTTTTGCTGTTGTGGTTGTTGCTGCTGCTGCTGTTGACTTTGCTGTTGCTGCTGCTGCTGCTTCTGGAAACGAGGCGGTTTGTCGTACGTGTTGCGATTGTGATTGTTATAGCGTCCACCGCGTTTGTAGCTATTTCCACGCTCATAATTACTTATGTAGGAACGTTCGCTTCGATCGTCGCGTTGATCCCAATTGGAGTTCACAATATTATTATAATTGCTGCCGCCGCCCAGATTGCGCTCGTATCGTTCCTCCGAATGCTTTCTACGATCATCTATGCTGTACAGGCGCAAATTACCACCGCGACCCTCGCTGCGCACACTCTGATGATCGTCATCGCAGCTGACACTGTAGCGGCGCTGTTGATCGTGACGGGAACGGCCATTCGACTGATCGCCGTCATTGCCACGATTGAAACGTGTCTTGCGCCAGCTTGGTAGCGGCTTTGACTCATCGCGATCCTCGCTGCTGGCCATAGATGCATACTGATCGGAGTTGACATTGCTGCAAGAAAGTCCAAAGTGAAAGATTGAGCTCCAGGATTCTTTATGGATTACTTACTTTGCATGTGCCGTCTGAGCTTGGGCCTGCTTTAAGGGACGTGGCACATGTCGGGGCTGATAACCACGTCGGGCTTGGCGGCTGGAACTGGGCAAGCCACATTCATAGGTACTGCCAGCGTTATCGAACAACTTTTGCTGCTCATCTCCATTGGCCGGTGTCTCGCCATAAACAATGTCACATAGTGAATCTTCACAGACCTGCTCACTCCATTTCTTGGGCACCTCCTGGGCCGAGGTGTTAGCGCTGCTGCCGTTCTCCTCGTCGCTGTAACAGGTGGCCGCACTTTGCCCGCTGAAAGAGTCGGTCTGTGGCTGCATGTCGGCTCCATTGCTGTTGCTGTTGCTGCTGTTGTTATTGTTGCTGTTGTTGTTGTTATTGAAGCCATTATCCTCGTCTTCATCGATGGCCAAATAGTTTGTGTACATGGCTTCCAGCTCTTGGCCGACATTCTTGAAATGGCTATAGAACAAGTCAAGCACCATTAGCAGCATCGCCTTTACTTTGTCTGTCAGCGCTGGCTGCATGATCAGATGTCGCCGGACATGGTATAATAGCTGATCGATTTCTGTCTTGTGGCGGGTGCGCATTATTTCACCATTGAGTGTGATCTGGGAGAGCACTAAGCGGGCTAGGCGCGTGCTCATCACCACGGAAACATCGTTTATTTCGCGCGTTAACAAAGTGAGGAGTGAATCGCCCAGAATTGTGATTGGAGCATTGTTCGCAAGACGAACTCGATTGTAGTACTCGCCCAGCAACGTTATAGAGTTGTACAATCGATTCTTATCGTGCTGTCGGTACGCATCGGCATTGATGTAGTTCGTCTCCAGGATCTTAAGCATGGCGCTGCGCACTTTTGTCTCGTTCATAGCAAGGGCGTCAAAGTTGCGCGAGGAGAACAATAAAGCAAACTTCAGTGCTGTCTCAGCATCCAATAGGGCTTTGTTATTCATGTACTCCATGGATTCACTGCAATGGTATTTAAAGAGATATGTTATTGTTTTCGCTGTGAACGTGTTGAACTTGGTCATACAGTTGGGAACCGGTTATATCTGTATGCTGCAGCCCTGATTATGATAAAGAAAGGGGCTTTATATGGATAACAATTGTGTGTTGACATTGTGCAAAAACAAAAGTTAAAATGACATTAATTAAAGTTCAAAATACTGTTACTAGCTGAAAATTTCACTCAATCGAACTAATTACTTATGTAGAATAGGCAAATACAAACATGCTTAATAAGCCGATTAACAATAATTTCTTTGTAATAATTCAAGGGTATTTAGTCTTCGAGAACATACTTCTTGTTTATCCAATTGGCGGGAAATTTTTTTTCTTTTTTCTGATTTCCACTCTCTTGCTCACAAATCTCTTAGTTCTAAAAATTTTAAGTGAATTGCGACATCGTTTTACAGATAGTTGTAAATATTAATACTGGCTCTCACGTATACAAATGTGTCTGTATCATACATACACGGAAATAAATGTACGTCTACAGAAGCTATACATACTTATTCATATACATACATATATACTTATGTATTAATCATCAATGGACAACGATGCAAATACAGACATACACACACACACACACATTCACACCAATAAAAACAGCAAATGTACATACCATAGCATCGACTCGTCGCGCACAATGTTGCAGAAATCGGTTTCGATAGCCTTGATTTTGTTGTTAAGGACAATGCCGTCGTCCTGCAGATTAAGGCCGCGCATCATCGTTATAATGTGATCATACACACAACCACCTGTTGGTATCATATAGCTGCTCGGAGCGCCTGTGTTGAGCATGTTACAAACTTCGCGAAGCGTTTGCACCTCGCTGCCGCCGCCACCGTTGCTACCACTGCTGTTGCCGCTGTCAGCACTAACACTGTTGTAATTGTTGTAAGTGTAGGCGGTGGTGTTGCTGTTGCTGTTACTGTTGTGATTGCTAGTAATCATATTTGTATTAGCCATTTCGCTGGGATCGCTGGCGCAAACGTTGTTGTTGTTTTTATTACTGTTCTGTTTCTTGCTGCTGCTACTGTTGTTGTGCTTTGCGTTTTCCACTGGTTCTTGTTCTGTCAGCGCTAAGAGAGCCAACTTCTCTATGTATTTGTGTGTGCTGGTCCACCAACAACAATAAACACTTGGAACTTATTATTTTGCGCAAATAAGCGTTGACAAAGGTGTCCAAATGCGCATAAAATTTCACCTTTCATTTACTTTGCGCACCAACATGGAACTTACCCAAGTATCTGTGTTCTTAAGTTGTTAACGTGCAAACTAAATTAAATGCACAAAATAATTAATTTATATTTTATTTGACTTATTTTTCTACCGAATTAATTTACAACGAATGCGTTTGGTTCGCAGTGACCATTTGCGTGAACCAGGAACTAGTTAACGAATCAAAAATCGTGAATAACAAACCTGTTAACGGGCTGTTATCGTGCAATGTATTTACAGATATGCACGCAATGTTATTTGCCGTTACATTTAAAAATAATTGTGTTCGAACAAGAAGAGCCACCTAATTCAAATAATAATTTTATGCTAATTTACAGGGAAAGCGTGATTTGATATTTTGTTATTCAGACAAAAATTATATATTTTTAATTTGTACTTGATTTTGACATTTTTAACAATGTATTCATTCTATCAGCATTCAATATAGGTATTCTATGTTTAATTGAATGTCATGTAAATGGGTTCAAATGTGTAATCATAGTTTTTGCCCTCGATGAATTCCAGTAAAGGATGTTCACCGATTTTAGAATATATCCAAGGTTTTCTCTATAAATAAATAAATATTAAACAATTAGTATACTAGCTATTCTTATAATAAAAAATACTTACAGTACAAACACAAGTATTTTGGAATAAATTGACCTGCAAAAGCTTTTTACGCTTCTCACCTATTTTAGCTGCGATAAATTGGTAGTTATCAAATGTAAAAACACATTGCTCAAAGCTAACAAACTCGATGTTTGCAATGTTGTGCATAAGATTGTTAAAATATCTCTTTTCTTGAATACAACAGCTTTTAAAAAACAATTGATTTAGATATTCAAAGCAGCTTGGCGAAAAGTAACCCAGGTCTTCCAATAGATAATTATCTGTAACGATTTTTAGTTTATCCACGCGTAGCTTTGATTCAATTACAGTGCACAACGTGTCAGTGGTGTTGCATGTTTCCAATATTTTGAAATGATGCTTTTCAGTTATAGAGCCCAGCTTGCGGCATAGTAAAGGAAGTATGCCCATAAGTCCAGGACCAGAAATGGTCAGCTCGTTAAGGCAATCAAGTGTTTCCAAGTGGTCTTCAAACCACGGCAACTCATCAATTTCCACTTTAATAGACTCGAGATTAGCCAATGAGTCTGCGGGCAGACATATAGGAGTTTTTTCGATAGTCATGCGATCAAAAAGACAAAGCTTGATTTCTTTTAATTTACGTACTTTCATAACGTTTGCTAGATTTTCAACACTGAAGTGCTGGCAATAAGTCAATGTTAGGCGCTCTAATAATGGGAAATCGGTAAAATATCTGCCCGAAAAACTCCCTTGAGGACTAAATTCTTTTAAATTTGGAAACGTCATGATCAATTTTGGTATATCCGAATCGGAGAGCAATCTACTTGGCACAGTTGCAAACCGAAAATCGTAAACTTTTGGAAAAATGAACTCAAGGAGCACCATATATTGCTCCGCAGACATCATTCTCAGATGCATCACTTGGACAGTTTTGGAAATGCTTTGAAAGAAATATCGCAAGTCGTCGATGGAAAATTTTGCTTCGAATAAAGACATCTTGACTTTTTTATACTGTGAGATCCAGACAATCGGCATCAAATTGAAGAAGCGTGGATGCAAATTTAACATGATTTGTTGCGATTTAATATCTAAATAGCTCAGTATGCGAATGAGTACATCATCGGTTAAAGATTCCATTTTTTCTTTTTTCTAAAAATGAAGAGGGAAATTGAAAATTTTAACGAAAAAAGCTACAATTTATATTTTTACTTTTAGCAATAGCAATTTCCTTCCAATTCTCCTTCAGCACCCGTTAGGTGACAGTAATAACTGACAGGACAGCTCGGTTTTGCGTTCGCAACCAACTTCGCGCGACTGATGCTTGCAATCGACCTATTAGAGACGATGAAATCAAACAGCTGACTAAATGACGGTCTGGCAACGCGCACGGTTTTTCAGGTAATCGCGACACAAATATTTTATAAACATGCAGAAATATGATAAAATGGAAAAGATTGGTGAGGGCACTTACGGCACGGTGTTTAAGGGCCGCAATCGGGATACTATGGAAATCGTGGCACTAAAAAGAGTACGCTTAGATGAAGACGACGAGGGAGTGCCTAGTTCCGCGCTGAGAGAAATATGCTTACTGAAGGTTTGTTTTACAACTATTAACAGAGAGAGATCTGCTCTATGTTTTTGCTATATATTCACGTAACGTCACAATCTCACTTAGGAACTGAAACACAAAAATATTGTTCGACTCTGTGATGTGCTGCACTCCGATAAAAAGTTGACATTGGTATTTGAGCACTGCGATCAGGACCTGAAAAAGTACTTTGACAGTTTGAATGGAGAAATCGATATGGCAGTTTGCCGAAGCTTTATGCTGCAACTGTTGCGCGGCTTAGCCTTCTGTCACAGGTGGGTGCCATGCATATGTATATATCACCAGTTATAATTGCCATTTTACTCAATTTCTCCATTTTAGTCACAATGTGCTGCATCGGGATTTGAAACCACAAAATTTGCTCATCAACAAGAACGGAGAACTGAAGCTGGCTGACTTTGGATTGGCACGCGCCTTTGGCATACCTGTGAAGTGCTATTCTGCCGAGGTGGTAACGCTGTGGTATCGTCCACCTGATGTGCTTTTCGGTGCCAAACTCTATACGACGAGCATCGATATGTGGTCAGCAGGTTGTATATTAGCTGAATTAGCTGATGCAGGACGTCCGCTATTTCCTGGTTCCGATGTACTTGATCAATTGCTGAAAATATTCCGGGTGCTTGGCACACCAACTGAGGAATCTTGGCCCGGTGTCACACATCTTTCCGACTATGTTGCGCTTCCATGTAATTTTAGAAAAGCAATCGTAATTTATTACATATGTACTACTAAAACTTGATTTTGTAGCTTTTCCACCAATTACATCGTGGAGCCAACTTGTACCAAGACTGAATGCTAAGGGCCGTGATTTACTTCAAAAACTCCTAGTTTGCCGTCCGAATCAGAGAATTAGTGCGGAAGCCGCAATGCAGCACCCGTTTTTCACAGACACCTCCTCGTCGGGTCATTAATGTGGCAATCAAAGTTCACTTGTAGTTCTTACGACTGTTTCAATAATATATAATATAATATAATATATAAATTGTATGTATATTTTAGGAACGTATCTTTAGTTATACACATTGTTTTTATCCTCAATTCATTACAATTCTATTAACGTAGTTTTTACCAAATGCCATCAGTTGTAATATTTTAAATATACATTAAGTAAATGTAAGAACCAAAAAAATTGCAACTGTACCTAGTTCACTTAATATTTATAGAGTAAATCTTCATAAATATACATACTGAAATTATAAACAAACCAAATGTCTACAAATAACCACAGTGCCTCGCTTAAGGGTTAATTCTAATGGGCACTGCGCAGTGCGCACTCGCGCTCCATTCATTTTGTTTTTTTTTTTTGTTTAGTTGCTTTTTGTGTTCTTGACGGACCGGTCGCGTTTCGCGCTCGTATATCTAAAGTGAAAACCCCGTTTCTATTTATACATATATGCATTAAAGTGCTTTATTTTGATTGCGATACTCTAAATATTTAATTATCAGGGGTACATTTTATGCGGGGTTTATATTTTAAGTACCCACGGGAAATTGCCGACGATCAAAATCAGCAGGAACAGCAATTCTTACACGATATCGAATATTGCAATAATTTGAGTTTTTAAATATGACTTGGGGCTTTGTTACTTGTGGCCCGAATGAGGCGTTAGTTGTGTCAGGTAAATATTTTGCCAAACAAAAGATAGCAAATTGTTTAAATTTGTAAATAAAATGGGCACAGGGCAGCACCCACCAATGACGTCACTGATTATCGATTTTTGTGTACAAGTAAATTGTGACAGACCGAAGCCGTGCGTGCGCACCTAAACGAACGCCGTTACATACATACATATGTGTTTGCATGCATGTGTGTGTGCGCGGTGCGCGCCTGTGTTTTGTATGTATATAGGGTTGCCGGTGTATTTGTTTTGTTTTGAGCAGATTGTAAATATAAAAGTATAATTATTTCGATTGTTAATTTTAATTTTTCCTAGGATGCTGCTATATGAAGCCTTTGTTGGTGCCTGGCGGTCGGGCCTTTGTTTGGCCATCGATTCAACAAGTACAACGGTAATTAAAATGACCTTCAGGCATAATGACACAATATAACGGTATTTAATTTCTTTTGTAGCATTTCGTTGAACACGATGACCCTGCAGGTGGAAAGCCCATGCGTGTACACTAGCCAAGGTGTGCCCATCTCTGTGACAGGGATTGCCCAGGTGAAGGTACAGGGTCAAAACGAGGATATGCTGTTGACTGCCTGCGAGCAGTTTCTAGGCAAATCTGAGGCAGAAATCAATCATATTGCTTTGGTCACACTGGAGGGACATCAACGAGCGATCATGGGCTCCATGACCGTCGAGGAGATCTACAAGGATCGCAAGAAGTTCAGCAAGCAGGTGTTTGAGGTAGCCTCCAGTGATTTGGCCAACATGGGCATCACAGTGGTCTCCTATACCATCAAGGACTTGCGCGACGAGGAGGTGAGTTTTTCCAAAGATTTGGGTGATGGTTGCATTAGATTTCACTCTTTGGGCATGCGTTTGAGATATAATATAAATGTAGGACGCGTCTTTCGTTTCAATTTTTGAGTAACCGAAATATACATATTCATTATTTTTGCATGCGTGTACATATCGACTCATGGTTTAACTAACCAGGGCGACTCCAAGGTGCGTATAGAGTTGTTCCTTCTTGTGGAGTCCCTTTAACTGCGCATTAGAAACCATTTTTAATACGCATCATTTATTTTTCTTTGCAGGGTTATCTGAAATCTTTGGGCATGGCTCGCACTGCTGAGGTAAAGCGCGACGCCCGCATTGGCGAAGCAGAAGCTCGTGCTGAGGCGCACATCAAGGAGGCTATTGCTGAGGAGCAGCGTATGGCTGCTCGTTTCCTTAACGACACCGACATTGCCAAAGCACAGCGCGACTTTGAACTGAAGCGTGCTGCCTACGATCTTGAAGTGCAGACAAAGAAGGCCGAAGCTGATATGGCCTATGAGCTGCAGGCGGCTAAGACCAAGCAGCGCATTAAGGAGGAGCAAATGCAAGTGAAGGTCATTGAGCGCACCCAGGAGATTGCTGTGCAGGAGCAGGAGATTATGCGACGTGAGAAAGAGCTGGATGCCACTGTTCGCTGTCCAGCAGAAGCTGAGAAATATCGTTTGGAAAAACTTGCTGAGGCCAACAAACTCCGTGTTGTTATGGAGGCCGAAGCTGAGGCTGAATCGGTAAGTTTGCCAAGTCCCTAAATAGCCTAATAAAGCATTACGAAACTTAACTTTTTGCTATTATAGATCAAAATACGTGGCGAAGCTGAAGCATTTGCTATTGCAGCTAAGGCTAAAGCAGAAGCAGAGCAAATGGCACAGAAGGCAGATGCTTGGCGTGAATACCGCGAGGCCGCCATGGTGGAAATGTTGCTGGATACGCTGCCAAAGGTGCGATGCGATTTCAAGACACTTTTAACACGGTTTATAAAATACGTTTCTGTCTTGCTTGCAGGTGGCCGCCGAGGTAGCTGCGCCTCTGTCGCAGGCCAGAAAGATTACCATGGTTTCTAGCGGCCAGGGCGAGATTGGAGCCGCCAAGCTGACCGGCGAGGTTTTGCAGATTGTCAACAAAGTGCCGGAGCTGGTGAAGAACATAACTGGCGTGGATATTGCCAGGGTACGTTCAAATTCAGAGTTTATCTAAGGGCCGAAACTATCATCAGAGAATACAGCAAAGAAACACACAAAAAGTAAAACAAATGGCAATCAAAAGACTTGGTAGAGAAATGTAGCAACATTATATGAAGTTCTATGATTACATATGTTTCTTCTGCATATATGTACATATATATAGCATATATATCTTTGCTTTTTTGTTTCTGATTCGATTTCTACATATATGATTTGGCTTTAATTTGATTTATCTCTTTTTATTCTTCGTTTCAGTCTGTGCATGCTGGCTAAATGTCCGATATCGAACAATACTCCACAAATACCACACCAAAAACGAAATACAAATTAAACAATATTTCAAAACCAATTGAAAAAATTATGCAAAACTATTTAAAAGAAAAAAACGCATTTAAACGTTTCCGTTCTAAAAAATGTTGCATAACAGTGTAATTTTGCACAAAATGTCAAATGACAAGAGCATATTTTGTATTCAATATTAATATAAGAATTATAAATGTATATGTATTTATATATGTCTTTATACAAGCGTTCTACAGAACATGGAATAAACAAATTTCCTTAAATAAACATATTGTTTTCCATTTGAGACCCCTGCGGTCAAAAGCCGTTAAATTAGCTTACATCAAAGTGGCAACTTTGTTGGCATAGCTGGGTTGCATTCGTTTAAATATCGATATTTAGTTCTTTTACAAAGTACCAACCCTAATTATCACACAACTCAGCACTTTTCATCTACCAAACTGCCAACTCGTTGGCATCAGTCAAGTTGGCAGCCCATGCGAACATTTAGCTAAATCATTTGTGATTTTTGTACAAAAGTTGTGCTCGATTTTAAAAGGCATATAATAAAAATTTAACGCGCCAATTTGTATATTTAAGTTCTAAAGTTTCATCACAAATCATATACTATGGCTGATTCCAAGGGGTAAGTGTATATGTAACAAAAAACAGCGGCAAACTAATGCCGACTCTTAGCTTCAATTTCGCGCAGTCATTGGCCCTATGAGAAAAAAACCAATGGCCACATAGGGAAATGAAATGGAAACTAAATTGTGAAATTTGATTATGATATGATAATTCACTTAAATTGAGGTTATATTTCGAATAGTTTTAAGTTATGAAGTTAAATGTATTCTAAAACTCCATGATTGCGAAATTAGGCCAAGACGCAGAAATTCGCCATTTGCCGTCGTTGTTGTTGTAGCCCTTTTCCGATTTCTTTGTCGAGGGATATTTGGGGAAATTCGTTGTTATTCAAACGGTATCCAAGTGTGCCTTGCGATTCACAGTCTTAGTTTGTTGTTAACGACAACGTTGCAAGCCGTTTCCTGTATATTGCTTGTTGTTGTTGTCTTTTTTTTTTTTTTCTTGAAAATCTAATTTGAAATTGAAAAGAGTAAGCGCGGATTAATTATAACAAGAAAAGAAGAAGAAGAATGTCTAGCGGCAACGATGAAAATAAAGCCGGGGGCAGCTCGAGACGTTCGCCCGTAGACACCGGCGACAACAACAGCAACAAAAATAACATGAACAATTATAATGTAGACAATAGCCAGAACATGGATGTCGATATAAGCGACATGGTGCGCAATTATCGCAGCGAACAGGACGATGAGCTTACAAAAAAAGAGACTTGCGATTTGTCGAAACCACAGTTCTCCAGCGAAAAACGGTGCGCAACTAGGGAGAGGGTGTCTGCTGCTTGTTTTCTTGTTTTGCATTTCATTGATTGATTGCTTGATTTAATTTTGTTTTTTGTGTCCCATGCAGTGAAGACCTGGCCACCGCGATTTTGAAGCGCAAAGATCGTCCTAATCGTCTGATCGTTGAGGAGGCGCAAAATGATGATAATTCCGTAGTGTCGCTATCGCAGGTAAGCATTTGAGTCAATCTTGTAGGGCCACGTCAGCATAAACATATCCGCTTGTATTTAGGCGAAAATGGATGAGCTACAGCTCTTCCGTGGCGACACTGTCATTCTGAAGGGCAAACGCCGTAAAGAGACTGTTTGCATTGTGCTGTCGGATGATACCTGCCCGGATGAGAAGATACGCATGAATCGTGTTGTTCGCAACAATCTGTGCGTACATCTGTCGGATGTGGTGTCCGTTCAATCCTGTCCGGACGTCAAGTATGGCAAACGCGTACGCATTTTGCCCATTGATGATACTACTGAGGGTGTTACTGGCAATCTCTTTGAGATCTATTTGAAGCCCTATTTCCTGGAGGCCTATCGTCCAATTCATATGGGTGACAATTTCATTGTGCGCGCCGCCATGCGGCCTATCGAGTTCAAAGTGGTGCTTACCGATCCGGAACCCTATTGCATTGTGGCACCCGAAACGGTCATCTTCTGCGATGGCGAACCGATCAAGCGTGAGGTAAGCGCATCGCTAGATAAGAGCACAGTGGGCGGCTAGATCTGCCAGATCTTTCAAAACCTATATATTTTTTCTTTATCACAATTGATTCTGGCATTTGAATTCCTTGTGCCCGCTGTGCTGCGCTTAAGTTTCTATATATATATTCCATATCTCAACGCCTATAATTTTGCTTTAGGAGGAGGAAGAGTCTTTGAATGCTGTGGGCTATGATGACATTGGTGGTTGTCGCAAGCAACTTGCTCAAATCAAGGAGATGGTTGAGCTGCCTTTGCGGCATCCGTCGCTATTCAAGGCAATTGGTGTGAAGCCGCCGCGTGGTATTCTCATGTACGGTCCACCCGGTACTGGTAAGACGCTAATTGCACGCGCTGTTGCCAATGAGACTGGCGCGTTCTTCTTTTTGATCAACGGACCGGAGATCATGTCTAAGCTGGCCGGTGAATCCGAGTCGAATCTGCGTAAGGCATTCGAGGAGGCCGAAAAGAATTCGCCAGCTATCATATTCATTGATGAAATCGACGCAATTGCGCCTAAGCGTGACAAGACCCACGGCGAGGTGGAGCGTCGTATTGTCTCGCAGCTGTTGACACTGATGGACGGCATGAAGAAGAGCTCCCATTTGATTGTCATGGCAGCTACCAATCGCCCCAATTCCATTGATCCAGCGCTGCGTCGCTTTGGTCGTTTCGATCGTGAGATCGATATTGGCATTCCCGATGCCACCGGTCGTCTGGAGGTGTTGCGGATACATACCAAGAACATGAAGTTGCACGAGGATGTTGACCTCGAGCAAATTGCCGCCGAGACTCATGGTCATGTGGGTGCCGATTTGGCTTCGCTTTGCTCTGAGGCAGCTCTTCAACAAATCCGTGAGAAGATGGATCTGATTGATCTGGAGGATGATAAGATTGATGCCGAAGTGCTGGCTTCGCTGGCTGTGACCATGGAGAACTTCCGCTATGCGATGACCAAGTCCAGCCCATCGGCGTTGCGTGAAACGGTTGTGGAGGTGCCCAACACCACCTGGACGGATATTGGCGGCTTGGAGAATGTGAAGAAGGAGCTCCAGGAGCTCGTTCAGTATCCAGTCGAGCATCCCGACAAGTTCCTTAAGTTTGGCATGCAGCCCAGCCGTGGCGTTCTCTTCTACGGACCACCTGGCTGTGGTAAGACTCTTCTGGCCAAGGCTATTGCTAACGAGTGCCAGGCGAACTTTATTTCGGTCAAGGGACCCGAATTGTTGACTATGTGGTTCGGTGAATCTGAGGCCAATGTGCGTGACATTTTCGACAAGGCTCGCTCTGCTGCACCATGTGTGCTCTTCTTCGATGAGTTGGACTCGATTGCCAAGGCACGTGGTGGTAATGTCGGCGATGCTGGTGGTGCTGCCGATCGTGTGATCAATCAGATTCTAACCGAAATGGACGGCATGGGAGCCAAGAAGAATGTGTTCATTATTGGTGCCACCAATCGGCCAGACATTATCGATCCGGCTATCTTGCGTCCGGGTCGCTTGGATCAATTGATCTATATTCCATTGCCCGACGACAAGTCTCGCGAGGCTATATTGAAGGCCAATTTGCGCAAATCGCCGTTGGCTAAAGAAGTGGACTTGACGTATATTGCCAAGGTGACACAGGGCTTCTCGGGTGCCGATTTGACCGAGATTTGCCAGCGTGCTTGCAAGCTGGCCATTCGCCAGGCTATCGAGGCTGAGATACGCCGCGAAAAGGATCGTGCCGAGAACCAGAACTCTGCAATGGATGTGAGTTGAAGTCAAAGAAATCATTGCAAATATTTGTATTTATAATTATAATTTCACAGATGGACGAGGATGATCCAGTGCCGGAGATAACACGCGCTCATTTTGAGGAGGCAATGAAGTTTGCCCGTCGCTCCGTTTCGGACAATGACATACGCAAATACGAGATGTTTGCTCAGACTTTACAACAGTCGCGCGGCTTTGGCCAGAACTTCAGGTACATGCCAGTAATTACCTCATATTATTGGTTATTTAATATCGCTTCATTTTGGTTATTTGCAGATTCCCCGGTAACGCCGGCAACACCTCAGGGTCTGGCACCAATATGCCAGTTAACTCGCCGGGCGACAATGGCGATGATGATCTTTACAGTTAGATTATTAGTTTTAATCAAGACAACAAGAAACACAATTTTTTAAATGAATTTTTCCTCCTACAAATGAACAACAAAAAACGAAACTAACAAAACCCAAGCAACAAAACAATTTTAAATCAACATTCGGCTCCTGGAGGCAGAAGAGGCCAGCAGCAGCATCTGCATAAGCATCACCATCAGCAATAGCAACACTAATAACAAGAGGAGCACATGCATAAGACAGCAACAACATCCATAGCAACAGTAACAACTACAACTACAAAAGAATCAGCATATAATGATAAAAATTTGAAAATCTTGATACCATTTACTGGGATCAGATTGAATTTTTTGTAATTGGCGCATAAATCCATGAAAAGATTAGCCTCACTTATCATTCGTGCACTGTCGGTGTTAGCTGAGCGACCGATATCGAAGTTCTATATACATTATAATGATAATAAACAATACACATATACACATACATATAATGATAAATACATACATATATTAAACATCGTAAAATTATAAGTGTATTTGGAGCTACGTTTTTAAGTGAATAAAAATTATAAAGTCGGAGCATTTACCATTTGCTAAAATATGGGGGCAGAAGCTGCCAACGATTTCCAATTGGAAATTTACTTCTGAATAAGAGTAATAGTATTTAGGATCTTAACTGATAAATAATCTGTGTAGAAAGGAGTCTGGGTCAAATGATGTCAAATAAGCTCATTTGTCGAATATCTTGGGAGAGTTTATAAATGGAATTGAATTAAAAAAACTGTCAATGTATGGTTGACTACTAAATCCCCTGTAAAAGAAATACTAGAGGCATATAGCTAGCGAATTCAATTTGGTGTAAATTAGGAATGAAGCTGTATTAGTTTTATATATGGGTCTGTCTACAGGAATACCCTGTAATCTATTTCTGAACACCATGCAAGAGGTTGCCTTTACCCTTCATACATCAACAAAAAATTAAAAAATAAACTCGAATTTTGTGTTTTATCGCTTTATTAAACTTGTATTCATTTCGTCATGATTTGCCTCTGCACACACGGTTGTTTTGTGGCACATAACGTGATATCTGAGGAATAGTTTCACAATCCTATAACTTAGTATGCTATATACGATATATCCATGCCAATTGTTGCTGCTCTTAAATGACACAAAAATTCAAATTTTGGCGTTTGGTTAAATTAAAAGCAAACAAATTCATATTCATTTGGTTTTTCTCTCGATTTTTAGTTTTGTTTCTAGTTTTTTGTTTGTTTGCAGCTTCTGTGTGGCGCTTCAATTGATTAAATTTAATTTATAAACGCCTATTGCAAATTTCCAATCAAATTTTCATATGAATTTTTCTCTTTTTGTTTTTCTTAAATTTGTTTGTTTTTCTTCTTTTTTTTTTTTTTTTGGTTTTGTTTTTTTGTTGGTTTTTGCAGTGTCTACACTTTAAATATGCTCATTAAATACATACATACATATTGTTTTTTTTTTGTTTGATTTTTTTTTTTTTTTGTTACACATACATAATTAAATACGCTTTATGCAATAATTACAACACAACAATTAAAATACAAATAGTTTTTAATTATTTATTTTTATTTTTATTTTAGCGCGTTCTGTGAAAATTCTTTGAGCTTTGCTTAACGTTTTGTTGTGTGAGTGTGTGTAAGTGTGCGTGTGTGTGCGTATTTGTGTTTATGCGTGTTATGTTGTCTATATGGAAGAAAATGTCCAGCATTTTCAGCTTTTCTTATATAATTAGTTTCTATTATGTGTTTTTGCTTTTGCTTTTCTTTTTTGATATAATTATTAAATATGCTTTTGTTTTCAAGAATTTGTTGCTTTTAAAGTCTTGAACATAGACTAGACACCAATTATGTAGGATTAAACATATTTTTTGTTGATTTTCTTTTTGCTTTCATTTCATTCTTTATTTTTACTTTTTTTTGTTTCTGTTTTACTTTTATGTCACATTTAACAAGTTTTTATTTTTTTCTTTTTAAATTTATGATATTTGCATTCATATATTTTTAGGTTTTCTTTAGATATTTATGGTTTTTATTTGTGAACACCTTGTCGACTGTTGGTATGCCAGTTAAATTGTTTATAATATGCTTTTACATAACTACAAAGTACATTAGTAATTTGTTATTTGATTAACGGTCTAGGATTTGTTTTAGTCACGCATTTTATAAACAATAAAGTAAACATTATAAAGTACTGGAGTTTTGGGTCTACCAAATATATATATATATATATATATATAGTATATATATTAAGCTCATTCGGTGTATAGATATACATATATATACATATACATGTGTATTTTTGTGGTTAGAGTAGAGTTTAGAATAGGGTAGGGTTTGTGTATTTGGGATAGTTAACAAATTAATAATAGAAAATAAAAATAAAAACTCTACTAAGTACACATCTAGGC
This sequence comes from Drosophila mojavensis, assembly GCF_018153725.1. Taxonomy (NCBI): domain Eukaryota; kingdom Metazoa; phylum Arthropoda; class Insecta; order Diptera; family Drosophilidae; genus Drosophila; species Drosophila mojavensis. The sequence continues at coordinate 5,153,548 of NW_025318906.1, read as the reverse complement.
CTTGTTTTTTTTTTTTTATATTGCTTTGCTTCGCTCTATCTACGATACTCTATAAGAAGTACACTCCTCTCTAGCCCAACAAAAGAAAAGAAAAGATTTATTTATAAATGTGCTGAGCAGATCTGCAAAATATGTACTTATGCTCCGCTAGATATATATATATATATCGAATTTTTATTTTCTTTCTAAGTTTTGATCCCATGCAACATAGATTGATTGTGCCTTTAGCCTTTTGTAGAGCCAATTGAAATTGAGAAATGATTTGTAGATAATTTGGAAATTCTTTTTGCTTATATTGAGATCGTATTTCGATTCGCTATACCTTTTCAGAGCTTTCAATTCTTAGGTGGAAGACCAAAAACAAAGCTTCGTTAATCTTTTTTTTTTTTACATTTTTGTAGTAAAGAATTTTGGGGATTACGATTTTCGCGTGTCTCAATTATATATATGTATATATATAGACTAGTACAATGATTCCCTTCTTTCTTTTTGTTTTACTTTATTTTATAAATAAATTAGATGTGTCTGGGGTTCTTTGTTTTGTTACTTTATGTATATATATATATATATATATAAGTATTTAAATTTGTATTTTGTAGATATAAACTTTTTTGCATGATGTGTTTCCTTTGATATATATATATGTAAGTTGCAAAGTTTTATGATTTTCTATTAACTTATTTTAAAATAAGGGACTTTGCATAGTTTTCTTTTTGTTTTTCTTCTGCTATATATTGTGCTAAATTATGCGTAAATCAAGCAATAACAAATTAGTATAATAATAATAATAATAATAATAATAATAATAATAGTTTAAAATTAAGAAAAAAACAAGACTATTAACTATGCACTCTTAACACGTCCTTAATTTGAGCTAAGGACACACAAAGTAGGCAAAAATTTCCTTTCGATTTTAGTTGCTTTGTTTTATCCAATTAAATATATTAAATTACAATTGCTAATACATACATACAATAGTTGTGTGTGTGTGTGTGTTTGTGTTTTTGAGTGCTCAACTCATTATGATTATCATTATCATTAGCGTATTATCATTATCATTGTTTTTCGTATTTCATTAACCAGCCTCAGCTTAAATTATAATTAAATCAATTTAAATCCTTTTTCTTTAACTTTTATATTTATATATAGGGTCCAATGTGTGTGTGTGTGTGTGTTTGGTTTGCGCTTGTATTGGTAATTGATTTTGTTGTAGTTGTTGCTGTTGTGTGCATGCCTTCGTTTAGTTTTGTGCAGAGTCCTTTTAAAAAAACCCATTAGCCTGGTAGCTGTTGTTGTTATTGTTGTTGTTCTGTGGTTGTTGTTTGTTGTTTCAGACTTTTTATCGTGTATCGGTGATATTATTTTTGCTGCCGAATATTTTAACCAGCTGCGATTCATAGTCATCAATGTTGCGCTTCATAATATCCATGCAGGGACCGAGCAGACGCTCAAATGCTCTCACATCGAGGACTGTTTGAAGAAAATCGAATATAAATAAGTAAATATTATTAATATATACGAAATGTTCGATAGACAGAAGATTCACACAAATAAATAAAACATGCTTTCTTTCCTTTTTTTTATTATTATTATAAATTAATAAATTATATTAGTATACGAGACAGAAAATTATGCCGGCATGCCCCGAGATCAAAGACCGCAGTTGACCCACAGGAATCCACACTGCCCTCTATATGTATGTGCATACCCAACCACAGGCGCCTCAACTCGTAAATATTATATAGAGCTGCGCTTACCAATCACAATTGAAATCTTTTATTTATATATGCATATATATGTATATATTTGTATACGGGAATATACTTTTGCTTGTCTGTGTCGGCAGCAGACTTTTTAGGCTGTGGGGTAGGCAAACGTTGCGTATACTTCATGTTTTGTATGCCTTTTTCTAGCTATGTGTGTGCCTGTGTGTACGAGGGTGTGTGTGGGTATGTGTGTGTGCAACAAAAATAAAATAATACCAATCGACTGCATATAAATTGAAATTTGCTCGGAAACTGTAAAATTTTTAATGACAGCTCGTCCACACTCGTCTTTTCATTTCTTTCGTTACACAAGAAATTTTCTTTTTTTTTTTCGGGCTTACGAACCTACAAACACAGTTATAATATTAATATTATTTAAAACAAAAACAAAGAAGCATTATGACTGAGCTTGTGCGGCATATTTCACAGATTTGTATTGCGGCGCGCCATTTCGGTGAACATCTGTTCGTACATCAGAATATTGCGCTTGAGCACGTCGGTGAGGAAGCCCAGGATACGCTCAAAGGCATCTGTGTCCAGGACTGGGACGGAATGGAGTTATAATTAAAACTTAAGCATAAGCTACGATATAACAACAAGGGAGAAGGGGGGTGAGTCAAACAGGTGCAACACGTTTTTGTGTGTGTGTCCTAAAAGGGATTCTATAAAATGCTATTGCTTTTAGTGTGAAGTAAGGCAAGATTCTTCTAGGTGATGCTTGGGAAGTGTAAAAGGAGTTTACCTTAAGTTTATTTCTGATTCAATTTCGATTCTTCTTAGTACTTAAACCTGTGTACCTTTATTTATCGTTCGTTTATCGTTCCTCTGTTATTTCGTAGCTCCCGTCCGGCTATATATTTCTTCTCTAACTTTCTCCTCTAGCACTTGTGTCTAGTTCAGTTCTCTAATTCTCCCGGCTTTCTATACCTTCTCTAGCTATATTTTCCTCTCTATGTATTTCTCTCATTTTTGCTCCTTTTCTCTCTTTCTTAAACTCGCACTGTCTTCTTTCTTCACCTTTCCTTACTGCAGCTTCCTCATTAACCTCATTCAATTTTGTTATCTAACTTATCGCCTCTCTATGCGATTTTCACATATGCATTAAGGCTTACAACTAGATTTAACAGTGTTCTTATATACATGTAATATATATATATATATGTTGTATATGTATTTGTATATGTATATAGTATTAAGTGATTTAACAAAAGTGCGAGTGCTAAACAAGTGTGTGCACACACAGGTATTGCATGGCATGTTTTGGTATACATCACCCCTCTTCCCCTCTTGGTAGCAACTGGATAATAACTAATGCCCAATTAGATGGACTGCAGGCTGTCAAAGTAGGCGCGCAGATCGAGCTCCAGATAGCGATAGTCGCATATGCCGCGCTGCAGTAGGTTAATGCAGCGTCCCAGCAGTCGCTCAAAGCAAACAACATCCAAAACTACACACACAGAATTACACACACATTACGCACAACACGACAGAACACAAAACATAACATAAAACACAACACAAGTGCACAAATGAGCGCCAGGATAAGTGCATAAACAAATAAACGGAAAATAAAAACAAAAATAAGAAGCATTAAATAGCTGGCTGGAAGCGAGGCGCTAAATGGATTGCCCGTTAGGCTATAGGCGGGACTTACATGCGAGCTTTACAGTGCCGCCCGTGGCGTAAACGGAAGCAGCCCTTGGCCGATGTGTCACCAGGGCCAGTTCACCAAAGTATTGACCCTTGCCCAGCTGGGATATCTCGATTTCGGAATCATCCTGATCCATGCGCACCGATACAGTGCCCTCCTCGATGAAGTACATGCCATCAGCAGCATCACCTGGGCAATACAACAATAAAACAACTAATTAGTCATCAGCAAGTGAATTACGAGTAATCTATTATTGAACATTATATAATCTAAAAGTTAGTTTTTTGTCATTAAGAATTAGCTTTTAGTTATTACTCATCAGATTATAGATTGTAGTAAGAAATCAAAATTTAGTAGTTAAAGTTTAGTAGTTAGTACTAGATATTGATCATTAGTTAGTAATAAGTAATAAATACTAATCAGTTAGCACTTATTACTTATTAATTATTAGTTATTAGCTATTAGTTGATAATTATTAATTATTAGTTAGTTATTAATTATTATCATTAATTGTTTCTATTAATCGTCAACTTGCTTATTTTTTCAGAAATCGTGACTTAATTAGCCAGATTCAATCTTACCCTGCTTGATGATACGTTCGCCATCCTCGTAGGTCTTGGTGACCAAAGCATCGGCTAGATTCATACGCTCGTAGTTCTAAAACGATAAAGGGAAGGTGTACGTTTAGTATTTTCTATATTATCACATTTTAGTATATTTCTCTTTGATCTATTCTCACCTGCAGCGCCTTTAACATGGGCACACTGTTTAGCAGCTCCTCGTACATTTTTCGCTTCTTGAACGCCGACTTGAGCAATATGCGCCGGAATGTCTGACGATCCATGGCCCAGAGTAGCCCAACTGTTTCAGCCTGTACGGTAGCCGCTCTATAAAAATGATTAGTTTGAAAAAATTAAATTAAATATTCTAAATTTTAAATTATCTTATCTATGTTAAAATTGAAGTAGACATATGAAAAAGCTTTAAACTACAAGGCGCCCAGAAATAAGTAGAGCGAGTAGAGCAAAATGTCAGTGACCGTCTCTAGGCCGTATAATGTGCTGCTTGAGCTTGCTAAAAATACCACTCAAATGAATCTTTTGTTTAACATTTCGAATGCGCTTAACATTGGCTCAACTGTTATTTAACATTGCCTGGCTTCGAAGAATATATTGTTGCATAGCTACAAGGAGCAACAGCTGCAAACAAACCGTTTTTATACGAGATTTACCAACTCGCAGAACTAATGCCATATCTCTAGAATATGGAAACCATTGTAAACCAACTTTAAATGAAGCATTGATGTATTGCTCGTTAAAATAAACTTGTTATGATTGAAATTTTCCATCAATTCTTCCATAGAAAATTAGTTAACCCTTAAATTAAATTATTGGGCATTCACGCTATGAAAATTGCCAAGTGTCAAATTGAGATGGAAATATTGCAAAATTAGCACATTTCATGCGTAGACAGGGCCTGTCAACATTTTGAATGCAGATAAGTCAAGTCTACATTAACAGATACAAATAGACGAGTGTTTATCCAACAGATACAAGATACAAGATACTTAATAATATATATGTTTACCTGGGCATATTGTAGAGCAGCGCTAATTCACCAAATAGTCCGGTGTGGGTATAGGTGCTAATGTGTTTATCATTTATATAGACCTTATAGATGCCACTGTAAAATGGAGGGAGAGAGAATCGATTAGTAAAAGAGAGAGAGAGAGAGAGAGAGAGAGAGAGAGAGAGAGAGAGAGATTGAGAGTAAATTGCATGAATATTACAAATGCAAATTAATTGCGCACACGCTGTCTGCGGTTCACAAATGAATGCTGCCTACTTATTGGAGCGTGCTCACAGACGATGTTAGCGCAATTTGTTGGCATTTTATTTCTCGTTGGCTGTACTCACGATTCAATAACATAAAAATTATCGCCATCATCACCCTGGCGTATGATGAAATCGCCCGGCTGCACCTTTCGCTCGAACATCGCATCCAGCACTTGATTCATCTGCAACAAGCAGAGAAAATAGCCAAAAGGCATTAAGGGGATGCTAGACAAAGACAGAGAGAGGAAACAAGGGGATGGGGGACAACACAAATAGCACACACACTTCCTTACACCTACTCAGCTAACCCGCATACAACGTGATTCGGTTTTGCGGTAGCAACTCTTTGGCTTTTGTGCTCTGGTCGTGTTTTGTGTGTGTGTGTGTGTGTGTGTGGAATTTGTACCGAAAATATGCGAGAGATTTATGAGTCTTAGATGGAGGAGTAAGGAAACTAAAGGCGGGCAAGAGATTGAAAGGATGTGTAAGCACCTGTTCCTTCTCGAGCGAACGGAAGAGCAGCACATTCTTCACTGACTCGATGAGACGCGCGCGCTGTTCATCTGTCTTGGGGAATACGGCAGTTGCGCCATCATCATCATCATCCGCCTCCGGATCGTAAGCCTCGGCGAACACTGATTTGCGACGTGTGCTTTGTACTGCTGGTGGTTCCGCTGCAATTGGAAGTAAACATAGAAATTAGCATAATTTCGTAATTTAAATGGGAAATATCCCTAATCTTTGTGTGAGTGTGGTAAGTAAAAGAGAAACGTATAACATTTCTTTAAGAATATATGCAAATTATTTATAATTTTTGAAATTCCCTATTAACACTTTGAATTATGGCGTTTAGTAGCAAAACTATCGAACGTTAGATATGTTAGTTTTGAAAAACTAGGAGCTCGTTATTGATACTATCGATAAGCCGTTTCATCATTTTCCAACTCTTAGGAATAAATAAAATTGCACAAAATATATGTTTAACTATAATCATATATCTTAAATGTCGGTCTATGCATAATTTAATGAAGCATAATTCATAAATCTGAAAGCCGATAAGTAATTTATTGAAATAATCGATAGATAGCCTGTTATTGATTTTATAGCACTAAAAAATCAGCTCTTGCCAATAAGAATTTTTGTAGTTTAAATTGGAAGTGAATAATTCCAGTTACAATGGGATGAATTTCTGTAGGTTACACATTTTGCTTAACCAATTACATTAATGTTCAAAAACTTTTAAGCTTCGTGCACTTTCAAACTAACCTGAATTTCAAACAATTAACCATGCGCCTGATCAACTTTCTAATCATCATTCGACGCTCTCTTTCAAACTGGGGAATAGTCAAAGCGACAACGTTTTTGTGGAATGGTGTGAAATTAATGAAAATTGTTTAGTTCATTTAGCTAGCCTGGCTGGGCGCTTCAGTTACTATGTCGCTATTGAGTACAATGTCCTGTGTCCCAGTTTGGCTTTCATGTTTGTGCTCATTAACTAAAGTACACACAGGATGTACCACTCAGCTGTGGGAAGAGGCGGGCTTCACATTTTGGCTTCACAGCGAACATTAATTATATTAAATAGCTAATAGAGACACACACAGAGAGAGAAAGAATGAAGACTAGCAGAGTGCGCGGTGGGTAAGGTAGAGCGCAGAGAGAGAGAGAGTAGAGAGGGAAATGAAACAGACAACCCCCTGTTGATGCCGGATGCGCTTCAGCTCATGTCAACGTCATAGTCATCATCATCATCATCATTGTCATCATTGTCATAGTCATTGAATCAGCCGGGGTATGTGTTGTCTATCGAATGCATATAAAGTTTTGCGTCAGCACTTTTTTCTTTTTGTTTCTATCTGTCTCAGCAAATCGAATATTTTGTGGGACATGAGATGCAGATGGAATTGTACACAGGAGAGGCAGAGAGAGAGGGAGAGAGAGAGAGGGGTCGACAGTGTGATATCTAATTCGGTTGAGGCTATCCAGCAGCCCACACAGCCACTAAAATACACAGCAGTCGGCAAAGTGCAGCTGCAGATACAAAATGTATCTAAGTATCTATGTCTGTATGTATCTTTCTATCTGCTTGCATTATAATTGCGTCTAGTTAGCAGTTTTACAGCTTTGTGTCTCTCGTCTGGCTCGTATATAGGCTACTCTCGCACTTCTTAAGCTTTTGATGATATATCAACAACAGCAACAGCAACAAGAACAACAACAACGAGCACAACTCGCTTGACTGCATGCACAAACAGTAAACAGTAAAATGCTTGCAATTCATCATCAGAAAACGAGACAAAGCAAACAAAGTTGAACGGATGCTCAGATGAACAACTGAACAGATGGTTTTAAGAGAGCAAAACCCACTAAACCAATTGCACCAATTATTCATTTTTGCCAGCAAATAGACTTTCCATATGCACTCTGAATGGAGGTGGGCAAAGAGAGAGAGAAAGGGCAAAAGATAATGTTTTATTACTACATATGCTATGGATGATTTAACTATGAGCATTGATCAGGTTGTTGTTGCAGTTGTAGTTGTTGCTGTCTGGATATTAATAATATTTATTACTTTCCGCATTTCATGAGCATAATTTCTAACTATGTATTTTCTATTTTTTTTTTTTTTTTTGCATACAATTATAAACAAATTTTAATGTTAGTTTTTAGTTAGCTATTGGCTGCTATGAATTACGGCTCAGTTTACATAGTTTGTCATTAGAATTAGATATAATCTATATTGAACTCAACTAGCATTTATATGTCTACTATAATTTAGCTTTGCTTTGATCATCAATCATTTTAATAAGCGACTTGTTGATTAGTCCACTTATCTAAAGAGACGACCGTAATATAATATCTGTATATTTCAATCTAGTTCTGATTAGGGTTTGAACCCTTTTTTCTGTACTTGGCTGATTGGCTGAGTATATGAATAATTCAGCAAAGCTTATCAGGCACTTGACGAGGAATTCCAGTATGACAGGTATTTGCCCTGTAAAATTTTTTTTAGATATTTTTACCTGTGAATTGAGTTCATCTTTTTCTCTGCCTGTTAGCTGAGTAAAGCTTTATATAAATAACACTAAATCGACTTTGTATTCAAGCTGTACAAAACTCTCCAAGTAATTATGTTACAAAACTTTACAAATATCTCCATCAAGCTCTATTTACCCTATGGTATAGCACCTGCACTGTCCTCCTATAGACCTGCTTAAAATGTAGCATTTGCTTTGGGTTTCAATTTTTACGTAATTCACAGAGTATTTTTTGTTTTTCTTTTTTTTTTTGCAGCTGTTCATCATCTTAGCCATTTTCGTAGATCTCGTAGACAACAAACACATGTCCAAGTTTCATATGTGGAGCTATAATTTTTATTGGCGACGTGTCTGACCAAAATGTGTTTTTTGCACTCGCATTTGGCAGCTTGTTTTTTTTTTATGTGTTTCGTATTTGTTTTCTCGGTATTTTTCTTTTAGCTTACCCGCCAATAGATTACTGGACACTTGCGTCGACATGTTGCGCTGCACTCAATAGATCAATATAAAATTTCTATATGGCTTTTCAGTGCGTTTCAGTTACAAAAAATTCGCAGCCTCGCAAATATCGCTAGAGAAACAAAAAAAAAAAAAAAAAAAAAAAAAAACCAGTTGTGCGTCGAACACGTTTGCTAGAAAACTGCAACTGAAAACTCAAGGTGAAAACGCGAATGCATACAATAAATAAATAAATATATATATATATATATATATATATATATATATATATATATATATATATATATGAGTATATATATATCTGTATATATATATGCTGTCACACGTTGCGTATGCGTAATAAATATTTATGCACTTGGCCAAAACTTGAAGCTCGACTGCGACGGCGACTGCGACTGCGACTGCGACTGCAATGGCGATAGCGAGACTTGTTTTAGCTGAGAAATCACAACGCGCACTTCACACTTTAAAATTTTATCAATATCGAAGAAGTAAAAAAACAACAAAAAATATGCTGTTTGCTTTGCCATTGGCTGCGTTTAAGAGTCGTGTCAAGTGTGCGACGCTAAAACTCGTCTAATGATGCACTTACACACACATTCAGACGCACACACACACATATATTCATGTATATCTACCAACTGCAGCTCTTGAAAAGCGCTTGACTGACTTTCAACTATTATTTTCAAACGGACTGTTGGGGCCATAACACCAGGATATGAGAGCCCCCCCAAGCCACTCACTGTTTAGTATTGTGGCAGAACAGAGCAAACAATTTGATGGAATTTAATTTGATTTGCTTTCTACTTTGAGCATCAAAGCACATAACAAAATTGTATCGATAAAAGGCTATTTATAGTTTTTATTACATTAAAAAGGTCGCTGGGGTTTCAAGCTTTCAAAATGGTTTATATATACTATTATATGAATTGTGAGTAGATAGAGACATGTATGAAATATATAAATATTTTTTTTGTAATGTATATAGATCAAGTTCTTGACGTTAATTTTGTAAATCAAATTGTTGTTTTTTTCCTATTCAGTGTATTAGTTGCAGCTCATTATTTCCAACTATATAGCTCATTTAGCTTTTGACCTTAACTAATGTGTGAAATCTGAAGTATGAAGTATGAAGTATGAAATCTATAAACTAGAATAATAATCTTTAATACTCGAATTTTTATAGAAGTGTATATAGCAAAAGAATATGCTAGGTATAAAAGTTGATTTGATTTCTTTAAGAAACTTATAATTTTCGATCATCTTTTCCATTTACATAATATGGAATAATAATTTAAAATGAATTATATATAAATTTTTCTAATAAAAGTGGGTTGCTTCTGCATTTTACCAACTCTTATATCGAGCCGACACTCAATACAACTTTTCCCAGCCTTAACTAACATCATAACTTGGGCCTAATTGAAAGCTTAAATTTCATTGTGCATTGAAACGTTTCATTTATGCAGTTAAGCACATATTATTGAACTATATATAATATTTATATATGTATGTATTATGGCTTTTTAATTGAGTGCAAATTGTGATGGCAATGTCAACAGTTTATCAACTTCAATTTGCTTTGGAATGTGGGCGAAAATATTTTGTTAAATAAAGTTAACATGACAGCTCATGATAAAGTTCTGTTGAATATATTCATTTAATTTTTGTTTTTTGTTAAGTTGCAGTAAATTGTAATAAATTAAATTTGGCTCAAATATAGTTGCATAGCCACACACAAGCACGCACACACGCGAACAAATTTAATTAAAAAATGGCAAATAAAAGTTGACTTCATTTAATTTGGTTACGTGGAATGGGAAGACGCGACGCGATGCTGACGCGAATGAGATTTGCAATGTGAATGCTAATGGCTTGACGATGACAGTAACTGGCTGACTGACTGACTTGCTGACTATCTGAGTGAGTGAGTGACTGTTTATGTCTCTTGTGCGCGTCGTGACGTTTGGCTAACGACTAAAGGCGCTGCTCAGACCGCAGCAGCCTTTGGTTCGACACAAGCTGTCAGAAGGAAAGGCGGAAATAGTGCCTGTAAGTAGGCAATGCCTGTCACTGAAGCAGCCACATGTGTGAGTGTCTATGTGTGTATGTGTGTGAGTGTCTCTGTGTTCGTGGCTTGTGTGTGCTATGAATATCTAGCGAGAGATCTGTCTATCTCTCTCACTCTCAACTTTTCCTGCTGTCACTGGTCGCAGCGCTTTGTCTCGATTAACATGAGCATTGTTGTTAGTTATATATATATTTATCATTAAGCGCAACAGGAGGCGCACACACACACACACACACACACACACACACATACGTATAGCACACACAACATGTCCAACAATTTCCGTGCTGCTGCAAACGCTGCTGGCATGTCAATAATGTTCAAAATGTAACTGCCATGCCAAAGCCTTGTCAGCGCGTGGGCGTGGCACCGCCGCCCACTGCCCTTAAAATGCAAAAAAAAAAAAAAAGAAAAGATAAACAACAAAAATAAAATAACGGCGACCCTTGCTACGTGTGTGCCTGTTGAAGCGTGCGGCAGTCGGGCAGCCGCTGCTCATCCGCATGCTTCAATGGGCGCTCATTGCTTTAACCTCTCGCTCTGTCTCCCTCATGCTCATGCTCTCTCTTTCTAGCGCTGCTGCTGTCTTTGCTGTGAGTGAGTGAGTGTGTGGGCAACGTAAGCGTTAATAAAATGTACAAACTGCTCACACATACACACACACGCACTCACGCACACACAGCCGCACACCTTATTAAGCCACATTTTGGCACCCGCAAAAATTGCTGTACGTATACTTAATATATTTTTCATACAAATGGCGAGCTATTTGCGTGTGAGTGTGTGTGCGTGCCGCGCTTAAAGCATATTTAAATCAAAACGAGCTAACCTAACCATAAATAGACATCAAAGCGCTGCAATGGGGGGCGTGGCACATGGAATACACTCGGAGCTATTTGCGTGCTGCTCTCACGCTCAGCTGCACTCCTGAGGGCTTCACTGAGCAAAGCCAAACACAGCAACTGTTCGGCAGGCGGGCAAGGAAAAGATATAAAAAAAAAAAAATGAGAAAAAGGTCAATGCGATAGTGAGACGAACGAGCCCCAATGCAAACTTCAATTAAATGTCACGCAGTGCGACATCTTTTGTATTAAGATAGTAGATGCAATTGACAGGTCATCGAAGAGATGTTCGAGCTTGAATTTCTTTTTTGTAGCGGGAATGAAAACTTTAATTTTTGGGTAAAAATTGTGAGTGATAAGATTTGTACCTTTAAATAGATAAGCATTGATATGTATTCTAATTAAATGAATTTTAAACCTACACATAAAATTCATTCTTTTTAAGTAATTCATCTGCCTTTGCAGTTTTCATTCTAATTGGAGTAATACTTTCAAAAGTAAGATTCATTCCAATTAAAGGGTAATACTCTACTGTAAATTCGATTACGTTCCAGTTGGATGAATAATGTATTCCAATTGGATGCATTTTATTTTACAGTATATTCATTTAATTTAAAGCGGGGTGGATTTTTTAACAGTTTAAAAGGAAAATATCTACATAGAGAGTCAAAAAATATATTAACGTTATATTATAATTAATAATTGTTAATAAATATATATTTCAGGCTTACAACAGGCTATCACCCTCTATTATATGAATTTTGCGTATTTATATCCGACTTGTAATCATTGTCAATTCCAATCAATTGCATTTGCCTAACTATTATTCCGCATATTTAACATGAAGATCTAAAGCTGTCAATCTGGCGCAGCTTGGTTTATTTACACAGCTCTCGAGCTGTGTGCGCAATTAATAGATTTCTAATGAGAGCAGAAGTGCAGCAGTCCAAAGGATAACGCAGGCCAGGATGTGGCGAGAGGAGAGCAAAGCAAAGAGCACATTCGTTCACTTGACACGGCGTTGCTTGAGCTGCGGAGCTGCGTGTTTGATTAACCGGAAGATAAACACGCAGAGCCACACAGAGCAGCTGCGGACCCCACTCCGTCAAGGACTTGCTCCTGACAACTTTATCAACATTATTATTTAATTTGCTGTGGCACTGAGCGGCTGGCTAACAGACAAAGCAAAAGAAGATGTACGGCAGCGCTCAAGATGGATGCAAGGAGCGCTTGGACTGCGTGACCAGCTGGCGCTAATTGTCTGCACACGTGCGTCGCATTATGAGAAATAATGAGATATAGATACAAACACACATACACACTCACACACACATAAACACAGGCTGTTGCTGAAAGTAAAACTTTTCAATTTGCAAGCTCGTTTCCCTTTTTTTTATGGTTTCCTCAGTTACTTTTTTCGGTTTTTTCTTTGTTTTTGTTTTGTTTAGACTTTCAGTTTTATAATTAGAATTTAGTGCAGGGTTTTGACCAAAATCAAGGGCCAAGCTCGTGGCCGCGTTTTGACGTCAAATTGCAGGCGGTGCCGCACCCGCAACCGCACCACACCACCCCGCCCCAGTTAAAGCCAGCCAAAAAGTTGGCCTACTATAAATAGTGCCACGTTGACTGCAATTTAAAGCTTTGCCACGACATGCGGCGCTCGCAGTGACGCACAAGCCTGACGAGACATGGAAATAGTTGACCCGCCAAAGGGAATTCGTGTTTGGTGTTCTTGTTTTTGGGACACGCAATGCTCGCATTGCTCATTTGTTAGCATATTCACTAGGAGGCGTGTTGATAAACTATAAAGAAAAACAATATTGATTTTCCTCAACTAAGTTGAGTTAGTTGTGCAAAGTGTACAAATATTTGCTCAATGGCATTTAAATGTTTGGTATAATACCCAGGAAAACGCTCAAGTTACTAATAGTTGGTATAGTTAATATTTGGTAATGATCAAAAGAATGCTAATAGCAGATGGTGCCAAGCTAAAAATATCCTCTATTACACGATAGCAAACGTATTTATCGATCATTGATTATCGTTGAAAGTATCAATAAATTGAAAGAGCCTATGATACAGTTACAGTCAATAAAATTTCGATTGACTATAGTAAGCTGATAACACATAGCATTCATAAACTTAATTGCTCGCAGAAATCGATAACAAAATCGATTAACAGTCCTTATGCACCATATCCATAGGATCATAATCTTAGCACTCTGATTATCCGTCCCCGACTTACCATCGCCTTCCTGTGAGTTGACGCTTTGATTATCATCGGCCGTGTTATCGGTGCTGCCCGTGGCAGGCCGATTAGCCTGAAGTTTGTTAAAGTAATCGGCAGCAAAGTCAATCAGATCCGGCGGCTGTTCGACCAAATACGAAATCGAGAACTGCAAAAGCACCTCCTTGAGCTCATCTGGAACCTGGATGCGTCGACTCGAATCGGTAGACATGTTTGTGCTGAAAAAATGCAAGAAAAAGCCCATATGAGACAGCTGCTATCAATATATACAAGATAGAATGAGGCATAGAAATCATTAGATAAACATCAATCAAAATTTTGATGGATAAGTGTGTGCGTCAGCCGTTATTTCTTTATCTATGGCCAGAGTCTTAAAAATAGATTGATAGATTACACTGATTCGCATGAATTTCGCAATGCTAAAAATAAACAGTTATATTTGATTGAATTATAAGGAATTGTATTTGGGCATTATTTGAGATTTCGTTGGAATATACAAAAGGTGATATTTAGTGGAAATTGTTGCCCCAACAAGTGTCAAGTGCTGGGCATGGGAACAGCGCTCAAAACAATTTACAACTAATTGCAGCAGCGAGACCTCAACTGACGCTGACATAAACATTATATGGGAATAAATACACATACATATATACATACATAAATGCTTATACACGGGCGTACACATGTTTTTGTCAGCTATAGTCTAGAGTAATCTAGTGCCTCTTGTCGACTTTAAACAGCGCCTCTTTATGCCCATTTGTGTAATTTGTCACGCGTGAGTTTGACCTCGAGCTAGTTGAGTGGCCCCTCGTTGCGCCCATGGGTCATTTATATTATTTTATTTTTATTTTCATTCTCATTTTCATTTACATTTTGTTTTGTTTGTTTGTTTGTTTTATTACTTTTTGACTATCCACGGAAGCTACAATACAATTCCCAATTCAACACCTCTCATCAACAGCCATACAAATGTAAACAACTGCAACAACAAGAACAACAGTACCAGCAGCAGCAACAACAACAAGAACTATAAACATTACCATAACTTTAGTTCATTCGTTTGTTATTCGCGTCATCGAACAGCGCGTGATTCAACGTTGCACAATTTATTTTTCGTTGTTCTTCTTCTTTTTGTTTTGTTTTTATTTTTATTTTGAATATATGTGTATAACTACATTTACAAATATATATATATACATTTTTTTTTTTTTCAGATTTTGTCGCCGGCTTGTTGCGTTCGTAGAAAACGTAGAACGTGAGCTTCATGTCAATTATGCGACTGCAGCGATGCCACGAAATTTCATACACAAAAAGAGATATTTGTGTGTGTGTTTGTGAAATATATAGTAGCTCATATATTTATATACACGTATGCATAATGACTGAATAATTCATCAGCTGCACTCGCTTTATGCTCTTGTAATAGTTATCTAATTTAAGCTCTTTTTTTAATGCATTATCTTCAATCAATATTTTCTTTAATATTATTATTGTTATTATTACTGTCATCATCATCACCATCATTTTGATTATTATCATTACTATTAATCATCATTAGATTTGTATGTATTGATTATAATTGTCACTGTCATGATCATTAGTATTATCATTGTCATCATATAAACATTCATTGTTGCTAGCCTAATCATTAGGATTATCATTATTATTATCATTGTCATAAGCATTGGCATTACAATAGTCATTATCATTATTATAAATATTACTCATTTATTTCTAATAGTATTGTCATTGTTAACAACATTATCATTGTCATAATTATGTTCATTATCTTAATTGTTACTATTCAGTATCTATCAAACCCCAAAACCCCATGAACTCATCCCCAATTTCAACATTGCGAATCAATAAATTGCTCATACAATTACCAGAATGCCAACTCAACTAGTTGCCAAACACCTCTCTAATTATTTAACATAATTAGTTCATTTAATTAGCCAACGATTTGCCTGTTTAATTAATTGTGTTTTAGATTATATTAATATAGTTATATTTGTCACAAGCTGAGCAGAGCTCTTCATGCTCTAAATGCTCCAATTAATTTGAAATTTCTCAGAAAATTGGCTACCCCGAGCTCACCCTCTCGCTAACACCCTGCCACCCACTGATTCCCTCATTCTCTCTACGATGACTTAATCGCATTATCCGTTATTTCTGCACGAACGCAATATTAAATACTTGAAAAGTTTTTCTTGCTGTCAAGAAATGCAAAAACAAAGCAATTTACATATTTCTATTATGCATAAACTATGCAGCCATGTGGGCGGGGTAGGGAGGAGGTAGCGGGGCTGGAAAGATAGCTAACTGCTTGGTTGAATATTTGCTATAGCACTTAGTGCAGAACATGGCCAGAAGCATTTAACAGTCAAGTGACAATTGTCAATTGGCAATTTGCAGTTGGCAATTGGCAGTTGGCTAAATGGGCTAAAATCAAATGTGACAGCAAAAAACTCGACAGGAGATTGGCTAGGAGGTGCCAGACGGCAGCCTTTATTAGTTTGTAATTTTGATTTTAATATTTATTTATTCGTCGCTTTCTGGCCGCAGGCCAAGTTGAATATTAATGAACTTAATTGAAAAAGTTCGGCTCAAAAACACAAACTGTGTAGGTATACAAAAAGAGAGTGAGTGAGAGAGGGAGAGGGAGAGAGCGCGAGGGTGTGTGTGTGCGTGTGTTGATTCGCAGCAAACAGGCAACAACTGCAACAACAACAACAACAACTGTTGCTGCTGTTGCTCCTGTGCCTGCGTCGTCAGCCGGGGCAAAAATTAATTTCCAAAATTACGACAAATAAAATGTTGCGGGCAACTTTTCAACAGCCAAACGAGAATACTTAGCTGCTGTAGAATCAAAGGGGCAGATGAGGGGGGAAAGAGGCGTAGCTGAGGCAGAGCTGCGCCCACACAACAATAACTGTAGCTCAATGCGCAATTTACATAATTACGCATATTTGACTCAAACTTATAAATATTTATGTAGCTAGAGCTTTTCAATGAACTTCACGCTGGCATCCTGGAGCGGTTAAGCCAGCAGCTGCCGGGGGTTGCAACAGTGAGTGCAAAATATATGTTGACTGCGGCGAGTAGCTGAGAGTGTGTAGCATGCACTCAAAACTTGCGCTGAAAGTATTTGACTAAGATTTATGCAAGCTTCAAGAAGTGATTCCATTTTCATGAAAGTTAAGGACAAAGTGAGGAAATTCTTGAAGTTGCAATTATTAATAAGACGAAAAACTAACTGGGAAAGTGAAGATAAATGTATGCATTAAATGTATGCAGATAAATGTATGCATTAATTATAAAAATAATATTTAAATATTTTTGGGAATGTAATAATATGGAAAAATTCTTCGAGTTGAAAATATTAATGAGAAAATTAAAATTAATTAGGAAAATACAGAAATATTAATATTCATTATTTATTTACATGTATGTTATTAATTATTTAATATTTAATTAAAGTCACTTAAATCAAAATATAATAATAATATTTTATTAATGTCATTTAAAACAAAGCAATATTATATTAATATTTGAAACATATAGTCTTATACTATATAAGTGCGTTTACGTAAAGTGAAAAGAATGTATTTCTCAATGGCTGCACACACCTGTCTGGCGAATAAATGAACTGAGTCAACGCGATTTTATCAATAGGCGCAGCAAGAAAATGCGAAACAAGAATAGAAGAAAAAATATAAAAAGAAAAAAGCAGAATAAAACTATTGGCGACTGGGCGAGTTGTTTGTTGCTATTGGCTGCGACGAGGCGGCCAATTAGTGGGTCAAGGCGGTTTACTTAGAGACTACGCAATGCACTGCATAAATAAATTATGTGCTTTCAAAGCGACAGCTTAAAATAGCGCAGAAGTAAACGATAGATAGACGGACGGACAGACTGACGATTGGACGAGTTGCAGTTTGGCATGAAATCGAGTTAAGCGGCTTCAGCTCTATACGGGCACGGACCAACACAAGTAGAGCAGAAAAGGTCCTCGCTATTAGACGAGTAGACAAACACCAAAAGTTGGTTGGAGGAGCAGGAGCCGAAGCAGGAACAGCAGTGGACGCGTGCTAGAGCCAACAGAGAGAAACTTAAGCCATGCTCATTTCCTTACAATTTCCGTTGTTAGTTCCGCAGCGCGAGTGGGGAACACAGAGACAGAGACAGATGGAAAAATGCAGCATCGAGTGTGGCTGGCAAATTGCATTTGTGTACGTTGGGGCGTATGCGCAATGTCACCAACTGCAATTTCAGCTGCAGACAAATTGCCAAATCTGGCAACAGTTGAGGTCAAGCGCTGCCAACTTGTGCGCAGCTTTTTTTTTTCTTACTTCTCATCCCCCTCTTGATTCAGGATGAGATAGCTTTAAATACTGTTTGACTGCAGTTTAGAAACTTTTACAAGTAACGCTCAGCGGAGAATAGAGAATATATAGGGAATGGTAAATAACCTAAATTGCTTGAATGTTTTTGTTGTAATGCATATTACAAACTTGTTCAATCAATTACTTTATTCTTTATTCATTAGGAAGTATGACATTTCATAGGTTAAGATTTATACACGTATTTATAATAAAGGTTTAAATTTCTAATAATGTTTAGTACCTTGTATTTACTCTCTTGTATATACTCTTCTTTGCTGAAACTTTTCACCCTGCAAATTTATTTTTTATTATTTTATATAGCTTCTCATCTCTGTTTCAGTTTCTCATACAGCTTCTTATATGAACTTAATCTCAGAATTTGGTCTCTCGTCTGGTAACTTATTAAATTCCTCCATGAATTCGCTGCTAGACTCGTCGAATCTTCTTCCTTCCTCCCTCTCTCTCTCTCGAATTCTCTCTCTCTGTCTCTCTCCGACTGTCTCTATAAATCTTTTGTCACTTTTCACCAGTTTGCTTGTCCTCCCTTTAAGATAGTTTCATATTCTCTCAAGTCTTTTGTCTGCATTCTCGTTTGGTCTTCCCCCTCCCTTCCAGCATACTCGCCCGTCTAGTCTAACCTCACGTCTAGTCTATTCCCCATTGGGGCTGTCTTCACGCCTCTTATCTAATTTATGTGTGCGCAATCAGCAGTCTACTTCAGTTGGCATTCTTAAAGCTGTCTAGTCTCTTTAATTGTTACGCCCTCTTAAAGCATGCTGTTTTCGCATCTTTATTATATATTGGCTCAACCACTGACAGTTGCCGACAATATCTTTGGCTGTAAATCTAAAAGTTTTCACTTAAATAAAGTAAAAGTTTTCTGCTCGCAAATCAGTTTAAGCAATTTCGCTAATGTTATGCACGCTGCGTCCTGCTGAGTTGTTGCCACATGCCGCACACACACTCACACACACACACACGGCACGCCCACACCTACATGCTGTTAGTTATTTTAGCAAGTCACGTTTTGTCGGCTGAAGTACGCACATGGTTCAGCAGCTGCGGTTATGCTCATCATCTCTTAGAGCGATGATGATCGCGTTTTTGCTCAGCTCGTTGCAGTGTTTTTATGGAATTAGCCAACTTAATTTGGCCGTTTTTGTCGCAATTGCAAGAGTAAACCCAACTCACGCTCCCACTCCCACTCCCTCCCGTTCCCTGATGTGTGCGTAAAATGATTATGGTTTACGTGTGTGCAGCTGCTGCCCACAGCGCCTGATCCCCAGCAGATGCGAACAGATTGGGCTGCAGGTGACACGAACAGGTAGGTAGCTGTTCTTCGCACTCATTACTCTGCTTGATTCGCATTAATCAGCACATATGTATATCTGTGTGAGTGTCGCAAAGTCAAAGAGTGTGTCACACACACACACACACACACACACACACACAGACACAGACTCAGACAGCCAGTATTCCATCAGCTTATGCTCCACTCACAGCTCGAGCTGCATTAGAGCAAATTCAGTTTAAGTTGAGCTGTAATTGAATTTGAAACTTGTCGCAAATGCAATTCACATGCGTCCTTCAAGCTCAAAATTTTGAACTGAATAAAGAGTTGCTGTCAGCAGATACTTTAGTTGGAAAAATCTCGAGCTGGCGTCAGATACTTTTCTTCATTATCTGAATAACTGAAAATGGGAGAACAACCCTTTGCTGTCTTTTATATATATCATATCTGTCTTGCATATATCCTATCTGAGCTGGGCCTATATATTTGAATATATTTCAATGAATGGATTTTTCCTATCCACAAGATTGAGTTGAGGGATAACTGTTATTGTGATCCGTAGAAGCTTAAGTCCTCTAGAGTTTCCATATGAATGTATATGCATAACATTATCGCTTATTTATCGTCTGCTTAGAAAGAGGATTTTCAAAAGTTTCACGGAAAGAAAACATACCGAGGAAACTAACAAGATTTTCCTTTTAGTCAAGCTTCACTAGCAAGAACTTCTATTGAATATATACACTGCGCGTCATCAGGTTAGCGCCCCCCTTTACACTCAACCTCAAAGCTAAATAAAATCTAAACCATCAGAGCTCCATCTTTGAAATTTTTTTATATTATACTCCATTTATTTCTCTTTAAAATACAAAAAGAATGGCTACTGTAACAATAAAGATTATTTTTTAATAATTTTTTTTGTAAAATGTACAAAAAATATGTAACAAAAATTTGGTCATCAGATTAGCGCCCCCTGCATTAAATTCAATTTATTTAAGCTAATGACCAAAAATAACACCTGTATTTTAAGCTATTGTTATTTTTAAGTAATATTAGTAGTGCGTAGTGCCGTGTTTTGTTTGAAATTACTTAAAAAATTCGATTAGAAATGGAATTATAAAGTTGTTCAATATTATTCAAGGATATGGTTGACTAAGCGTGTTCAGTACCTTCGATTAACTCTGTTTTTGTACTATAATGCTTTCCGGACTCATATACTTTCCTGACCAACCATCCCCAGACGTTTCCAATGATATTAAGGTCGAGTGAGTATGGTGGCCACTACATGAGATCAATTTTTTGGCCCTGAATCTAGGACTTCAGGGATCGGGCGGTCTAAATTGGGGCATTATCATGCTAGAAAATCTAATGCCGGTTTTCAGACAGATTATAGAAATGCGGAACAGCAGTTTTAAACACGATATTATGGTCCTATGCGTTCATGCGCGATGTCAAAAATTGAAGCTTGCAAGTGCTGTAGTAAGATATTGATACCTACACAAATGCCACACCACACCCCCGCCGCAGCGGCTTGGAAACCGTTCCAAATAATGTTCTTCTATGAGTAGGTCATGGATATAATAATTATAGCCATCAGTTCCTTCCAAATTCAATTTTTATCATCAGAAAAGCCAACATGCTGCCATTGGATAGGCCACGTCATGTTCGCCCGGCCAAAATTAATGCGTATTTCTTTTCTCAGCATATCGACTGGTGACTTTTTTTTTACATTCTGTTTCTTTAAGTAATTAACTTTTTTAATTGCTCTTTAGACCGTTGATAAGCTCGTCTTAACACTGATTTTAACCCTAATCTTGGTGGTCGATTCGTGGGAATTCGAAGCTTCTCGAACTAATGCTCTTCTATTTCCTTCTGAAATCACTTGATTATTGCCGCTTATATAGTTTTTTCCATAGTTTTCCCTATTTGTAAGAAAATTGCCACTTAGTTTTGTGTTTTTTCCTGATTTTTCAGCAATTTTATGGTTGTATAGTCTAGATTCAAAGTATGCCTCAATCTTTGATTTTCAACCAAAGATAAATCTGTTTCTTTACCCATATTATAAATATATTGAATACTTTGAGCTTCACAAAAAATTTGGTGAGTGTAATTGCCAAAATAAGCAAGATAATTACAATTGCATTTGGGGGCGCTAATCTGATGACGCAAAATAAGTGCACACATTTTTTTCGAAAATAGAGAAGGATAGAAAATAAAACATAACGGGTTTTCCGTCGCGGTTTTTTTTGGTATGAGAGACATCTCATATGATGATAATGAAATAAAAAAAAAAAAAAGAAGTTGTGTGCAATAGGCAAAGAGAAAAACGTAAAAGAAAATGAGTGTAAGGGGGGGCGCTAACCTGATGACGCGAAGTGTATGTATATACCTTTTATAGACAAGTTCACTCTTAGCCAACTGCGCGCTTAAGGATATCAAAGTAATTTCCTATTACTATTTTCCTTTGAGTTTCCCAATCAGTGCTTAAGCTTAAGCTACAAGAACTGTGAACTGTGAGCAGAGCAATAAATACGAATTTGCAGTCAGCATACATATTGGCCAAGCTCAGAGAGAGTGTGTGGGAGAGTATGTGTCTGTCTGTGTCTGTCTGTGTGTGTGTGTGCGTGTGTGTTTTTGTGTGCATTTGTCTGACCTTGGGAGCATTTCATTGTCGTCTCGCATAACACAAATTGAAATCTATGCGAACTAAACTCGAGGACATGCCACAGGCGGCGACAGCGACATCAACAGATGCCACACAAAGAGAAAAACCAGATGAAGAGGAGGAAACAAGCAGCAAGAAGTGATGTCTCTTCCAGGTAAGGCAGGTAGATATCTAACAGTAAACGACAGCAGCTATCGAATTACGTCAACAGCATAACAGAAAAAATTGAGAACACCTGTGCGCAAGTTTTAAGTGACTTCATAAGGCTGGCCACACTCCCAATAATTAGCCAAAGTGGACAACAAATGGCAACAGTTGGGGCCGGAATCTCCGCTCGGCCTCTGTGTCTCCGCCTCTCTGTCTGCCTAATTATTATGTCCAGCGCATATGCCAGTGCCATTGGTATCCACCAACAACGACTGCCGCACCCCGCCTCCCTTACAGCACGCCTCCCCAACTTGACCTCTCGCTGAAGTGTGTTGGCTTTTCAAATTGGGTCAAGTGTTAATATGGGCGGGGCAAAATCAATTCCGCATAAATAAAATGCATGAACATGGACGTGGACATGACCGAGCTCGTGTTCGTGGACGTGCAAGGGAAAAGGCTGAAGACTGAAGGCCAGGACAACTAACTCAAGTGCAATGATACGAGCAGCTTGCTGATGGCCAGCCAAAAGCCCATAAATATATCACAGAGCCACATAAAATCGATGGTTAAAATGAAATGCACAGCGCTGAATATGTAATGTGCTTTAATTTCTGGTTGATATGCAAGAAATGTAGCGTAGGTTTTGGAAGACATAACCCTATTTCTGTATAAGCAGGTTAAGAAGTGGGCGATATTAAAAAGGGGATTAGTTTCTGGAACAGATTTTCAGCTCTAGACGGACAGTTTTAAGAGCTGAGAAAGATGAAGGAGGAGAAAGATGCATAGGGAGAGATAGATAGACAGAGAGAGAGAGAGAGAGAGAGAGAGAGAGAGAGAGAGAGAGAGAGAGAGAGAGATATAGAGATACATTGTAAGAGGCATATTGAGGTAAAAAAATATAGATATAGAGAAAGACAGAAGGAAAAAAGTGGATATAAATTTAGGTAGAAAGACAGAATAGGATAAAAAGAGTTAAGAACACACAGAAGAAAACACATTAAAATCCACTTCAATTCAGAAAAGTCGTTGCAAAAAAATCAATAGTATTTACCTCATTTTCTGATAATATAAGATTCACAGGTGATTTTTTAGTAGCGCGATTTATAATTTCCGTACTCAACTATATGCCATGCAATTATGATTTTCCATTAGGAAATATTTTTAACGGTCATTTTTCAAATTAGCGTGACGTTTTCAAATTTGCAGTTAAGTGAAAAACAAATCAATTGAAAAATGCTGGAAAATTAGTGTGGCAAAATGGCAAATGCAGATTTTCAGTTGGCACAACACCTGACCAAAAACAACAACAACAACAACAACAACTAGCTGGCACAAAACAACAAAAGCAAAGCAGTACATAAATAAATATTCCCATTGGGCTGCTTTGCAAAGCTGTTGCTGTTGCTACTGTTGTTGTTGTTGTTGTTGTGGTTGTTGTTGTTGCTGTAGCTGCTGCCCACCTAAAAAGTTAGCCCGCATTTCGGCCATAAACGTTGTGAGCCGCAAAGTTTGTGGCTGCCCGAAAATGCATAATTAAAATTTGATTTTCATTGCATTTGAGCAGCATGCAAACAAAATATTTTAATATGCTGCATAGAGGCCATTAAAATGGCCAATTTATGAGCTACTCGAAACTGTTTTCGGCCATGGCCGGAAAAATGCAAGAATTAAATTTTTGAAACTGTAATAAGGGGCAAAAATGAATATATATATTATATATTAAATATATAGTTTAAAAATCAACTAAGCTTCGCTTTAATCAGAGTTTACTAAGGATAAATTTAAGATAAATGTTAAATCAAGTCAAATGAATAATGTATTCAGAAATTCTCAATCAAAATTCATTTTTCAACAGTGCTTTCAATGTATTCACTGACATTTAACTTAATGTATTTTCAAATACATGTGCCCAGCTAGCTGTCTTGGTTTTCATCATTGCGAGAAAGCATCGTACAGTTTTGCATTCAGCTTTTTCCGGTCAATGCATCAAAGTGGCAGAACGCAAAAAAATGAGAAAAAATGAAGGAGAATATGAATCTGCTTTTTTCCTGCGACAAGCACTTAATTTTCCGCAAGTCAAGCAAAAAAGTCGTCCTTAGTGCTGGGTGGTGGATGGCCTTACATATAGCTCAACCATAAAGCCGCCACGCTAAAACACGCGTCCCGCTCATTGTGACAAGAAAAATTACACACATATAGAGACACATACACACACACACGCACACACCAGTGCATAGCACCCACACAAACACATGCGAGGCATCAAAGCAATTTCAAGGCATACTTCAGGGCGGCCGAGCCAAAAGCTGAGCAGATGGAGAGAAACCCAAAAACCAGAACCGGGCTATACATACATATGTCGACGACGGGCACACGGCAACAGAGAGCAGCGCAACAACCGTAAATGTCAGAGCTAACATACGTACACACACACACACACACACAATATAAATACACATATGTGCTGGAAGCTTAATAAAAAAAATATATATACATATATAAAAAGAAGTAAACGAACGAGTCCCGCGAGTCTTTGGCGCAAATTTCAGTTCGTCACGCAACTTTAATGGCAAAATGCTTATTTGTTTTTGCATTGTGTGTGCATAAGTGAGTACCTGAATATGTACATACATACATACATATTCCACATACATATGTATGTGCCTGTGTATGTATGTGTATGTGTATTCAAGGTGTGCTTGCTGGCCCTGTTAGCCCCGTTCATCAGCTCCAGCGGCGTTAAAGTAAAAAGGTTATCAGCTTGAAATGTTTCGTCAAAATGCGACGCCTGGGTATTGATTTATTAACAGCGACGAGCAGCGAGTGGGCTGAGAGGTTAACGAGTGAGGGATATCGAATAGGGAGTCGAAGAAAGTGATGTAAGGGATTAGGGAGTCGCACAAGGTGAACGGAGTTAAGTGTCTCTAATGCAGAAAGAAGGTAGCAAAGTACGAAAAGACAGCAATGCGGAACAGAATAAAGAGTAAAAGATAACGAATAGGCAGCTGAGAATGGGCGACTGTCGAGCTGAAATCGGGAGAGTTGAAAGTGTAGGTAATGAACAATATAACTATCGAGCGAGTAACGAGTAGCCAATGGTGAGTATCGAGTAGCAAGTAGCCATAGTGAGTAGCGAGTTGCGAGTAAGAAGTAACGAGTAGCGAGTAGCGAGTAGAAAGGGACGAGCTGAGAGTGTCTAATAGTAACAAATAAGATAGAGTAATACGAAATTATATATAGCAATCAAACAAGAGTGTTGAGCTAGTAGCGAGTAGACATTAGGGATAGCTGGTTAACTTGTAAAGATAGATAAACGGATTGTTAAGATTAAAGGACACGGTAAGAGCTAACTAGAAAGTAACGAAGAACCAAAAGATTCCTAATAGAATATAAAAGTACTAAGTGAGCATGCGAAGTTGTGCAAAATCAACTAGTTTGCCAGCAGAGAGTAGTTTATAGAAGAGGTGTTAGGGCAAGCCAAGTAGAGTGGGAAGCAGCCACTACTAATTCAAATGGCATTAGCACATGGCTCAAGCCTAAGGGCTGACTCATGCCAAGCACTTGCAGTAACCAAGTAAAATATATATATACATATATATAAAGAGGCAGCCAAGCTAACATTTGTTAGGGGCGCATTTATAGCTGTTGCTGTCAAATGGAATTTCTAAGTCAGACAGCGAAATTCGCTGTCAGAAATCGGGCATGTTGCGGCACTGGGCTGAGTCGGGACATCGAATGACTTGTGTATATATCACATTTCGTTGTAAATTCAACGCAATTTGTTGGAATTCGGTTTTTTGATTGCGTGCCACGGCGACGACGATGAAGACAACGACTTGTCAGTTAACCCTTGACGTTAACTTTGCCATATCACCCACGCACCCGCCCCCATCCCTTCACCAACCCACTTGGTCTTTGTCTTTGCCTTTGATTCAATTATTTTATAATCTATTGGATTTGCTCTTGTGCACATAAGACTTAAAATCGGGTTTGCTATATTCCAAGGCAATGGCATTTTCTTCTTGTCGGTATTTTTTTATTTTATGCGAAAATGTCGCATAAAATTGTCTAGCAAGTGAAATTGATTTCACAGTTCCAATGTCAAGTGGTGAAAAAGTTTTTTCGCTTAATAAAAGTGAAGCAGCGCCACGGAGAATAAATGGAAAATTGTAATTTAACGAGCGACTCCGTTTGGGTTAAGTTGATAGTGGATTAAATAAAACAAATATCAAATTCATTTAATGGCAAAAGTTATGAAAGCTTTGCTATCGATATAATAATCCAATTGGAATACACTAGAAATGCTAACTAGATCAAGAATCTTTCTATTGACCTTTCATAGCAAAAGATTTGACATGGATAGCTTTTCACTAAGTTGTAATAAGATTAAAGAATTGATTTAAATAGTCCTGATTACAATTTTATAGTCTCAAATATACATATATATAAATAATCGTTTAGGAACAGCATGTCATAAACTGCATATGTCTAGCCACAGGTTCGCTCTGCAATATTGTAGTGCAGGAACTATCTAGTTTAAGCCATTAAATGCAACTTTGTATTCTAGCTTTTGCCCTCCACTTTCCGCCCATAAATATCGCACTTAATGTGCCTGACCTCAGAAAAAAAAAATAATAATAAAAAATAATAAAAAAGAAGTGTAAAGCGTAAAAAGTTGTAAAGTTAAAGCTTTTAAAACGAGTCCTTGAAACAGAAAGCCAGACAATGAAGCCCAGCAGCAGCAGCAGCAGCAGCAGCAACGCTGGACTTGAACTCGCCCGGAGCTGGGTCGCGGCTCTGCTCAAATCCGAGCAGCAGCCAGAGCTCTACCCTTGCTCTCAAAGTGTCGAAGGCACTAAAAGCGATGTAGCCAAAGCTGTAAATAAATAGACGGCTTCAAATATGCAAAAGTGCCTACGCACAAAATTTTCTAATAAAACTGTTTGCCCAGCAGATGAAGAAGAAGATGATGATGATGATGATGATGATGATGATGATAAAGATGCCTTTGCTGTTGCCGATGGAATGACAAACTGGCTGGCCAAATGATTTGGTGCTCATTAGCGTTAAATTAGAGCGCAATTACGGCCCAAACGCAGCTGCTTTTTAAAGCCAAAAGCGTAACACCCACACACACACACACACACACACTAGCCCGTTTACCCGCACACAGACAATAACAACATTTACATAAAAGCTACTGTGCCGTCGTGTGTATCTATGTAGCGCGCTGTGTGTATGTGTGTATCTGTGTATGTGTGTATCTATTTAGCTAAGTACAAGTACATCTACGGCGATTATGTGCTGTAACAAAACGTTTAGCTACATGACGCACTTGTTGTTGGGGCTGTTATCGCCGTTGTTGTTGTTGTTGCTGCTGTTGCTGTTGCTCTTCTAGTTGTTGTTGCGCTTAATTTAAAACCGACTTTTTGGGTGAAATTGGTGCGCGTGGCTGCCAAGCGGCGCGTGCGAAGCGCAAACAAGCCGCACAATGAAAAAAATGAAGAAAAATAGAAAAGTAACAAGCTATAAAAGAAGACAGCTAACAGTGTTGTTGTTATTTTTGTTGGTAATTAACAGGCTGGCAATAGGGCTCAGATAATAGCAGGGCAGAGCAACAAGAAGCATAAGGCATTCAGATTGCGCTAAGACATTGCATGACAGTCAGTCAATAAATGGGCAGGAAGAGCTATATACATATATGTTGTGAGTATATATGACTGTGTGTGTGTGTGTGTGCTTGTGTGAGCTGGCGTGTGTTAGCGCGCTGATAATTAAAAGTGTTTTGTTCTGTCATTAACAAGGCAGGCGAACAACAACAAAATCAACGGCACACAGTCATAAATATAAAGCGAATTTCAAAAGCGAGTGAGAGAAAGAGAGAGACAGAGAGAGACAGCGCAAGAGGAGTCCAAGTAAAACAGCAAATGCAGATACACACCTACACGCTTACACACACACACACACACACACTCACACGCGCAAAAGCAATTAATATAGCATACATTTGTGAGCACATTATTTGCTGCCAGTAACAA
This sequence comes from Drosophila mojavensis, assembly GCF_018153725.1. Classification (NCBI taxonomy): domain Eukaryota; kingdom Metazoa; phylum Arthropoda; class Insecta; order Diptera; family Drosophilidae; genus Drosophila; species Drosophila mojavensis. Next base: position 5,125,115 of record NW_025318906.1, on the reverse strand, counting down.
ATAGTGCAAGGGCCACAAATATGCATGCATGCACACGCATACTGATACACTCACACACATACACATACACATTGGCATTTGCATGCAGGTTCCGTTTTTAGCCAATTAGCCTAAATTGGTGTAGCTTGCATATATTGACTATTCATAGCAAACACAATTTCAAATGCTATTGAAAGCAGCTGCAACTAAGCTTGTAAAACGGACCAGCGCATTCACAATGGCGCATCTATTGTAACCGTTGTATAGCTGTAGCTGTATAGAAGGGTCTGTAAAAGAAAAATTTTGTTAGCTGACGTGAAAAATATATGATAATTGCAATTAATAATTATTACGAACCAGCTCAAGTATATTTACTATCGTTATATATTTGAGATGAAGTTTATATTTATATAAATTATTAAATATAAATTTTATAAATTATTAAATTGATCTCAGTGCGCATTTGTCTGCTTCTTAAATGCAAATGAAAAATATAAAATTATGCTTAATATTAACGGATTTATAAAAGTTTAATCTAGTTCAAAGTAGAAGAATTTGTAGTTAAAAATCAAGAATATTTCCAAAGATTTCCATTTTCAATTCCATTTCTAAATTAACATTCAAAATTTAATTTTAGCCCAGTTAAAAGCCTTAAAGGCGGGGCCAAGCTGTAAATGCAAATATGTTAAGCCGTGTTCCCTTAAAGCCGTTTATAAACTGGGTCGAGGCATTGCTAAAAATAAAAAGTACAAAAAAAAGGTAAAGTGGAAAATGGAAATGCGAAATGCCAGCTGGCAATTGCCTTCGTCTTGGGCTAAAATAAATGCAAAATGGCCGACGTGCGCGAAAACAATAGACACACACACATGTATATACATATGTATATATATATACACACACACACACAGAGTAACGGGCAAGCAGTCATTTCCTTTTTGCATGTGGGTTAATGTGCAAAATGTGCTAAACAAGCCGCAAAATGTAGAAAACAAAACTTAAATTTTCATTTGTTATGCAAAGCATTTGGTTTATTTTTGTTGCTGTGGCATTTTGCGGTACATTTATGCAAATGACTCGAGCGACAAATGCAACTGCATTGGAAATCACTTAACATGTCCCACCAGGCCAGGCCAGGCCAGCCTGAGAGCCTCAGTACGTTGGTCAAGTCCCATTAATGTCAGATGCATATGACGACACACGAAGCCCTGTCAGCCAGAGTGTATGTGTGTGTGTGTGTGAGTTCAGGAAGTGAGCCCAAGGCTGACGTCAAGTATACCACAGTATGTGTGTGTGTGTGTCCTGTGGCTGTCGTAGCTCAAGTGTAGGCAACAACTGCATTTGAATTTGCACTTCACATTAGCTGCATTTGGCTAGCGCAACTGAATAAACAGTAAATATAGATCTACACACACACACAAACACACACATTTGTTGTTGATATATGGTAACACACACTTGAGCTTAAATATATGCAGACCAGTCTGTGTCAAGCGCCTCTCTTACACTCTCCCTTCCTCTCTCTCCATCTGCTCGGACTGCCCCTGCAATCAATTCACCCACATTCTAAACTGTGCCAAGTCGTAAAGATATCGCATGCTATGTTAGCTGTCACAACTACAACAACAATGAAAACAACATTCGAGTGACATTTGGCTAGAGCGATAAATAAAAGTAAAGGCCATTTTACACGACAAACGCTCGCCATATGCATATTTAAATATTCAAATTTCAACAAAAACTGTCGCACTTATTTTCGCACAAAACAAAAGCAAGACAAACGCACACACATATACGTAAAAAATATGTATATATGTACATATTTATCATATAGCATAGATATATATACATACAAATATACATTTATAGATATAGACAAGTGGCTTGCGGTTCTGGCCACTTAACCCGCAGCCCGAAACCACTTAGACAATTGCCAAATAAATGGCCAACAATTTGCCTATAGCATCGTGAAAAAATGAGCAGAATTAATTACATCATTTCAAATAGATTTTTCAACAATCTATCGCTCAATTAATAGCGTAAATATTTGTTTCATGCACTCATAATAATTGCTTATTTGCATACGAACAACAAAGTAAATCAAATTTAATTGTATTTATTTTTCGCAAACAATGGCGCCCAAATTAAATAGCACTTAAAATAAATGATACATGAATTATTTAATTATTATTTGCTAACAAATATAATACGGCTTGGATGCTTATTTGAATATATTCAATTGTCTGATTTTTCATTTAATTTCATTTTCTAGGTAGATATGTACATATGTATGTATGTTGTTAACATTATGCCAGTTTCATTGTCTATCGATTTCATATCGATAGTTTATACCTAAAAGGATCTTTGTTTGATGAATGAAAAGGCAGCTTAGTGCAATTGCGATGAATAACTCACTCATTTCTTCTAGTCGCTAAAGTCATTTGATATCGATAACTCAACTTTATCGATATAGCTCGTGTAACAAATGCAGCAGTTTGCATAGGCTACACTCAATTTATGGCCGTGACAAATGTATTGAGTTTAAAGTTCAAGTGGAGTCTATAAGCATTGACTATATTGCACACAGTGTACAGTTATGTCGTCAGATCAAATTGGGTTAGGCCAAAGGCTGCTACAAAGGGCAAATATCTACATGTTGCGCTTTTTGTAGTGAACAGCAAAGTGCATATGCAAGTTTTTGCTTAATATGTGAGTGGATGTATCTCTCTCTCTCTCCCTCTCAATCTCTCCTGGTAAGAGTGTGTGTGTGTGTGTAAATGTCAGTGTGCACACGCATCAGCCCTCGCACACACTCCCACCCATACACACACACAGAGATAGAAAGGATACGCAGCATATGCGGCCATAAATAAACATAAGTTGTCGCTTTCGCTCCCATTTCCTACTTTTTTCATCCTCTTTTATATATATATTTATACATACATATGTGTATATGCATATGTGCCACAAGCAACAGTTTTTACATTTTTTTCATTTCATTTTCATATACATATATAAATACTCTTTTTTTTTTGCAAGTTTTTCATTGTCCCTTGGTCAAAGGCGTGTGGGCGTAGCCGTGTGGCATACAATGCATGACATTATTGTTGTTGTTTTTGCTACTTTTTATACTCATTCATGAAAGCAAAATGAGTATATTGGTTTTGTGCAAGTTGGAAATAGAAATAAAGAGAAAAAAATAAATGGAGCGATTGAAAAACAAATAGAAATATAAGCAGAGAGGGGGAAGGAAAGAGAGAGAGAGAGAGAGACGGAGGGTGCGATATAGAAATATAGAAATAGAGCATTTATTTAATTGATATAGATTTATTATTAAAAATATACATTTACTTTTTTTTCTAGTAGAGCATTTGTTTGCTTTTAAAGCGCTTTTAGTGTGTTGGACACCATCATCCTCGATAAGAGGATATGTACACAGGCAAAGCAAATATAACACAGGATACTATTAAGTTGCCAGAACATTATATAATTTAAGAGATATGTGTATCTGAATAAATAAATGTAAATTGAAATCAGCAAAATTGTGTAGATTTGAAAATCAATAAATAATTTTGGTTAATGAATATACAAATATCAACGGTTAAAAATATGCTCCATACAAAATATGTTTGCATAACTCAGATTAATCATAATATTCTGTTTAATAAGAGTATGGTAACAGTGCACTCTTAGTGCTCTCTTAAAAAATATTTGGCACCCTATTTCTAATTTCTGTTCGCCTGTAACTTTACCAACATTTTCATAAAAAATTTTGCTCTCAACGGCTGTAACAGCTGACCGCTGCTCAGATAAAAGGAAACGGCGACGGGGCGTGACAAATCAGAAAATGGACTGTGAATGAGTAATCTGCAGTCGGTAACGCTCGATTCTTACTTGCTGTGTTTGTTGACTCAACTGCGTAAAGTTTGAAGTGCTTTTGGTCTAGGGCGGCTCACACACACGCACTTACTCAGTCACACTCACACTCACTTTGTTGCTGCGCGTGACAAATTGTCAAAGTAAAATTCTAACGAAAATCACATACAAAGTTGTTTTTCCCTTATCTATTAAGCATCATAAATATTTCAGCTCCGTAAGCTAAATGGTGAGAAAATTTGATGCTCAGAAACTTTTAGCTGTAGCTCTCAATATATGTATGTATGTGTTTATAGCTTTGGGCATTAAGAAAATCTATCAATTTCTTATTTTTTTTTTGTATATTAAATATTTATTTCAGAAAATTTTTATTTCACATTTTTGTATAGTTAATGTATATTGATTTCCGTACATACTAGATTTATTCCGGATGGTTGTACTGTATGGATCTGTAGAGTATATAACTTTATTACCAGCAGCTTATACGAAATTGAAAATCGATAGATGGATGACAGCACGAACAGCATTTAGCTGGCTGCACTTAAAAATTAAGAATGCGATAAACTGCATGGATAACAACTCATTCATAAACTATAGTATATAATAAAATATGTGTTCGAGTTGAAGCTTTGCATTTGATCTTTGGCTAAACGTATGCACAGGGCCACTGGAAATGTTGACCCAACTGCTTAACAATGCACAATAACAAAGTTCCAGTTTGAGGGTTTCATTTGCTGAACATCATTGAAGAAGAAAGGATGAGAGAGAGAGAGGAACAGCGAGAGAGAGAGAGAGAGAGCGAAATTGTTTCGAAGTCAAATGTTATCCCGGATCGCTCGCTATTCAGGGTTCACTTTTGACAAATTTGCCGCACAAGCATGCAGCAACATTTTTAAGCCGCTCAAGATAGCAGCAACAATGAAATTTGAACCTTTTTCATGTTTTTTTTTTTTTTTTTTGCGGGAGGCAAAAGCACACAGAATTGATGAGAAATGTGAGACAAGACGGGAATAAAAAGAGAGTAACAGGGGGCAAAGGGCACCAGAATTGTGCAAGCAGCGAAGCTCACAAAACTTGTGACAATTTTTTTCTTATTTTTTTTAACAACACAGGCAAACAATTTTGAACAAACAATACAAGTCAATTTTAAAAAAATAAACTTTGCCAAAAAGAAAAGACCAAACAATGAAGAGGAAACTAATAAACATGCTTTTTGTTGGGCACAAAGAAAATCGGCACGGAAAATTTGTACACAAACATTTGTCATTCTTCATGTTATGCTTATCAAATATGCAGCAGAGCAAAGACTATGAATAAAACTCGATTTGGGTCACCACTGACGGAAATACATAAGTTCCATTGTTAACTGTCATGAAGTGACATTCAGTTGACAGCTAGTTAAATAGGAGTTTAAGTCGTTAATTATGAAGATTGAATACAGATATGGCAACGCCGTATCTTAAAGTGTTCAGTGTGACAGGAATGTGACAAGGAGTTGCCATATCTTTGCTAAATAAGTTAAAAGCAGTTAAAAATTAACTTTATTATGAAAATGTTAATTGGATTGGGGTTTTTTAATTGGACAGCATGTTTAAGTGCCTTTCAAAACAATGCAAATATGTCTCCTAAGTTTTTGTAATGCAAATTATTTAAAGCCCTACATAATTTAACAGCATGCCAACATTAATTTAACTATATGAAGAATAGTTTAACACTACGTTAAATTTATGGTAAACTCAATTAAAATATATATTTAAAATCCTTTATGAAAGTTAACTTTTAACTGCAAGCCAAAGTGTTTAACAACTCATTTAACTCCACACAATATTAAAGTGTTTGTCCATTTAACTAGCTTTTATATTTAAGGCCCACAGAATCTACACGGAGCCAAGCTCATCTTGGCTGCATTCCACTTCCAAAATTTAATTGATTTATAGCCCCAGGCACATTCAAAATGCATGGAACACGAATTGCTGCAAGTGTGAGCCAACAAAATTTGATTAGACAAACAGCCCCACCGGAAGGTACACCGAGGTGCCAGTGGGCATCCAGCCAGGCCATAATTTGCTTAGCCAAGTTTCGACAGGCTGGCAGAAATGATCGAAATATGTCCTTACCGAATCCTATCAAAATCAGTGAAGTGAAATACCATGTAAAGCAAGGCTTCAGTGCTTACCAAAGTATTCAAAGTAACCTTTTTTTTTTGGATTCATTTGACATTCTAGTCTGGTCTACTTTTTGTAAATATTATCTTTTTTTTCCTTATCAAGTGGCTTAATTTTAAGTGTGCGCATTATCCAATAAATCGTATTAATTTATTCGGTTACGCAACGCACGCTTACGCATACCAAATTTCTGTCTCTCTGTCTGTCTGCCATTGGAGGCTGTCCTCATGACGTATGTGTGGCATATTTAATCGTTTACTGCCCCATTGAGCTAGACAATTGCATAACAAATATTATTTAATTATTTTTTATAGTTTTTATTTTTTGTTTTTATATAGTCTACAAACGTAACTCAAATGATAAATAGGTGCTTTATTTGCTTTGTTTTGTTTTTATTTTGTGTTTAAAAATTAATTTATAAATTTATTTTTTATTATTTGGAGCTAAAGGCTTATAGACATATTTATAGAAACTTGTTGCATTATATTTTACTTAAATTTAAGCATTCACGCACTGATTCTTCAGAAACTGGCAAAGTACATTCTTTTTATTTTAATATTTGGCTCGCTGATAACATGCTTATGCTTCATAGAGCTCTATTAATAAATATTTTTCCAAAGAAACGTGCTAGCTTTATTGTGTTAAATACTCAAAGCTTGTCAAGAAAACAAACAATTAAAAAAATGTATATATATATATTTCTTTACATAATTGTATACTTTCAAGAGGTCAACGATATGGATTTTATTTTTGTTTATTTATATACAAATATATATATTTCAATAGCTTTTCAGAGAGTTTTAATTTGTTGTGTTGGTCGTAAAAAACCAATCAAATAAGTGAAGTATGCCCACACAGTAATAGCAAAAATAGAACAACAAATCATAGGAAACAGCTGAAAAAAAAAAAAAAATTTGGATGACTACGCACTGAATAGGTACGAGTACACCCACCCAGATTTAAGAAAACTGTTTTTTGCTACATTGTGGAGGCTGTGAGCTAAAAACTGTTACTTGGCTTTATCTTGGGGTGAAACAAGTGGGCTAACACATTGACGTCACACAGCTGGGCTGTATTAGCAAAGCCTTTGACTTGTTTGTTTCCCCTAACAACAACAACAAGAGTAACTATCTAAACTGACCTTGGGGCACTTGCTGCTAAAGCAAATTGTTAAATCGATTAAAAATTAAGTTGCTGCAGTTACGCGCGGTAAAAACGCAGCAGACGCTGATAATGTCGTAAATGTGCCCTGGTCAATCACTAGATACATCTCTTTCATTTAATCCCCCTTTCTCCATCTCTTTCTCCCCTTCACTCTCTCTCTCTCTCTCTCTCTCTCTCTCTCTCTCTGTTTGTGTCTACTGGCCATAGTTCAGTGGCAAAGTTTTGCAATCAGTAAAGTCAAAAGTTTAGCTGCGTCTCCATGAAAATTTTTTTTCTAATTAAAGCGCTGCAGACTGATTTGCTGAGGTGTCATTAGAGACAAGAGGCGCCCTCTAGAACCATCGAGTCGATTGACCAAAAGACGTCATCAGTTGTATGTGTCTCCATATAAACTTTGCATATGACTTTTGATAAGCCTTAAATTAAGTAAGCAAAAAGTTGCCCAAGTGCAAAAGATAGACAGAGAGGACAGAGAAGGGCAGCCAGCAAATTGCGTCAAGTAGCCAAAAATGTAGATAGCTTATCAGCCAGGCTAATACGCATACACTCAAAGTCTGTCACAGTCACAGCCACAAGTCTCCACACACCAAATGAGATTAAAATTGAGTCTGCGATGAGTCAAAAGTATAAAAAGTAAAATGCACAAAATATTGTTATTGCCTCGTTGTGTTTTTTTTTTTTTTTTTTTTTTTTTTTTTTTGGCTGTGTTGTGTGGGCGGTTTATTTGTTTTGTGTGTGTTTTTTATTTTATTTTAATTTTATATGTGCTCTCATTTTTATGCGGTGCAACAGATTTTGTATTATTAAAAAATGTATTTATAAATAAGTCTAGGTGTTTAAATACTTGAAATTTATGAATTTGCTAACAAAACAACAGCAGAGGTTGCTTAAGAAATGTGCAAATTCTTGTTAATTCCAATTGGATATTTAATCAACATTTTTTATGTGAGCATAAAAGCTAGCAATACTATAGAGAAATAGTAGTAGTAATTTCACTGTTTCGATATTCAAGCAAAATCGCCTACACAAGTTATCAATGAGCCCTCGCACGAAGTATTCGCATATATATATTTATATTTTGTAAGTGGAACGATGACACAAAGTCTAATTTACTGCCAATAAAAAAAAAGTGATGGGAAAAACGCTTCTAACAATTTCGCTCGCACCAGCAGCTAAGGGAATAATAAAAAAAAAAAAAACAAAAAAAGAAAAAAACCGTCCAGCCAAACACAAAATTCAATTTTTGTTCTCCCCACCCACCCACACTCTCTGCTCCTTCTGTCCCCTCGTTGTCTCTATTGCTGAACAACTGTCAAAACGAGCATTGTTATTGTTGCTGTAGTGCGGGCGGGCGTGCGACATATAGAAGCGATTTTCGATATTTGACAAGTCGAACATATTGACAGTCCATATTGGCATATTGGCACATTGGCATGTCTAGAGTCGCAGATATCGTGCATTAATTGGCTTTTAAAAGTCATTTAGTGTTTGCTATTTGGCTCTTGTCTCTTGTCGTACAACGCGCCGTATACGCAATCTGTTCAAAGCTATTGCCTATTAGCTTTAGGGACTGCTTAAATGTGTCAGCCAAATTGCTCACGTGCTGAACGCACCGTATCAGCCGACACACATATATACAGAAATAGAACATAAACTGCCTAGTCTATTTACTCAGTTTTCTTATCTTTAGTTTTGTGTGCTATTACTTAACCTTTAAAGAGCGAACGTTGTCTTCAATTATGTTGGAATAGATATGCAGAGTAGAGGATAAAGAATTTATTATATTTTAATATAATAACATTTTTAAGGTATTTTTCTTAGCAGCATAAAAAGTACGATAGCATTTTATCTAATCAGCATACATACATACATATATGTTTTTCTCGTTATTCGTTAAGTAACAATATAAATAAAGATTAAATTTCAAATCGCTTAAGCATATCCATTGGCACATTAGGTAATAGAGCTTGCACTCCATTAAAATCGAATAGAGCTTCTTAAGCTTCATTGCCTTTTGTGCGGGTGAACAAAGAGCGGAGAGCATCGCCTGATGGGAAGGAGCGTGTCCTTTATTTGGCTGCTCAATGGGGCATTCAAAAGAGGATTATGTTTTAGATAAGCTTTGCTTGGATCTCAGCTGTAAAGTAAAATTCATTAACGTTAGCTATGAATTTACTTTTAATTGTGAAGGCCATTTCCGTTCGATTTTCGACGAAGATGGGATAAATTTCGATTTCAAACGGAATAACATCAATATTAAAGCTGAAATGGATCGTAAAATGCCCAACTTTTAAATTCGAATCGGAATATTATTGTATTATGTGATAAGCCAAGTTGATATTCTGAGCCAAATATGCGAATTGGCAAGTAACAATGGATTTTAAGAAGGAATCCCTTTCCAATTGCAAACGAGAACAAGTAGAATATTTAGTATAGTATATTTAGTATATGTATAAAATTTTCTTTGCCTGTGTATTAAAATTCCAACTTGACTTAAAACTTCGTTGTAAGACCACATTAGTATGAATCTAATATATAAAGTTAGTTAAGCTTCACGCTTTCATTGAGCTCGTTTATTTGCGTCTTCGCAATGGAAAATTCTATTTGTCTTATTTGCGCTCTAATTTACTTTAGCCCTATGCCTACTTGGCTTTTATCTATTGGCCTAATTACTAATTGTTAAGTGCTTGCAATACATAAATTGAAAATTAAATGGAAATGTTGATGAACTTGGCAAATTGTTTGCTTTGCTGCTGGCGGCGTAAAAAGCAAAGAGCTCAGAGCAAAAAACTCAACAAGAGAAAAAACTGAAACTTGAATTTTTGAAGGTTGTTTTTTAGTTTTATTTATTTTTTTTATTTGGCTTGTGCCACACATAGCAAAGCAATTAAAAAGAATTTTCATTAGCATGTTTAGAGAAGCATTTTCTTTTTAGCATATTTTATGATTGAGCAAAATAGATATGCTGTATATATGTATATATAAATTATGTATATATATGTATATATAAATTTATGTATGTGATTTATTTTTTTTATTGATGTTAGGCACGTTCTCTCATTGTTTTCGGCCAACTCCCACGCAATAAGACGACAAATGTGGGGCATTCATAATGAATAACATTTTGTGAATCATAACCTAAATTGCTTGTTGGTTTTTACGCGAATATTTACAAATAATTAATCATAGAAAACAAATTTTGTTGATTTGCGATCTAATTAATAATATTTCGCTCACCTAAGTTCAGTTAAGTTTGTTCAAATTTACGCATTTGCCTTTTTTGGCCAGACAAAACAGAAACACCTGCACACGGCTGAGAGGCCATAGAAATTGCGCATACGCCTCGTGCCTTAGCTAGATTTTTCGAAATAGTTGTTTATTCAATTTTTGTGTACATTCATTTCTATTTTCGAAATGAATACGCAGCTGAACTCCAAACAAGAATTCTTATTGGAAAAAACATTGTCTAGAAATCAGCGTAAAGAATTTTCGCCCGCTCAAACAGTTATTCAAAATTTGTTTTTATTTTTTATAATAATGAAATGATATACATATATGTATATCATATACATTTTAAACAAGAAGCAACATGAAAGGAGCTAAAAAATGTTTGTTTAAGAGAGAAGGACAGAGTGAGAGAGAAAGAGAGAGAGAGCAAGAAAATTAAACGCCAAAGGGAATGAAAAAGTAATAAAGGCAACAACAGCAACTAAGGGTCCTGCCTCTTGTCTTCATGATGGGATTTTCACGTGCAACAAGACGAAACTGTAGAGTCGAAGCAACAACAACAAACGAAACCCTTGTCAATGGCAAAGCCCTTAATATACACACACAGCAGAGTGTGTGTGAGGAGGAGAGACAAATAGAGAGAGAGAGAGAGAGAGAGAGAGAGAAAGGGCGCGAGAGTGAAGGGTCAGGCTACTTTGCCTCTACTCTGTCAATAAAAATACCTCTGAGCTCTGGCGTACACAAAAAAGTTTTCCCTGACTTATTACGGGATCGCAATAAACCCAGCACTTGGTTAAAAGACATAAGCACAATAATGATACAAAAAAAAAAAAAAAAAAAAAAAAAAAAACAAAACGAACATATACATTTATGTAATATTGTATGTACATAGAATTATAAAAGTCCTTTAGTTTTTAAGAACAGCCTCAGTAAAAGCAAATATTGTATATATGTAATTAAAGCTCTCTATGTAATCTTTAGATATGCCCTGTGCCCCATTGCCGCTGCAGCAGAACGGAGGCTGCGTAACGAGAATGGCCAACTGTTAAGCTCCAATAATGTATTACATTCATCGGAGCGTTCTCGCTGGGCGCTACGTAATCAATAAAGCAACCTCGGCCCATCGGCCAAGACGCTGAAGCTGCGTCCAGGAAACGTGCGGGCATGCAAGCAATCTGGCTTACGGGCCCAACTCAATGGGAATAAAACCGTTAGCAGCAATGCCGCAATCGAGAGCAGCACTGAGTAAAAGAGAGTCGATGAGTGGAAGCCGTAGCTTGCCGCAGGCAATAGAATTGTATATGCTACGCAAGTATTTGCTCTGTTTCCCGCCCACAGCCGCAAGTCCACAGACTCAATGACAGCTCCTCTAACATTCCCATTCCAATTTGCTTTCTCTTTCCCACTCCCATTATCGTTCCCGTTTCAACTCCTGGCTGCTACGTCACCAGCTGGACGCCCGCTTGGAATTGTGTGCGCGTGACTAATGTAACCGCTGGCCTTCCGCTAATGCTGATAGATGACGGAGTTTGATGGATGTGTGTGTGTGTATGTATGTGTGTGCTTGGAAGCGAAATATTAATGAATGTCACATAAAACAATAACGAGTGCACCTATTTACTTAAGGTATAAGTATGTATGTGTAAGTGCATATTAGCGTTGCCACTTGATGCACACACTTTAGCTGGAATTCTCAACGCTGCCACCCGCCCGACCGCGCGCTCGTTATTCAACCGCTCAACCGTTTACCCGTTCGCTCAGCGAATTTATTTGTTTATCAAGCAAATGTCACCCTTGGGGGAGTTATTGATAAGCCCGTAAAATATTTAATCGCGTGAAGAAACTAATGGAAAGCAATAATAGCAAGTATCAGCACTCACCTGACTTTGACGCTGCTGCTCTGCTGCTGCTAGACCACAAAACGACGTTTGTTTCGCTCTCTCTCTCCCCCACTCTACCTCTGTCTCTCTGGCCGTCTGCTCTCGCGCTTACTTGCTGTTTGCTGTCTCCACTTGCTGACTTTTTACTTCTTTTGATTACTCTGTTGCTTTTGTTATTGTGGTTGTTGTTGTTGTTGTTGTTGCTGCTGCTATTGGCTAAAACCAAATTTAATTTGTTACTCTTGGGTTGGCTTGTTTGGGTTTATCGGAGGGCGTAAATCGAGGGCGAAAGCGAAGGCGACGGCGACGGTAAAGGCGAATGCGAAGGCGAAGGCGAAGGCTCTTGCGGCCAAATCAAAGCTTCAACTTTTTGCTGCTGCTGCTGCGCTGCTACTGTTGCTGCTGGCTTTAGTGTAGAGTTGTTGTTCAAGTACATTTATTTTGTGTATCAACAAAATATTTTATATTTATTTATTTGATTTGATTGAAAATGAGAAATGCTACACATACATATTTGTAGAAACGTATACCAAGTATATGGTAGAAAGATTTTCAAATTAAAATACTATGTAAATACTTTTACCGTTATCATTTTGCTGATTCAATACATACAACAAATCCAATAAGATTTACTGATAGGTATTTTCTTCCAATGTGAAATGCAAAGTTGTTAAACTCATAAAAAAAATGAAATAAATACATATATATATTGAATATATATATGCACACGCAATTCGCTTACTTTTTTGGCAATGTAATTGTTTAATTAATTACGCGTGTGTGTGTGAGTTATTCGCGCTTAAATAAACATTGAATATTTTCTGCGTGTGTGCACAGCAATTTGTTGAGTCTGTTTGTAGTGCAATATACATATACATATATACGTATATTTTTATATATATTTATATGTATATATACATATGTACGCATGTGTGCATATTGGTGTGTGCTTCGCTCATTTGTTTGTATTGTTTATTTGCACTTGTGCTTTGTGCTTTTTGGGCCTGTCTACCGAGCACCAGAGCAGCTGCTCGCTTGCTCTCTCTTCGTTCTCTCTTCGCTTGCACAACTCCCCCCTCCCCACACACACACAGGCCAACAAAAAGTGTGTGCTTGTGTTAGTACACCTGCCTCTGCTCTGATTGGCATTTGGCTTATTAAAAGTCGCCCGTTTGGCAACGCTGACCGTGACCCCAATTGGCAATTGCAGTTGGGTTAGTCTAATAACCCCACCAAACCTCAAATATGATAAGCCGCATATACCAATCAGTTTGTGTGTCAGATCAATGCGTTAAGCAACTTTTAATTTTAATTAAATTTTGCAATTAATTAATCAACGATTGTGGCACATTTGTACCGCGCATAACATTAATTAAGTAATAAAAAAAACACGCACACACAAACACACGTTATCACAATTAGATCAACTGATTAGAATGAGGTACAGATTATGTTTCTTATTAGAGTGGGCAGCACTTAATTGTTAATTAAACATTTTCAGCCGGCATTCGACAAAATGTTACCCTCCTCTGCCCATTGCTCTGCCCGCTCTTCCGTTTTGACCTGCGGCCTAGTGGAAGCGCGTTTATTGATTGCCCCCACCTCCCCCACCGCCTACAAGAAGAACGAGAAGAGACCCCAACAGGCGTCCCCAAAAACCTTGCCAGCAACGACGTCGGCAACGACAACAACTACAACAAGCTGGCAAAAGTGATAGGTAGAAATTTGTATGTATATTTTGTTTTTTTTTTTTTTTTTTTTTTTTTTTTTTTTTGTGAGCCTGTCGACTGCCGCCCACAGCCCACCTCCTCAACCGACCGACCGCCCCCTTTGGCTCCTCGTGCATATCGCGCCCTCGTTTTTTATTACGCGCACATTTTACATACACTTGCACAATCAAAAATTTCTAATGTGAATTATTGTAAAAAGGTTTACAATTGGATTTTTGTTATTGAATTTGTTTGTCAACACTGCAGTTACTTTGCATAAGATTTGCATTAACTGGTTATAATTACTTTTTTTGGTGTGTGTGATTTTAAACGCACGCAGTACGCATAATCCGATATCGGACAGAATATATATCCACCACTGACGACGGCACACGTTACTATAATACTGAAACTTGGATTCTTATTGGGCTAGCTCGATACATTTCGTACAGCCGGTGGTATCGTTTCTGTGTAGCGCTGCCAGACTGATGGCAGCACACGTGACGTCACAACATGACATCAACTATTTTTATTTAGTTGGCAACGCTGATGTACCTTGGAACAGGTTCGATATCTTTCATTCGATCTCAGCTTATTATTTTCACATTTCAGACACATGCTTCTCGCATATAAATGTCGTATTAATCAAAGCAAAGTAACTCTAGCTCAAAAATTTTTGTCTTCCTTTAATTGTCAAAAATATTTCAAATTATTTTCAGGCTTCCAATTTGAAATATCGATATATTATCAACTTCGCATGCACATCACTCTTCACCACAAACCATTCTTGAAGTGAGCCATCGGTTCAGATAAATATATTTATATTTATTAACTTTGCAATACTTGTATATTGGCTCTAGCACGCTGCTAAAGGTTGTTCCTCTTACCAGCAGGCGATGGCTTTAAACTAACTAAAAGCAATATAAAACATGGCTAAAAGCTAGTTTCAATCACTTTCACTTGTCCCAGCTGAAAGAGAAAAATGCAATAGTGTCTGTGTATACAAAAAAAAAAAAAAAAACGAAAATAAATAAAGAAAAGGAAAGCGCAACCCAGCTCCAATGTGTGTTCGCCTATTGTTTGTGACAATCAACTGACTGTGATTTACGAAACAACGAAGGAACAAACATCGAGCGAACTGCCCATCTCACAATATAACATAACAGGAAATCTAAAAGAGCCTGGAGCTGGCTACGACAGCGGTGGTGCCGCCAACAAACACACACATTCATACAGACATACAAACATACATACAGACACACTCACAGATTCACGCAGAGCCGTGCCCCCTATTCGGCAGAATGGGCAACGATGACAATCGTCGAAGGAAATCTCCCTGTAATTGCTGTTTGTCCGCCTTCAAGTGGATACCCGTTTTATTCATATTCGGCGTGATCGCGTGGTCCTACTATGCCTATGTGGTGGAGCTATGTGTTCGTGAGTAACCAAAATATCGCTTACAAAGAACGTAAACGATACACTCTATCTCTCTCTCTCTCTCTTACGCGCCTTACATACAGTGAAAACCGAGAATAATGTTGCGAAGATATTTCTGCTGATTTTCTATCACATCGCTCTCGTATTGTTCCTTTGGTCCTATTGGCAAACTATTAACACGCCAGTGGGCCGCGTGCCGGATCAGGTAAAACTAGCACACACAAACACATAGACGTGCACTTGTATGATTCACACGCTGATAAGGCTGTGATAATTAAGGGCACGAAAGTTTCGTTTTCATGTTTTCACAGTGTAAACATCGAAACAGTATATATGAAAATATCTTCTATTTCAGTGGCGCATACCGGATGAAGAAGTGAATCAGCTATTCCGGGCCGATAATCAAGAGACTCAAAAGCGCATTCTAAACAATTTTGCGCGCAATTTGCCGGTTACGAATCGGTAAGGAAATCATTATAGTAAAACAGCTGTGCCTAAATTTTAAATATGTTAGCAAACATTTAGTACAATCGCTGCCCTTCAGTCATACTAAAATGTTTTAATACTACAAGTTAATTGTTCTCAAAAGAGCTTTATGCGTCTGAATATCTAAAAAAAAAAGCAATTTGAGATACGACCGACTGTTTCTGCAGGAAGATGAATAATATAATTCCCTATAATTGATAAATGTAAGCTGCTGGCAGTTTAGTCAGTCAGAAAATAAATTCGAGTACGTTAAATGTACACTCAAATGCATATTTATTGAATAAATAATAGATATAAAGTAGATAAGCTATCTATTTTTTATATTGTTATAGTATAATTGATCATGATTAGAAATTGCGCATAATGTAAGCAAATATATATATTCCACTCTTGTATACTCATATACTTTCAGCACAATCAATGGCTCTGTTAGATTCTGTGAGAAGTGCAAGATCATCAAGCCGGATCGATCGCATCATTGCAGCGTATGCAGTTGCTGTGTACTGAAAATGGATCATCATTGTCCATGGGTGAACAATTGCGTCAACTTCTCCAATTACAAGTTTTTCGTCCTATTTTTGGGCTATGCGCTGGTCTATTGCCTGTACGTGGCGTTCACCACACTTAACGACTTCATAATGTTCGTCCAGGTAAGTCGAGCCCACAGCTGAAGCTTATGCATGATAGCTTGTTTAACTCCTAGCTGGATATGCTTGTTTGTTAATGAATGCAATTAGACATACATCTTGTTACACATATATATTAAATTTGATAAGTTGATAAGAAAATGGTCTTGCTGTTTCGACACAGGGGCAGCCAGGTGGCAGCGGCATGGGACGCTTTCACATACTCTTTCTATTCTTCATATCGATCATGTTTGCCATTAGCTTGGTGAGCTTATTTGGATACCACATCTATCTGGTGCTCGTCAACCGCACCACACTGGGTAATATCTGTGAAATATACCTATGCATTACATCATATTGATTTGATTTGTAATTTTAGAGGCATTTCGTGCGCCCATCTTTCGCGTTGGTGGACCCGACAAGAATGGCTATAATTTGGGACGTTTTGCCAATTTTTGCGAGGTATTTGGTGACAAATGGCAGTATTGGTTCTTGCCAGTATTTACCAGGTACGTTATGATATGAATATATATGATCGATGTATATATATACATATATCCATATATTTACTTATCTGTGCTACACTCTTTGTTGTTTTTGTGTGTGTGTTTTGTTTATTTTTAAAATCATTGCCTATTGCCAATTTATGCTTCTCTTATTAACTTATCACCTCTTGCGAAATGAAACGCTTCTTTTTTTGTTAGTACTTGCACTCCCACACACTAAATATTAAATGAATTACATTTTTGCATTAGTTTAGAAAATAATTTGTAAAGCTTAAACAAAAAAGCAAATGTTGCAAGGTACAAATGTTACTCGAAGTCCTTTCATACATAAAATAGCTCTAAGCAATTATCAAAAGTCCTACTAAAATTGACCTAATATAAAGTTTAGTGTTTAACTAACGGATAATGAACATTATCCGCTTGCGATAATTATAGCTATAATTTGTTTACATTTTGTGTTACAACTAGCTCTAGTTAGGGCTCTAGTTTGTAAAAAAAAAAAAAAAAAAAACAATTAACATAGGTCTGTAACTAATTATTTTAAAAGCTGATGCTAACAATGGCTTACTAAAAACAACACATTCGATATACTGTACAATTAATGTATATATCAACCAAATTGTATAAAGCGCAAATTTATCTATCTAACAAAGAGCAACAGCAACAGCAACAACAACAAAATTGCAATTATCCACAAAAACAACAATCGCCACAATTTTCAATCAAACTCTGTTAACAAATACCAAATACTTTTGCTTATTCACAAATTTGGAAAAACACGAAAACTAAAACCTCAATTAGTAAGGGCGATGGATTATACTTCGTGACCTCCACTGATCAATTTGGCAATGGGAATGCCCAACGATACGAGGCTATGGGCAGGACGGCAGCAGGGGCAGCAACCAGCAACAGGTTAGATGCCGACCACACAGATAAGTTGATTGACGCAATTCCACTCAATAATCACCAACCTCATCTGGAGCTAGACAACGTCCAATCATCTAGCAACAATCATCCTCTAATACCGTCTAGTCAAGTCTCTGTCAACATAGAACAAACAGCAGACGCAGCCGCAGCAACGACGAAGACAGCGCCAACCCTCAACAATCATGTCGTCGATATGATCGGCGATCAAGTAGTTCCCAAGGATCATTTTCAGTTGAATGGTCATCCAACTGCGATAGCTGACGATCGAATTGTGTGAAATGCAAATCAATTCAAGTAGCAAGTTATCCCATTTGATGTAATACGATGCTAGCTGCTAGAGTGTGTGCGTGTGTGTGTGTATGTGTGTCTGGAAGCATGTGTGTGCGTGTGTGTATTGAATACATACTTGTAAGTCTTATGAAGGGGTTTCGATGGGATTAATGTTAACTCTTACTACCTATAGCACCGTTTGCCCAGTTGCCTTAACATCCAAACACATCAATCGCATATATATATATGTATGTATGTATTATGAAAAATATGCCTAAAACAATTTATTTTTAATTTGTGCAATAAGACATTTAGGCTAATTATAAAATCAGAGCGTATATATATATATATGAAGATAATCAATTTGAATGGGGCAATTTTTAAACAGTATCATTAATTGAATGTTGTTATTTTGTTAAAGTAAATCATAGTAAGTGGTCTAATTGTTATAAAAGACTAAAGACTTGATGAATACTAAAACTCATAAAAAAAGGATCATAAACATATACGTATACACAACTCACCTTAAGCAAAAAAAAAAAAAAAAAAAAAAGGAGAATACCTAATGAATTTTAAACTTGATCGCATTTGAATGCTTTTATTAATATTAATTTGTATTAATATTTAAACACTTTGATTTATATTTTTGCTAGATTACTAATGTTAATTTTTTATAGCATTTATATATAAATAGATATACACGTTTTTGTACGCGCGCAGGCTGGATGACAAATATATATTTCATTTTTATAAAAAGTATTTCAATCTTTTTTATCATATGAGAATTTTTTGCACTTGCACTTTATTGCACTGCACAATTCAATACATATCATCCCTTAAATTCGAACAACACAAAAATAAACAAGCAAACACACAGACACAAATTCACATAGTAAAACTATTAAATATTTTATTGTAAATTATATTCCATTTGATTTCTATTTGTTTTGCACTCTGTGAATCAATTTTCCGATTTGCATCAACAATATATATATATATCGTAGCTTCGGCGATGGCATTAGCTATCCCATACGACATCTAGAGGAGGATACGGAATCACTGCTGGGCTATCATAGCGATACGCGCATCGAGCTGGAGGAGGACTTCTTGCCAGAGGCGCGATTTCAGGACTCGATCATTCCATAGCTAATAATGAGCGATAATGTTGCTACATATTATATATAGTTATAATATATGTAGTGAACTGTATATACATTCAGCACAGCCTCTGCTGGCTGCACGTTAATCTAGTCTATAGGAATATAATCATATATATTTAAATATTATAAAACATTTTGTACTAGTTAATATATAAATTGAAAGAGGAGCGTGCACCATTGTTATCAAAATACTTTCGTGTCTTATGTTTGATAGTGCAAGTGACTGAAAAATGCCTATTAGATTGCCTATATAGTTGCTTCTTAGCATAAATCGAGCGCTGCCACACAAGACCCGACACATAGAACCATGTACTATAATTGTATAAATATACTGTTGAACAATTTAAAGTTATGAGAATGTAAAACGAATATTTCTTAAAAGATTTATATCCATAGATTAAGTTTGTGTTTTTGTAGCTAAGATACGGCGTTACACCATAACATCGCAATATCTTTTATATATACATCCATGATTGAAGCAGTACAATATAGTTAAAACAATTAAAAAAAAGAGTAAAAATGAAAACTGAGTGTGAAAATGACTTAATCGAAACGGCTTAAATCATCATTCTGATTCTCATTAACTGCTGCTGTATGTCCTGTTGAAGCAGACACCACCTCGAAATCTGCCTCCATGCTGATAGATTGCGGTGCTACTTCGGCTCTTTTGTGTTCGTTAAATGGATTTGGACGCCTTGGTACTGCTGGCGTTGGACTGAGTTTAGTTGCTATTACTGCTGGCTGTATTTCATTGGATTCCGTGTTATCCACAAGCTTTTTTTTCTTTTTCTTGCTTACAAGGACATCGCGCGCCATTGGAATCCCAGTGTCCTCGCTGCGTGGCAGTAAATCACTTAAATCACACTCAACATCCGCCTGCTGTGGTTGCAGCTTCTCTTGTAGAGCCGCCATCGCTATCAGCAGCGCCTCTTCAGTGCGTATAGTGCGTGAACCTTGTTTAGGCAGCACATTAATGTAGTGGTCGAAGAGCAGCTGAGGATCATCGACGGTCAGCTTCTCGTCATTGGCTAGGGCCTCCTCGAGACCCTGCAGACCGCCAAATACAATGAGTGCGTGATTGTAGCCAATGGATTGATTGGGTACATTCTGGACGCTAGTGCCACGATCTGAAGTTCCCACCATCACATCATAGCCACCATCATAGGGCGATTTTGTGAAGATTTCAGAAAGCGAATGTGCAATGCGCACCTGGTAACCCCAATAGACACCCGTCTCCCGCCGCGGCTCATCCGGACTCACTAAGGTACCACGCTGTTTCCGACTCCCATCTAAATGAAAAACAAAAACATCCCCTTTAATTTAGAAATAAGTTATAGAAACCTCTGATACCTACCACTTGATGGTTCCATTTTCACAGTCACCCGCACACCGGGCTCCAATGCCTTGTCGATCAGCACATCATTTAGCAGTCCCACATTCGCATAGCTGTGGCCTTCTTTTGCCTGTTTATCGCAAACGACGCCCTCCCGATAACGAAATTTGCTTTGCTGTCGCAGATGATGGGGTGTGTCAAGTGGATTAAGCAGACCAGAGTACTTCAGATCTTTGTGCAGGGGAAAGAAGTATTTACGCAGATATTGTGGACACTCTAAATATTGTAGAATTCGGGCCAATTGCAAAGAGCTGCTTCGTACTGTGCTTGTCGCTTTACCCGCTCCATTGCCATTGTTGTCCGCATCATCCTGTTCATAGATACGCTTTGTTTCGCGGGCAGTTGTCACACCCACATCGTCAAACACAATCACCTCATTGACACGAAATATACAGGCAGCTCGCGCTATTTGGCCAGCCACATAGGCACGTAGCTCTGCGGATTGCGCATTCTCCAATATGGAGCCGGGAACGGCAATGCTCACCGTTGATGGATTTGGTTTGGATGCTGCTTTTCCATTTTCTGTTTCATTGACAGCAGATGCAGCGAGCTCTTGAACTCTTTTTAGATCTTTGAGAGCTTTGTCCTGTTTTCGTTGACGTTTGAGTGCCTTGCGTTCCTCATTGATTTTTTTCCATGACTTATGTGGCTCTGTAGGTTTATTATGACTAATCGCTGTTGCCGCGGACATCTTGATAGCTTACAAATGAAAAGATCTCAACTTGTTGCGAATAACATTAAAAACAATATTATTATTTAGTGGCACGTGTGAACTAGTTCAAATCCCAAGCTACGTGCTGGAACTATAAATATAGAATATCTTGCATATATCGACTGCAGCTGAGAGTCTATGTTAAGTGTATATCGATTGTAAAAAGTATTTCTTGAAAGTGTGACGTCACATTGTCGGAAGCTGGTTGATTGCTGTCTATGTGAAAAAACGACAAATGTGATGTCGCAAAAGACCTTTAATTAACATTAAAAATAACGGATCTGAAGAAAAAAGGGAACATATTCATTATCATATTTTTGCTTAAATCACATATCAAAAGAAAAACAAGGGCTGAAGGCTTGGCGCCAAGGAACTTAATTTTGTGTAAAAACGCAAAGTATGACAGCCCTGCTCAAATGTCATTTAAACTAAATACCAATTGTCTATGAAGCACATCACTGGCAAAGTTGAAATATTATTTTCACTCAGTAAAGGTAAAAATTACAACGGAAAAACTTTGCAAACAAAATGAGTCGCAATGTTTTGTCTCCTACCACTCAGCGCATGAGTAACAATCGCAACTATCGAGTAAATATGGTGCACGACGATTTTGGTGGTAGCAGCAAGTGGAACGCCGCCAATGAAAAAGTTTCAAAGGGCTACGAAGAGCCAGGTAATAAAATGAATTACAGTGCACTCTCGGTTAATGACCATTTTTCTTGGGGAAATAAGTTTCGCTTAACGAACATTGTTTCGCATGACCAACAAAAACTTTGAAAACATGTATTCTATGCAAAAATTTTATCTGTGTTAAACAATGAAATAGGGGAAACCCCGAATACATTACCTTGATTAGCATTTGTGATTTCGGTTATCGAACGCTTCGCTTAACGAACTAAATGCTGGGACGAATTGTGTTGTTAGCCAAGGTTCCACTGTATTTGTGTTGTGTGTCAGAATAATTTAGCTATCTATTATGTAGATCTATATGCCGATGATGATTACGAGGAAGATATTGCGGAATGTGACATTGAGCAGCTGTCCAATGGTAACTACAAACTGGCCCTTCATGTGCCCAAGTGAGTATTCCGTTAACATTAAAGCTTATAATAATTTATGGTAAATGAATCATATCTAAAAACCGTCTGCAGATCTTTCTATGGGGGTCTGATTGGATTCAAGGGATCCACCAAGCGTCGCATTGAAACAGAAAGTCAGACAGAAATCCATGTGCCACGTCAGAATGATTCGTCCAATGACTTAATTATTCAATCCAATGATCGCAAAAATGTTTGTGCCGCTCTTCGGAAAATTCGGCTGCTCGTTGATTCTCTACGTAAGCGAATGAAGCCAACACATTTTTTGGCCGCTCCATTAAATTCTGGCGAAGTCCAGAAACGTTTCAATGAGCTAAAGGTAAGTATTAACTATATATAAATATAGTATAAATTAATAATCGATTTGTATAACCTTTAAGCAAAGCATTTTAGATGCCCAACTGCCAGGCATCGATGAGGACCTATTCATATCAGAACGTTGTATACATATCACTTTAGGCGTCTATGTGCTGCTTGATGATGCTGAACGCCAAAAAGCTATCACTGAACTAAATGCATGTCGACAATGGCTAACGGATCTACGTACACCATTTGAAATAAAAATTAAAGGCCTTGAAATAATGAACGATGATCCCAGCGCCACCAAAGTGCTCTACGCTCATGTAGAGTCGCCGAACCTACAAGTGTTTGCCGACAAGTGCTTGAACTATTTCCAAAGCACAGGGCTTTGTGCCACTGACAACATAGAAAGAGATAGCATCAAGTTGCATATGACCGTGCTTAATGCTCGCTATCGCAAGGAGAAAGTAAACAATAATGATCGAAACTGTTTTGATGCACGCGAGATCCTTAAACGCTTTGGCGATTTCGACTTCGGAACTGCTCAATGCAACGAAGTACATATGTGTGTGCTCAAGTCGTCCAGGGATGTGGATGATTTCTATAAAATAACGGGCACATTAAAATTTTAAGCATTATGTCTTACATTTCTAAACATTCTAAACAATAATGGTTAATATAAATGTAAAGAATTAAATGATCAAGTTTAAGATGTCCATAATTTTTTAATTTTTTATTCACATTATGAAATGGATTGAGAAAATTAGGCTCCATTTATCATTAGTTGTAGTTGAATCATACTCATAATATATTTATTTTCATATTATGCTTATATTCTTTACTTTTTTTTTTTTTCTTAAAATATTCCGATGACTGCCGAAATCTTTTACTGAGTTCCGAGAATTGCACTACGTCCACCGCAATAAGTTTATCGCTGTCGAATCGAATGCAACAGACTCCGGCAAGGGAAATGGAATATATGTATATTTGCGCGCCTCCAGTTGAGGACATACAAATTGATAAGGTTATTGTGCACAAGGATTTCTCGCAATTTACTGGTCATAATGATATAGAATTGATCAAACTATCAAAGGAAGTGGTCAGGGACGAGAATGGGAAACTGAAAGGTAAATTCTTAAATATAAATTAACTAATGTTTGACATTTAGTTATTCCCGTTACTTAAAATAGATAATATTCAGCCAATATGCTTGCCGCTAGACGATACACTGCAGAAGTTGACCGAAAGTCAGGAAGAGTTTCTTGTAACTGGTTGGGGAAAAACGGAAACTGCAGACTTCTCTGATGTAATGTTAGAGACTAAGATCACTCAAAAGACTCGCAAAGATTGCCGAAACATTACATCATCCCAGTTGTGCGCTGGTGACCTTGGCTTTGACTCTTGCAATGGCGATATTGCCAATAACCAGTAGCATGTAGTTTTCTATACATATGTACATACATATATACTATATATGGTAATTAATAAATAAGCACACACTTCCTAAAGCAGATTAAACTTATTTAAGCACAATAAACAGTGATGGATGTGTTACAACAGCATTAAAGATTTCTACAGGTTGTTACAGTTACTTATGGTTTAACACTTTGCAACGATGGTGACTGTTGCCAGCTATATTCATTGGATCGCCGATACAAGATATATGCATATTAAATGAGCAGCGGAAATATATATTTATTATAGATATTATAAAATGCGCGCCGATAAGAAAAACAAAGCTGTAGCTATTATCGGACTATTTTCGTTGCTTTAACGATTAAAATATACTGTCAAACCTTAAAGTTGTAATGAAATGTGAATCGGTATCGGTAAAAAATACCAAGAATAAAAACACTAAAGGCTGCAGCTGACTAAACGGGTATCGAGTATGAAATATGGGCATCGAGTACAAGTGCAACTGCTGTCGGAGTTGGTTGTATCTGCGTCAATGTATTAATTTTTTGTTGGTGTTTTTGTCTTTCAAAGTGTTTTTGTTACAACTATTTCGCATGAAAATAAGTGTGCCAAATTGATCAATAAATATTGGGGAAATTCAAACGCCCAGAATCAAATGAGCGGTGCTTTTTAAAGAATTGGAAAAATCGCAAACGCAATAGTCGGTGAAAAATATTGAATGATATGATTCAATGACGTCGCGAAACCAATCCGTGATTCGTCAAAGCAAAAGAGAAAGAAGAGAAGGGAAAAGTCACAGTGAGCAGCCGACTGTGAACATTTATGCGGGCTGTGCTGCTGTTGACACTACAAATAAAATAAAAACTTAATATATACAAAAAGCCACAACGGATAACAACAAAAATCCATAGATTAAATTGTATAAAATATGTGTTAGAAGCAGCAAAATTAAGAAAATCTTCAGATGGGTTCACGTATTAAGTAAGTATTGTGTGTCGCTCTCAGAGACTTACATCTGGAAAAAATAAAATGTGCAGTGGGCGTAACGCTTGGATGACCACTGAGCGCCGCCACCTCAGTGAAATTTGTTCATCATCTTATATACTATTATTGATATATACAAAATAATTATTGTGAATTTGGCAGAAGCGACGTAAAGAAACTCTTTGAGTTTTGGTGCGAAGTAAAGCCCACACGCGGCATCGATCGTGGCAGTGTTAATCGTGGAGGTGGAGGAGCAGCCGCAACGCCCGCTGGTGTCATTATTGAAAGCTTCCCGGAGGGCTTTCGCGATAAGGAGGTGCTTAATGGCATCCCATCGTTTGCGTTTCCCTGCGATCTCATAAGGTGCGTGTGTTACTGAAAATTTATAACACATTATTACGCATGCATGTTTCAACTGAGCTTGCATTAGTCATATTATACAAGACCACAACAATAACAACGATAACATATAGAACAATGACCGTTGGTGTTCTGTTTGAGATTTGCTGTCTGATTGGGTGAATGGTCACAGACAGCTCGCTTTTTGCAGAGCTACTTTTGGCGGAGAGGAAGTCCATGCGATTATATTTATATAAGATATATAGGTAGGGATCGATTAGATAAATGAATTGCTAACAGATCTTCCGGTAGCCAAAATCTTACTGAAATCGAACCATAAAAACCCCAATTAACCATAAAAAAGTGATGTCGGCTGCACTGGCTGGCTGGATGAGTCATTACAGCAACAGCAACAGCAGCAGCAGCGGCAGCGTCCACTTCAAGTTTGTCCATGAATTGTATAACCTGTTGTATAGTTTTTCTGTTGGTTTGTTTACTTACATATGCGCGCCAGTTTGTATAGCGTATTGGTGAATTATTTCATTCGGATTACGTTGAACGTAGTTCATTTTCGCACATTACGCTTGTTGTTTTTATAGCAAGTATTTCCTCACTATATCAGCTATATTGTATATACAGATATGTGTATGGGTATGCGTCAATTGTCTTTTTGTTAGTCACGCTGAAAACATTTCTGGTTTTATATTTGCAGCTGTCTTAAGAATGGGCAACAAGTTGTCTTTACTGTTCGCCCAGCCTTCTGCTTACTATTATTATCGCACGGTAATATATACACACTGATAAACAACAATGATACAATTTGAGAAAGCGCACCAAATGCTAGACTAATGAATTTTTGTTTGCTGAAATGGCTTTAAAGTAAAATTAATAATAATTATAAACATTAGCACAAAGCAAAGATCTCCACAAAAAAAATGAAAACAAACAGAAAAACGGCACATCCATATGTATGTACATACGCTAAACACAGTTAGGGCACGTACATACATATATTAAGCCAACAATAACAGCAAATACAGCCTCCAGCAGTCTCTTAATTCATTAAGTTTCGTTTTCTCTCCCGGTCACTCTGTCTGTCTCTCTTCGGCTGACTATCATTATTGTAATTAACAGTTATCGCCAAAGTCAATGCACCGACATGTACAGCTTGAGTGGAAGCGAGATAGATGCTAGCTTCGTTGTCATTTTTGCTGTTGCGATTTTGTCGCTTGCGCCTGTTTAGCATATTTTATTAAATAATGCTCGCATCTAACGACTTCACGTAATCCAACGCCTACAATAAAAACCAACAGCACGAAATCGCCTGTGAAATGCAAAAGAGCTGAAAAGAAAAAAACTGTAGGCCAAGCGGCGTCGCATTGAAAGCGGAGCTTACTGCGAATAACTGTTGTCGTGCTTTTACTCACATACAGTTTGGCAAGAAAGTGTTTACACACAGGGAAAAAATTTGAATTTTTTACTTTGAAGTGAAATAAAAGCAGTAAGAATATGCATATTCAATTTTTTTAAAATGAAAGTAGGTATATTAGACTATAAACTATATTAGTAAGTAAAAAAAATTACAATATGTTTCCATTAACAAAAGAAAATAACAAAAAACAAAAGAAGTAACAAAAATCAGCTGACAAGAAAGTGTTTACACAACTAAAACAATTAATTCATTATAATGTTTTAACTACTTTTTAGTTAAAACTAATACTTTTTTGGCCACCGTTGGCATCTATGACTGCTCCCAAGCGTCTATTCATCGATTGGACCAAGTTTCTGACATATTCCACTGGGATATTTCGCCATTCCTCCAAAACAATGGTTTTCAGCTCAGTTTTATTCTTTGGATGCCTCTTGGCGGTCCTCTTCTTCAGATAAGCCCACAAATTCTCAATGAGGCTTAAGTCCGGGCCTTTAGTTTGCGTATCCAACACATTTTTTCAGTTATAAAGTAGCCAGCACCTCACAATATGCGCCTTATGTTTGGGATCATTGTCTTGAAAAACCTTATAGTTGGTTTGCCATTGACAAAGAATCCAAATTTGTTGGCACTGGTTACTAAATGTGTGCGCAAAATGTCAAAATACTGTCCAACATCCATGGTGTTCTCAATAAAACATAGATATCCAACTGCTTTGCTTGAGATGCACCCCCAAAATCAACAGTCGGTATTATATTTTTCTTCTCGAGGGCTTTTAGGGGCTTGCCCCACTCTCTAGTTGGACCATTGTTATAATATACCATCATTTTGGATTCATCGCAAAATATTACATCATCCCGATATGAATCTGGCTGATTTCCGTGCATTTTAGCAAACGTTAGACGCTTTTGAGCGTGATCTGCCGACATCAGTTTTTTTTTCCGGGCTAGTCGGGACGACAGATCATTACTTTTTAGTGCTCTTCTGACACTTTCCCGGGAAATGGTTATGCTACACTCCTCCTTCAGCTCACTGGCAACCATCCTGGTCAAAATAGTTGGTTTCTCGTCCATTTTTCTGAGCATAATTCGCTCTGCCCTGGGTGATAATAGATGAGGGTGTCCTTTAACTTTAACCTTTAACCTTTAACTCAAGCCTATCCTCTTTTTTTGCACGGCTTAGTATATTATATACTGTTTTCCAAAAAATCAAAATATTTGGCCAATCTCTGTGGCAGTTTTACCCACCAAGAGACATCCAAAGAATAAAACTGGGCTGAAAACCATTGTTTTGGAGGAATGGCGAAATATCCCAGTGGAATATGTCAGAAACTTGGTCCAATCGATGAATAGACGCTTGGGAGCAGTCATAGATGCCAACGGTGGCCAAAAAAAGTATTAGTTTTAAATAAAAAGTAGTTAAAACATTATAATGAATTAATTGTTTTAGTTGTGTAAACACTTTCTTGTCAGCTGATTTTTGTTACTTCTTTTGTTTTTTGTTATTTTCTTTTGTTAATGGAAACATATTGTAATTTTTTTTACTTACTAATATAGTTTATAGTCTAATATACCTACTTTCATTTTAAAAAAATTGAATATGCATATTCTTACTGCTTTTATTTCGCTTCAAAGTAAAAAATTCAAATTTTTTCCCTGTGTGTAAACACTTTCTTGCCAAACTGTACATTTCAACACATATATATGTACTTATATGTAGTTATGTATGTGTTGCAAGTTCATAATCGTCAATGCACACAAAATGTCACACAATGAGACAAAGGCAAAGAGCAACAAAAGGAAACGCCACTTAACACAATCCTATATTAATTCTAAATATTTACAAAGATGTTAGAGACACGCATTAGAATAATGCATATTAAATGTTTAATGGTTTTTTGCGCCTTTTAAATAGCTGTTATGTTTTCCAAATGTTTATAATTTGGGTTAAGAGGCAACGCTAAATAAGAAGTGGTCGCAGACACGATCCAGCCAGGCATTAGTCACTCGAAAACTCCACTGCTAGTGTACATACATATGTATGTATAAGTGCGATGAAGCGTTTCTTGAGAAACGACGACTACTGTTGCTTGTTGCTGTCAAGGTCACTTGGGTTGATGGCATAGCCGAACGGATATGCCATAATAAGCATGTTATATGTAACGTATACAAGCCACGGCCGAATCTTATAATGTAGAAAATAAGTATGAATGTTTGAAGAGAACAGAGTGATCGACGGAGATGTGCTTATAAGTGTATTTACATATGGGCTTAATTATTTGCTCATTAAAATTCTTTTTATATATGTAACTATTCCATGTATATACACATCCTGCTCATTATCTATTTTAAATTTCTAATCATGATTATTTCACATTTATATAGGGGTTCTGTACAGTCCTATTCTTTTGTGCATACCACTGCCGATTCGAAATGGCGTTTCGGGTTTTGTCGACACGATCCGAAAACGGAAACAGCGATGGTGCTCATCACCTATCTGCCCTGGCATGATCCCTTCCTAAAGCTATTAACTGTGTTAGCGGATCTAAAACGTACCGATCTAAATGAGTTTCGAACCTTCCTATCGGAGGCATACAACAGAGGCGTTCCAGATGCGGGTGGAAATCTAACGGTGTACTATAACAGCGGACAAAGCGTAAGTATCTGAAACTGAACATATTTGTAATATTAATATAACAAGTTCTACTTCATACATATATGTATTTCTTCCACAGCATTTTACATTTGAGCGGCCTTTGCCATTTCAACTGCCCAGCATACCAGAAAATGTAAGCATCAATTAATATTAATTTATAAAATATGTGAAAGTAATTTACTCCATCTTGTGCAGCACAATCTAAATCTCTATTACAACTTTGTGGATCCTAAGGAGATGATAAGTGTGTTTGCTGCTATGCTCGCGGAGCGTCGCATTATATTCACATCGAGTCATTTGGATAGGCTATCCTCGTGCATACAGGCGGCCAATGCATTCCTCTATCCCATGGTCTGGCAGCATATATTCATACCTGTGTTGCCCTGGGAGTTTAAGGATTACTTGGGTGCACCTATGCCATATTTAATTGGTGTGCCAAAGCCAGTACTCGAAACTGTAACTGATATGATAAATGTATTATTTCTTGCATATTTTAATTACTTGCTCTACTTCAGGTGTCTGCCGATGAGCTCGGAGAAGTTGTGATTTTAAACTGTGATACGAATCTGTTGGAGAGTCCTTTTGATGATGTCCGTGCACTGCCTGCAGAGATAGTGTCGCAGCTTAAGAAATATTTAAGCCATACTCAGGACCATATCGGGGATCGTGTTTCCAAAATCTTCCTCGGCGCTTTGGTACAACTGATTGGCGGTTATCGGGATGCTGTTGAATTTCACGACACCTGCAAAACGTTCAATCGCGAAAAGTTCATTGAATCTCGACCCGCCCACCTGCGTCCGTTTCTCACCAAAATGATGGAGCTGCAAATCTTCGCCCAGTTCATTGATGATCGACTCAAAATGCTAAATAGCGGCTTGGGTTTCTCCGATGAATTCGAACGGGAAACAGTTCGATATGCAGAAAAGATGAAGAAACGCGGTCGCAATTATGTCTTTCTAAAGCATGTCAAGGACAAGGTAAGCTTCGCGGAAGACACGCGACCTCCTTGTGCTAATCCTAGCTCCATGGCTGTTAGCTCAGTTGCCTTAACCCCTACTCATCATAATGCAATACGATTTACACATCCAACCATTTCCTACATTTCGTTGTGCGACATTCTTGGGTCCTATTGTTTTCAAAGTATTTATTTATTTATAATGTTTTGGTTTGGAAAGCATAATACATGGATTGAGCCCTCTGCGCTGTCCCGCTACAATTTCCCGCTCTAAATGTTGTTCCGTAATTTTTAAGATTATTTTTGATTAGTTTCTACAATTTTTGTTCGTATATTCTGCTCAACAATATTATTTTAATTTAATTTAATTTATTTCACAGTATTATTTGGGAAAGCGCAGTGTTTCGCGAGTCTTTACCAAGAGCAAATTTTAGACTGGTTGCCACCGCCCACCACCAAAATACGAATATAATTTCCACAAACACAATAAAAAAATATATAAAAAAAAAACACACACAAAACACCTTTTCCACAAAAACCAAGCAAATGTTAGTTCTATTGATTTACTATCCTCCCTATCTCTATTTCTCTTTTAACCAACAATTGCACTTAATCCTTGTTTTTTTGGCAAAACTAAAATACTTTTTTATTGTGTAACAAAAAGTTGTTGTATTTGTTTTCATAAACTTTTGATATTTATATATTTGTTAAATTTTCTTTAAAAGCAAGAGCGGCTTAACAGAGATAATACATTTTACAGTAGCCTAACAGACAGAGCAAATAAATGTCTGCAGCAGTGCACCATAATTTTAAAACTGCTTAACAGAAGAAAATATGTTAAGTTGCTTCGAAGCTATAATAGCTGTTATCAACAGTTATCTAGATACATATTCATGTATAAAGCAAATATATTTTTAGTATAAAAGACCGCTCTATTTGAAAGCTTTTGCCATTATAACGAGTCGATATATTTAATTAAGTCGATATATTTAATTGGGTACGCACATATTCCCAACAAAACTATCAAAAGCCAAAAGCTATATGCACACTTTACTAACCTTTAAAAAAAGAATTGAATATCTTCGTTTAACCATAAATTTAAATCATGAAATTAGTAAAAATAACATTTTTTCAAGCCTCATTGCATTAACTCGACCTTTTATCATCATTGCCATCTTAACAATTAGTATTTAATAGTAGCTAGATTGTAATTTATATTGCTATTCATATACATACATATATATATTATATACAAATACTTTTATATATGTGTCATTTAATATTTGTGCGTTGTCTTTCATATATGCGGCTTGGAACTCACGTTTGTGCTTCTGTGCTTAATGCTCGTTCCGGGGTTTGATTGATTCTCTATATACTCATATATATGTATATTTAAATCAATACTGTAATATCACCAAATGCGAATCACTTTTGCAGACTAATCCAGCTGTTAAGTCTGCTGTTAAATCGGTGAGTGGTAGCTTTATTAAAATCATGCGTACGCTTAAGATTCGAGCAGAAGTTTAATGTTGATCAAACTCTCTTTACTTCAAGGTGAAGGAGAGCTCGCGTGGTGTTAAGACCGCATACAAGAAGTGGCGTGATAACGGCAGCGGCCACAATCATAATCCTAATCATCAATTCCATTTCGGCCTAAGCTCCCCTCAGCACTCGGATCGTCCGGACGGAAGTGTCAATAGCCTAAGTGGTTACGGACGCAAAGTCACGCATCGTTCGGCGCCAAGTTCGCCAGTGTGCAGCAAACGCCTGGAGCGTGAGATAAATTTGAATGGCAGCGCAGCACGCGAGCATCAGCAGCAGCCAATGCTGCAGTTACCACAGCAGCAGCGACGCGCTCCTGTGCCGCTGGCTATGTCCAGTTCGAGCAGCCATATTCCTGCGAATGGTCATGCGCTGGGTGCGCCGAATAATGCTCATTTTGATCATCTTATTGGTGCGTCTCCTGCTGTTAGCTCGGCAAGCTCGATCTGCTCATCAGAGATGAATCTGTCGCAGGAGCTGCAGAATCATCCGCTGTTCAAAACGCCCGCCGTTGACCGAAGCGTAAGTAGTCTAGTGCGTGAATACGAGAGACGGCTGCAGCTGCTATAGCGTCGATGTGCCGCTTAACGCTTTATTGTTCTATCTCTCATTATTCTCGTTGAAGTTGCTGTTATGTCACCAATAAGTTATTTATGTTCATTCTTTTCATTGCCTTTTTCATGTGTTTGTTGTGTTGTGATGTGTTGTCTTGTGTTGTCTCGTCTCGTCTGTCTGTCTGTTTATTATCGCCTGTCTGCCTCATCTTGAAACTTGCACCAAACACCAATACTTCACAAACTTGCAATGTCATCGCAAAATGCCAAACGCCAACTTTGACACGCAGCTAAAGCCCAACGCTGAGCAACAACACAGCACGCGTCCACGTAATGGTGCGCCGCCGGCACGCCCACCGCCACCAACGCTGCCAGCATCACAGCCCGCCTCCTACTACAATCATCCATATGCGGCGAATTCGAGCATCAGCAATGGAAGCAACAGCAAGAGCAGCATCAGCAACTCATATCCAATCAGCAACTTGAAGCCACCTAGGCACACTTCAACGCCCACTAAGGCACGTGCGCTGGCCAGCACAGACTCGAGCTTCGATAATCCACCAGATGTGCAATCGCCGCCTATACCACCGCGACGTCAATGCAGTGCCCATGCTGTGGTGGCAGCCACAGCGGCTGCTGTTAGCGCTGGCATCAATCGTCTGGAGCGCAATTGCTGGCAGGATGAGCAAAATAATTCGGTGCGCAACTCGAACACCTCGTCAGCTTCGGCATCGTCTAGTTCTTCATGCGCCTCCTTTGTGACGGCTGCTTCACGATTTTCGCAGCTAAATGTATCATCGCCCCAGAGTTCTGATTCAGCGCCCATACCAACACCGCGTTCCAAGAGAGAGGTACAACACACAGCTGCGCGTATACTTAAAGCTAAGAAACGTCCTGGTTGTGGTATTACACCCCCCTCACATCTCATACTAACACATCCAGCTGACCCGAAACTATCTTAACCAAGTCCAAGACTAATGGACAGGCCCTTCCGTAGCTTTGCGACTAATCCGCTTGCATTGTAGTAGACTAACCCACGTAGCTTGCCCCGCTTTTAGAAGTTTATCCTGACTGATCTATATCCATAAACATTGTGTTCCTCGCCCTCACAGTCACCCCGCAGCAGTAACAGCAGCAACAACGCTCAACCACACCCCCAGGATAGCATGAATGATCTGATATCGCTGGACGATAGCAACAACACCAGCTTCGATCTGGAGGATTTCGATCCACTGAATCAGAATGCGCGCCCATTGCCGCCGTTGGGCAAGACTTTTGGCAACAACCACAAGTCCAAGTCCAGCACCTTGCCCGCTGGTGTCAATAGCAGCGTACTCAACAATGTCGTGGGCAGCAATAGCGTTAATAATCCATTATATCCCTATTTTGCGCCCAAACACATGGCCACAGTTGCGGCTGTTACGAACCGAGTGGTGAACCCACTTCCACCACAGATTCAACGCAGTGGCAACAATACTGCCAAGCCGCCGGATGATGATTTCGAGCTGTTGCGCAAATACGGATTGGATCAGTTTTCTCTAAATACAACTGAAACAACAACTGCTGCAGGTGCCAATACCAAATCAGCTTTAACAGCAGGTGTAGGCGCTGGCGCTGGCAAGGGCATGAACAACTGGACGACCTTTGATTAGAGTGAAGGCGACGTTAACTGGAAAAGATACCAAAATAAGTGTGATTAGGTTAATGATTCGTATTGTATTATATATATATACATATACATAGCTAGGCCTAGGCGATATATGATATACCAGACAAAAGAAACCTTAAATAATATTATGCTAGACACGTAGAATGAGAACAACAAAATATTTGTTACCTATTAGCGGCTTATTAGAAAACCAAAACAAATTTATGAGCAACTGTTTCAAAAAGAGATAAAAACAAATTACAAATATATTTGACTTCCAAATCAAAAAGACACATAAAGCATTAGCATAGTGAGAATTTAATCCAATTAGCTTTAAAAATCGATTAAAAATTCTATTTAAAATATACATGTATATACATATTTAAACAAAATTTAATCATCGACTGTATTGTCAATTGTATTGAATTTAAGACTTGGATTTGTGCTCGGCCATGCAGCCTTCTATGCGTTGCTGCAGCGCTTTGGCTCCCTTCAAATTCACTTCCTCGTAGTCGGGCAGCAGCTGTTGCATGCGCTGAAGCCAGTCACCAATTTTAGGGTAACGCTGACGATCCACAGGCAGCAGCAGATCCAGCGTAATCAACGTGGTGTGTATTGATATATCTGCCACGCTTAATTCGTTGCCCACCACGAAGCTGCCCTGCTTCAGGAAGTGCTCCAATGTGTCATACGCATTTTGGCAAAGCTCCAGACTGCGCTTATTGTACTCCGCCTCACCGCCATAAATGTTGCGCGCCACAATATCCTTGATCACATGGAAGAGTACGCCGTTTTCGTAGTGCAGACGATGATCAATGTGCGCGCGACGCTTAAGATCCTTGGCATAGAGCTGATCGGTCTTGCCATATTTGGAAACCATAAAGCAGATGATCGCATGGCTACAAATAATACATAAATATACATATTTGAGTTTTGAAATACGCATATATGTATACATACCTGTCCACATACACTTCGCCATCTGTGTCCACGAAAACAGGTATCTGATGTTGTGGATTGAGCTGTAATAAATGTATTATAGTTATATGCAAAGCAAATACAGAAATCAAATTAAAATATTACTGTTGCATTACAAAACCGTTTTTTTGGCCAAAACAAAACCTGAACTGAGCGGAATGGAAAAAAGACAAATCATATTTTATTACTCTTATTTTATTATAATTTTTTCGCTGACAACTTCGGTAAATTAAATAAAAATGCCCTTAGGTATGCTTCAAACTTTTAAATTTCGGTTGTAACAATGGGTAATTAGTATACAAATTATCTGAGTTCCAAATTTCGAATATATAAAAAGTAGTACGGTTTTTCTAATTCATGATTATATGGTAATTAGAAAGGTGTATAAAAAGTAGCCTACGACATTTTAAGCTTGCGGAAACAATATCATTTAATAAAATACCACGTATGTGCTGAAGCCTTTTGAATTTAATAAACATTTCGGCTAGTAATTTTTAAGCGGAATTCAATGCAAGGTTGGCTACGAGAGGAAAACAAAGTCCATTTTGCGAGAGCTCATATACTAGCATATACAACATATTGAATACGTACTTTTAAAAACTCATCGCTTAAATGTTCCTTTTTTGAAAAATCAACGGCTCTGTGGACAATAGAGATGTGAAGTGGAAGGTAAAGGACATATGGCTTATATCGCACTTACTTAAGTTCAACATCTAAACCAATTAGTTTAGCGGTCAGAATGCAGGCCCTAGCTGGAGGACTGAAGAGTGCGTAATATAGAACAGGCTTTGTGGACATATTTAAATGAAAACACACAAATTAGTTGAATAATGCGAGCAAATGATGCACCAGGTAAACAGATACACAAAATAACATATGCTTTAAGCAGTGCTGCAAAGGACAAGATTACGCTGCCGCGCTGCCAACTGGTTGCACATTGAAATTCCAATGAGTGGCAGCGCTTGCAGATCAGCTGTTAGCCGACTCTTCTTTTAACGGAAAAACGGTTGGTTCATTTGAACTTCAGAATTGCAATACATGCGAATATGTATCTAACTTTATTGGTTTTATTTTTCAAATACTAAATTACTTAGCGAAAGTCAAGTTTTCGGGACCAAAAATATTTATGAATGTGTCTGTGGGTGTATCATTGAAGTTGATTGATTGTGTAAAATTCTTTGGAGCTTTATCGCCTCTATTCTTTTTTTCTAATACGATCTCAGGGCGAGTCTAAAAGTTCAATAACCGAAGTTTCTTTCTTTTCCAGATTGGTTTCATCCTCATCTGCAAAATAGAAAACAGTTTTCGTATATAAAGCAATTAAAACGGTGTAAAACAAGAAAACACTCAAATTGTGAAAGTTGGAACTAATATTTAAAGGATAATCAAACGTGATAACATTAAATAATTAAAATTATCAGGACTAGAAGTAAATAAAACACATTGATTGTTTGAAAATATTATTTTGCTTTAATTTGCGGATTATATTGGCTTATACATTATGTACTTATATTCCCCCACATGCAATTCGAAGATGTTTTTCATTGTTTTAAACAAATATCTTTAGTATGTCTTTCTTTTTATTTAATTTAATTGGTTTGTTTTGGTTATAAAAATGTTTGAAATTTCGATCAACTTTAATTTGGTCATTCACTGAGATATATGTATATGTATATATCAATTTTTACATGTGTGTGTGTGTGTGTGTGGGTCTGTGCAGTTCGGAATGGATATATATATATATATTTATATGTATATATACATATATCCTATATATATATATAACATATATATTTAGGTATCTATGGTCCTATTTATCACCTTTTAATGGGCTTGAAATAGTAATCCAGTGGGCCTAGATAAATAATTACAAAGATGAAGCGATTTAATTCTTCGATAGATTTAGCTTTATTTATTATTGAGTGGAATTAATATTCTTCTTTTGCCAGTTGTTGCTTGAATTACTTCTTTTTCTTGAATCATTTGCAAAAATAAAAAAGAGATGACATAAATACATACAAATACGTAATTTTAAAGATAAACGAATGTGAATTTAAAAAAAAAAACAAACTCAAAATAAACATAACTTACTTAGTTTCAAAGATGAACGAAATATAACTTAAAATCGATGCGATTCTCTTGCCAATTTATTTTGCATTATATATCTATATATGAATTAGGAATTATTGTGTAAAAAGACTTAAATATTAACATTTGATTTATGTTTAGTATTACGCTATTGTTTAATGCATAGGTCTATTTGTTTCGATCTTTTGTTTATAAGTTTCATGTGTGTGTGTGTTTAACTAATATATATATTACGAACAACCCAATAAATTATATAATTAATCATTTGTTGTATGTGTGTGTATGTTTGGGCGTGTGTAATAATCGAGGCAAGCACAACACAGATAAATTAAATGATAAATAAAAATAAACTAAAAGAATTAACTAAATTTATATTAAGTGTAGAGGCCTGATTCAAATTGAATACGAAGGAGCGTAGTTCAATATTTAAATAACAGAATTACAGATAGAATAAAATGAAGTATAAGAATGGAGTAGGAACGAAGAGCAACAACTGTGTAGCATCAGCAGCATGTGTGAAAATGGGTAAGGTGTTGGGGAGGGAGGGTGTGGCAAACAACAGACCAACTGCAACAGCAATAGCTACGTCTAACTGCGCCCTGCAACACACAAAAAGTTTTTGGTTGCAATTATTTATTTGAATCAGCCTATAAGATTATGATAAAACAAACGCTAAAGAACAAACAGGGAAACATTCTGAGCCTGTTTACATTAAAAGATAGATACAATTAGAATAATTTGATTGTAAATTTCTCAACAATTTGGCGTCTAATTAAATTTCGAATTTCGTCGAGCTAGGAAATTCATTAAATAGAATATTACTTGGTTTTGAATTGATGTCATGAAAATGTACATGAAGAGCCATGAAAAATTTTAGTAAATAGCCTCTGAATAGTGAGATATGTATATATGTATATATTTATATATATAACTGATTATGTGTGTCTCGTTATGATTAAATGCGAGCAAATTAAGAGAAAGAGGGAAACAAACTAAAAGCAAACCCAACGAAAACAAAACAAAAGCAAAACCATAAAATTTGTGTTGGCGTGTGTGTGTGTGAAATTGTTTACAATTCTTGTGAGTGTGTGTGTCTGTGTGCCTGTCTATGTATTATTGTGGGTGTCTATGGAGCTCCGTTTGGATTCTGCGCTGAGGCAGACGCTGTGGCAGCAGCAGCGGCTGCTACTGCAGCCAGATCCAAGAGTTGAAAATGCTTTTGATCCGCAACTGCTGCGGCGAGAGACTCCAATAGACTCGCATGCATTGCAGCTGCCGGTTGGTCCCCAACTAGCAGTTGCTGTTGTTGTTGTTGCTGTAGCGTTTCAGGCGATGGCATTGCTTGCTGCTCGGGGGAATCTTTCGTGGAGTCGATGGTCGAATTATAATGCAGAGAATAGAAAGAAGAAAGAGAGAATAGAACATACATATATATAAGCATATATATATAAAGAAGGTAAGTGTGTAAGAGAAAAGAGGAGCGGAGACAGAGATAGTGAGAGAATTGCACTATAAAAACTATATATGTATGTAAATATATGTACGTATATATATATATATTTATGGATTTGGGGCGGAAACTAAAACACATTTCATTCAAAGCGATCGAGAATTAGCTAAAACAAAACTCATTTAATTATATTTTCAAAAGGGAGTACATTGTGTATTGCTGACAATAAATAAATAAATACAACTTCAAAATAAATTGAAACAATTTTGAAAATAACAAAATAACACGAAGAAAATTCTTGTACAGTTTACAATAGAAAACTTTTTAAATAAATAAATTTAAAATATTGCATTTTTTGAGTAAATAGAGTGCGAACTCTAGACTTTATGTAGTGTAGCTGTTGTGCATCCTTGAAAGGACCGCACGGCCTTCATTTGTTAACACCTTTGCTGCAAGTAATATATATGCACATAGATCAATTGAAATTCTATGTTGGGCTAACAGAACATACCGCATTTTACGACCTAAGAGTAGATTAACACGCACATAAATTGGCGCACGATTTGCCTTTCTATAAATATCTATAAGAAAATCATATATATATTTATAAAAACGCCGTAAATAAAATTATTGAAATCCTATTACACAAAAGTTCAATGGGAATAGAGGTGCTGAAGCCTATGAGAGGAGATGCCCCTGATAGATTCTGAACCCAACAGAAACAAGATCAATAGCTTTCATACTCAACACAATAAACTATTCATCTCTTGATTGAACCCAACTGTAATTCGAGCTAACAGCCACATAAAATGTCAAGTTATTATAATTCTTTTTCTTTTTTTAACGGAATGTGCGTTAACGTAAC
Source organism: Drosophila mojavensis (assembly GCF_018153725.1). Classification (NCBI taxonomy): domain Eukaryota; kingdom Metazoa; phylum Arthropoda; class Insecta; order Diptera; family Drosophilidae; genus Drosophila; species Drosophila mojavensis. Next base: position 5,085,300 of record NW_025318906.1, on the reverse strand, counting down.
TCGAAAGCAGGTGAAAAAGCAATGAGGGAGAATTTGAGTTAAAAAGCCGGGGCTGGTAAGGAGTGAGTGTGTGTGCGTGTCTGTGTTTTTGTATGTAAATGAATATTGCCTTATGTATAGATACAATATTACCCTAGCCTTTTATAAATAATGATATTTAACTAAATCTGTTAATTTTTTTTTTAGCTACACATATAGTTGGTCAGTAAATGGATAGCTGCCTGTTGCTTTGCTTCTTATTACAAAAATGGATCCAACGTACCAGTTTTTTGTGGCTGCTGCGACGAGGCGTAGGCACGTTGAACTGCGCCCGTTCCGTTCGATGTGGACGTGGCAATCGCTTGTTTAGCTGGGGGTCGCCGCTTGGCCAGCGGCATATCATCATCCGAATCACTTAAGGTTAGATCCACCTGCAGAATACGACATTAGTGCTAAGCACTAGGTTGTTGGTTAAACAAACTTACGGTTTCACTATTTGACGTGGACGTGGGCTGCTCCTCGGGCATTGGAGACAAATCAGACTTCATCGGCTTGGTGTCGTCAATCAGTTCTATGCAAAAAACAATGTTAAACAACATTAAATTTAATTTTATCTACATCTAAATATTTAATTATTTAGATTTTTAACTAAAGAGATATCTAATAGCTAAGAATGCATGTAGTCTACTAACCAACATCATCCGATATGACCTCCACTTTAGAAACTGGCTTTGATGGCGTATCTAGTATTTGAGTCTCGCTACGTAAGCCTGGTGTACTCCACGAGCCATCCTGATGCAACTGAATCTCGGTATCATCGCTCTTTAGCAACGAGGATCCTAATACCTCTTGGAAATAGCTATTTGAATAGAAAATTGATAAAGTATTAGTATTACCAGTATTTTTGGGGAATGATATGATCGTACCCATCAATTACTAAATTATCATAGATGGCTGGTCTATCGCACACAGGACAATTCCAGGTGGGCTTTCTTTCGTTCATTTGCAGGTAGAGGCTGGCGTCAAAGCACTGCAAGTGCGAACAGGTTGATGCGCGACACGGCAGCGACATTTTCATTTTACCCAGCGGGCAGTTAAGCGATACCTTCAGCATGGTTGTGGCTATCTCGCAGTCCGCATCCTCTGTAAGCTTCTCCTTAACTGTACAAAATCATAATTAATAAATGTATTGGCAAAGTCAATATATTTGTAGCTTACTCAGAGCACGCGTGTAATCGGCAGGCTTCACGCCCTTTGTCTTCATACGATGTAAGAGCTGTGCAGATGTCAGCTTCTTTACCAAATAGACAGCCAAACAGTAGCTACGCGTGTAGTCTGGGCACCACTGTACCATTATTGTATTTGTTACTGTCGGCGACAATTTCACATTTGAGGTCACATTCACTGGCCGTGGTGGACGTTTTGGTTCCACGTTTGGGCGATTTGTAGGAATGACATTCTATAGTTATAAGAAGCATTGAAGCAATTAATACTTAAGAAGCAAATCAATTGTGTGAAAGTGAAAGTTTTTCGATTCCAACTAACGCCAAGGTTCTGAAAGCTCATTGGATAAGTGAAAAACTATTTGTCATTTATACAAGTGTAGTATGTCATCTTATTTGATAAGTCAGTCTGGCTATGTCTATGAAATACATAAAATAATAAACACATGAGAACTTACAGGCAGCTGACATAATTTGTTGTTCACTTTGACATTGACGTTTGGTGGAAAACAATCCTCCTGGTCGCAAGAGGTCTCCACGAGACAGAAGCGCAGCTGCACCTGTATGGCGTGCTCCACTTTTGAACTATTGCGGACATCTCGATTTGTGGCTATCTCTGTGGCCTGCTGGGGCGTCAGTGTGAAATAGAAAGGCACCTCTTGCACACGCTGTGTATTGCGCGGCACCAGGGTTGAGGGCTTGATTAGTGTGCCGAGGACATCATAGAATGCCAGCTTTTTCAGACGCACATCTGGGTGTATGGGCATCTGGCTGTTCATACCGTGCGTGTGAAGGAAGGGTAGCATGTTGGCGGGTGCACCGCCAGCGCCGACTGGCATCTGGGCTGGATTACCGGTGCCCACCTGCGGCACCTGTGTCGGTGCACCACCAACGAGACTCGCATTATTTGGCTGCACAGCCGGCAGCTGCATGTGCGAGTACATTCTGGTTGGATCTATGTACTGCAGCGTGGGTGTTTGTTCTTGCACGGATTGAGCGTAGACTTCTTGTACCTTGGGTGCGAGCAGCTCCAAGTTAGTGCGCAGGAACGATAGGATACGACCTTGCAGATCGGTTTTTCGTCCAGCGAAGGAAATGTTTAGAAACGATAAAATCTTTTGCAGCTCTACAACGCGTAGCATCTGCACCATTTGCTCACATTCCTAAAAAAAAAAAAAAAGCAGAGTAGAAAAACGCTGATTAAAATAACAGTAACAGGCGAAAAAGCACGACGACGCCGAATACAGCGCCGCAGACACAAATACACACAGCCAGCCATGCAGCTAATGGCAAAAGTGTATGTGTTATCCGTGTGTATGTGCCTTTACTAAAATGTACATAAAACACATATCCCATGCGGATCTTTTTATAGCCGTTAAAAATATATGCTTTTGTCAATCACAAACAATGTTTCAATCACAACTAAACACCGGTAGATTAATGCTTAAGCGTTTGCAAAAAAGGAGATACATCAACCGCACAGTGGACACAAAAAAATCGCATGTCACAAATTGTACATTACCTTGAACGACACGGGCAAATATAACGTTCGTGGGCTTAGCCATCCTTCAGTCAATCACAATTACCGATTTTATATTACTAGTTTATTGCTTAGTAACTAATGTAAACATATACTGATATTCAACACATTTGTTATTTTTAATTCCCCCGCATTTATCTTTTTAATCGCACAAATTTGTTTTGTCGGAGGAAATATGGCGGATGACAGTGTTGTAAAGCAATCGTGTTTTGTCTAGCAGCAAGCGTTTGCGTATGTTGCACTAGGGGGCGCTGAAAATGAGGCTTGCCCTGCGGTCACATTGTTTTTACTTATCAATTGTTTTTTTTTTTCTTACGAAAATGCATTGTTTTTATTTATTATTAGGTTCACTAAATGAAACACGTAATGACAAAATTACCTTGAATTTAGCCGCATCAAATGTGTTTACTGCAGTTGGCGTTGATTGCTGCGATGTGGTAGAAGCGGCATTTTCCGCCTGAGTTTGCGAGCGGGTCTTTCGCATCACAATTGTTTGCTAACGTTTATTGTATATTCAGCACAAAATATGTGATTTTACTGGCGTTCGACTGAAGTTCGCAATACACTTGAATATAAACACTTTCTCAACATGTTAAAATAAAACAAATGACAAAAAGTTTCCGTAGCGTTAGCGTCTGACTTTTATTAAAGATCAGTGTGACCGTTTGATACTAACGCAAAAATAACAAAACAAATATTAGAGAAGTTGACGTTAAACAGGGGAGGCAATGACGCTTACGTTTTTGCTCGATAGTAAGGAGTTAAGGAATCGAAGCAAATCAGGAACTAATTCAAATTTGGAGCAGACGGTACTATATTTGACTGATCTATTTTACTGATACATCTGGCAGCCTTATATTTATTGGGCGAGATGCCAGATCGCTTATTAGCATACCGCCTTCGAAACTTCAGTTCAAGCAGATTTTTACCATGAATTTTGGATAAAAAAATTATCATGTCCGATAAGTCTAAGGTCTTATTGAATGTCATTTTGTCATTTTGACGCCACTGAAAATCCTCCCGAAATTAAAGAGGTACCTCATTCGCGCAAGTTTGATCTTTCGTTTTTAAATTATTTAGTTATTGAAGTTATTCTTTGGTTTTCTCTCATTTATTTTCTCATGCATTTCAAATTGTATTTGAACTATTTAAATATACGTTATTGTGTTTTTAATTTATAAATATTTTTGTGTGTTTCAACGTTTTATATAAATATTTTTCTTAAATTGTGCTTAAATTTGACTTAAGTGTACGATTCAAGAAATACTCTGCTTGTTGTTTGGTGACCTCAAATTTGAGAACAATAATTGGTAAAATTTTATAGCACTACGCTCTGTAAAATTTGAATATATCATTCGAGTTTAAGCTATTTTCACTGATTGTTATTAAGTTACATTTATTTTTATTTTTTTGCTGTATTATCATATATAAAAAATTGTTTTAAAAATGTTTCTTCTAACTGTATGTGCGTGAGAAAACTTCGGTGAGCCTTATAATTTATAATAAGAATTTCTTTTAGTTGTGCAACAAGTAAAATACTTAATACAAATTGCATGGAAAATTGTGCTTGAATATATTTTGTTTTCGGGTTTCTTTCATATTTTGTTTTTGGTGTGTGCCAACAATTTTATATTTTCACTTTTTTTGTTATTTTGCAAAAGGTTCAATTATAAATTATAAGTACAATACGTAAAATACATTTATTTAATATATTTAGCGATATCACCACGATTTGTTGTTATTGTGCTCTTAAAAATCATGTAACAGAAAATTTTTATATTCTTAAATTAATCATACCTATACATATATATATGTATGCATGTGTGTATATATAGTATATATATTTAATTACTTTATGCTTAATATGGTAAATGCAGTAAAAATACGCTTGCGTCTAAAAAATACACTTCCCGTTTAACCTTCTATTCGGTTCATTATTTTCTGTTCTGTTTTTGTTTTATGTTTTAGGTCTATGTGAAACTAATTATATATTCAAGTCTAAGATCTGTATCGTTGCTCTAAGGTGGAATCTACAAATCAATTGGCTGTAATTCAATATTCTTTTTTTTTTTTTTTTTTTTTTTTTGCTGTAATAGGCAACTGGCGGTGCTTGGACAGCGAGGGTTAATTACTCGTATAAATGCAAAAGTGTGCCTGCTCCTAAATCCTTACAAGGTGCAGTATTCCGTTAGGATGGGTATGGATTTGAGTAACTCGTTAATGTTGTGCTGCTCAAGATGTGCGACCAGTTTCTCTGATGTCTTTAGCAGATTAATACAGTTCTCAAGGTTCTCAACAATCTCCTTAGTCATGCTATCCGACGACTTAGCTATCAGCTCGGCTAGCTTGGCGCCCACATTACATTTGATCAGCTCATCTTGCAAACGCTGAGCCTGCTCCGCTTCTCTGCCCGACTGCGACAAGTATACCACCGAGAGTATACAGAGTGCAATCAATGCTTCGTTCTGCATGACTAGATGCTGTGCTGTTAACATGTTGACCATGGCTTCCACGGTGCCCTCATTGCTGAGAAATTCGTTCAGACTGCTACGGTCATAGTCCTGCGCCAAGGGTATCTTATCGGCAATCTGTTCGGCTGGCGCGTCACCTTTGCGAGGCAGCGCATAGGCAATTTTGTTGAGATACGCATGCTTAATCAGCCAGGCCATCAGACGCAACGATTCACCAGTAACGCCCGCATAATCGGACGATTTGCTCCAATGCACGAGCTGCTCAATCAGCGTCTTGTTTTTCAGCAGCTCTAATGCCAGTTTCTCTGCAAAATAATAAAATATGAGAGCTGTTGTGGCTTATTCAGCATGTTATGTTTAGACTTACCCTGACCATCTACGGTCATGCGCAACGTGCCGAGCAGCTTGAATACCACCGGTGGCTGATGGATTTCCAGCATGGGCAATATGGTCTGCACCAGACCCGCCTGAATGACAGCATTCTTATTTGGCTTCGGTATGACCAGATTGCGTAGAGCACTTAGCAACGCATGCTGCAGGCGCACATCGTCCTTGACGCCATTATTCTTGGCCAGCACCTGGAGCAGTTTATTCATCGTTTGCTGTTCTACAAAGTAAATACAATGGCTATCAGTGCGTGCAAAGTTGCCCAGAGCCAGTACACCGGTGGTTAGCAAATCAATGTCCGTGGAGTCCAGCCAATCGACCATGTTCTTAAGCAGCGACGTCGTATACAAGTAATGCATTGATTCATCTGAAAAGATTCAGGATTTTCAATTAGTATAAATATCAGCAATTAAACAAAAGGCACTTACCGCCCGTTAGAATGAGCACAATCAGTTCGCATGCCAGCTTCATGAGCGCGCGCGCCTCGCTGGTGCTGGCCAGCGTTTTATACTTCTCCAGCAAATTGTAGATTGTCTCGCAAAGGCCATCCTTGGCCAGCAGCAGCTTGACCTCATCGCTTTCCGCTTGGTAGTGCAACAGCTCCAGGCACATCTCGGCCAGATCGGGATTGGTGGAAGCAGCTAAGATGCGTGACAATTTTATGTTCAAGTGTGAATCAAAGTTGAGATCGGCCACATTTTCGGTAAGTATGCTCAGCAGGGGCAGCGTATTGAGCAGCAAGTCCTCGTGCTGTTCCACATTACTGGCGCCTGTGTCGACAATGCGTTGCAGCTGCTGCATAATGCCCAGTTCCATGGCCCGCTTGGCCAAACCCTCGCCACCCAGCAGATAATTGGAGAGCAGGCCGCCCCTAACTTTGATGAACTGCGGCGCATTCACCGTATCCTCAATTTCCGCGATGTCCAATAGCCGCAACAACACCGCATCGCCCTCCAGCTCCAATATAAGATCCCGTGCTTCATCATTCAAGTAGCAAATGTTGCCCAGTGCTCGGCATATTTGTATAGGCAGCTCCATGCTCCCGTCGGCTGCTGGGACATGACGCAGGCATTCGAGGAAGGCGGCGATGATATCGCGTTTGGTAAACTTTTTGCGTTGCACCTCCGATTTAGTTATCTCGGCAATGCATTTCGCCGCCTCCTTACGCACATTCGTGTCCTCGCATTGTGTCAGACGAAGAAAACACTCGGCCAGCTCATGCTTGTCAAACAATTTGGGATCCTTTGTGGAAGAGATTTCGCTGAGAAGTGTCGTCGTTGTGTTGTCCAGGCTAACGCTTGTCGTTTTCAGCTGCTCAATGAGCTCGTCCATTTCGGCTAAAAGTAGGAGAAGAGGAAATCGTTTCATTAAATCTAACTAAACATGCAGTAAATATTAAGAGGTTTATTTTATCTATCTTCCTTTATGTGTGTGATTATGTGGGGAGTAGGGTGTGTGCGTGGGCGACACAATTAAGGCAAATTGCGGCATATCCTTTCCATCGTTTAGCGTATCAAATTTATTGTTAACAATTTCAGTTATTGGCCAAAGAACCCACTGAGCCCGCAGAAAAGAAAAGTAACTAATGCAATACCATTTGTTTGCGAATTGTCAGTCCGCCGGAAATGCTTTAAGCGTGTTTCCCATTAAATGCTCATTTTCTTTCCAGATAGAGAGAGCGAGAGAGAGGGATACAGATTGAGAACTTGAAAATTGCTTTAGGCAACAGACAAACAGTCAATTTGCATAAATGCCAAAAAAAAGGGAGAAACTGAAGTAATAAATAGTATAACGAATATAAAATGCTCTGCAAATAATCGCAGAGGAGGGTAACAGTCAGACATACAATAATTTTATACATTTACATTTATTCAGGATAATTTCAGAGGACTATAATAATATACAATAATTTTAGGTATACAGTCACAGAGGTGCAAGAGATGCAAATATAAAACGAATGCTAATTTATTATTATTATTAATTTATAAGAATCTCAGCAGCAGAATCAGAGGAAACACCTCTCAATTAATTTCATTTCGACTAAAATACCGTAATTTATGCGTAATTTAACACATTTTTCGACTTCAATTATACAATTCTTATCTTTAAATATTAATTATTTTATTTCAAGTAAATGTGATGTTGAAATGTAGTCGGAAAATTAAGCTCTTATGCTTCGGTTGACTTGAAGTGCTTTTGGTACACATTTCTAATGTTTGCTCTGTAGCTTTCAGTGTCATTTCCCGGTTTTTCCAGCTCATAAACCTCAGCATCTACACATTGACTTCACAGAAAGTAAATCCCCTTCAAGGAATTAACAGCAGTGCCCCATTGAGGGAGCAGTAAAGCACATGCTGCTCTCAACAAGTGATTATCCCTTGGTCCAAGCTAGAGCAATGCACACAGAGCAAAAAATAAAGGAAGAAAAACAAACAAACACATGGCTGAAAACCCCGCCTAATGCTATTCTGATAAGCTTTTTTCCATCCCAGCTAAGCGAAGCGAAGGGCAAGGGTCACGCTGCGAGCCGAACCGTAGTCAAGCTGAAAATGTTCCAACAACAACAACAACATCAGCTACATAAAAATGGGCGACAACAACCTCTGCTTGCAATGGCAGCACTCCGAAAGGGCATTCAGCGAGCTTTGTGGAGCATAAATAATGAATAAACAAGTAAGAAGGCTCTAGTCGAGACTGCTCGACTAGGAGATACCCTGAACCCTCTAAGCTGATATTCTAATTATTCTGCATTTTTATGCACACATACATACACATGCTTCCACACGCACGCATAAGCCTGCGCTCTGCTAACTGCGCAGTAAGCAGCGACTGCGCTTGGGCTGCGTTGCAGTGTGGGCAATATTATGAGAATTTATTTGTTGAATAATTTCTTTTGTAAACATAAGAATTTAATGAAACTTTCAGAGTGCAATCATATGATGAATATGTGTGTACATTCCAAAGCACAAGTCTCTAGTACTTGAAATGCGTTTTTTACAAATTGGGGGGAAAGGGGGCGTGGTATCCAAAATCTGTAAATTACAAAATTTTTGTATCGATTAACTTTATATACAACGCAAATTTGAAGATTCCAGGTCTAAAAATGTTCAAATTAGGCTGAAAAAACAATGCCGATTTTTCGATTATTCTCGATAAAAAAGTTATCGGATGAATTATCGAAAAAATAAAGCAAACTCGTACTGCGTATGGTATACACGAGTACGCATGCCAAATTTCAGCTCTCTAGCTCTTATAACTTCTGAGATCGACGCACTCATACGGACGGACGGACGGACGGACGGACGGACGGACAGGGCTATATCAACTCAGCTCGTCGCGCTGATCAAGAATATATATACTTTATGGGGTCTGCCACGCCTCCTTCTGCCCGTTACATACTTTTTCACAAAACCATTATACCCTGATTTCCCATTTTCAATGGGTTCAGGGTATAAAAAGTTGGATAAAATAGTCAATGTGGAGGCAGGATAGACGTGCCGGGCAAGCATGCCAAGCAGATATCCTGTAATCCGAATGAAGTCACTACTATATTTATTATAGAAATAGATTTATATATAAAAGACATATATATTTGTATAGATATAAAATATTTAAATGCTCATATAACAGAGAGCCTATCCTAAAATTTAAAGATAGAATTGAGAGTATGGTTAACAAGTATAAATATATCCTATATACAATATTAATTATGCTTTTATGTATATAATTTTAAGTCTTTTATTTAATGCATATAAATTATATGGATTGTAGATTGTAATCTTATCTTTATATTCTATATCTTCGCATTTAAAGTTTCATTCGGAATATTAAGTTTTTCAGTTCTCTGGATAAACTTTTGGCTTATGTATTTTGACTGCGAACATGCACCAATATTTCTATTCCATAAAATCAAAATATCTATTTGGTATACCTAGTTTGTAGTGCTTAAAGTTACCAAATTAATTGAGCATAGGGAATGCTCTTGACTATAAATGTTTGCGTTGTTGCCACCTTCTGTGGCAGTTACATGCAATACGCCCGGCTAGTGATCCATTTCGACTGGCATACAAAACAGAGCACGCTTCAAGTGCTGCACAAGCATGTGGCATAGAAATTGTGGCGACTGTTGTTTTTGGGGGCGGGGTGGCTGGGGGCCGTTGTTTGCCACACACATAGAAAAATGTGTTAGCCTTTATATGCAGCCCAATAAACTGAATGCGGAGCATTGAGAGAAATTGTTGCATTGCAATTGCAACTGCAATTGCATTTGGACAGTTGCCACCGTTTCGAGTGACAGACGCGATGCAAGCAGGTGCAGCAGGCAGCACTTCCGCCTCGCTGGAAGCCCTGCCCCGACTCTGACTTCGCTTGACTGCTTTTATGTGACTGAATGTTTGTGTTGTTGTTGCCGTTCGTCTGGCTCCTTTTGCGTGCCTTGATGTAGCTGTGACTGGTACCCGTTGGCATTCACTATTCACTACTATTCACTGTTCAGTTATTCAGAGCACGCCTCCAAGTTCGTTAGCTTCTCTGCCTTGGGTGGAACAATTGTGGGGCAATTGCTTTGGAGCTATCTCCCATTATCTGTTTTTTTTTTTTTTGGGCCTGTTTACTTTGCATTTTCGTGCCAGTCGGAACAAAAAACTGGGTTAGACGTAACACAGAACAATAAATTGGGCAACCATAGAAACCGCATCATTAAATTATAATCGATTCCCATTTGTCACTTATTTTTCTTTTCTTTTAGCTAGCTCATGAGTTCTCTCTGCTCAATATTTAATGCCATCAACACACAGCTGCGACCTTACAAAATAAACTTTTATATTAATTATTCAATAGGTAACACGTTTTTGGCGTAATGAGATGAGAGACAGGTGTGTACGCATAAAAGAAAAATGAGAAATGGTTGTGTATGAAATACTTGGCAAACACACATAATGAATGCCGACAAGCCATACAGGAATTAATGAGAATCGCAGGGGACGGCAACAACTTAAAAACACAAACAAGCTGTAAAGTTTACTTAAACTTAGAACCAACTGAAGCTCACCTAAAAATGTGTGATTTTAGCCGTTATGAAAAGGACAATATGAAAAACTTGAAGTAATAAGAATGGAGGAGGAGGAGACCAAAGGTCTCTTAGGCCATTAAAATGGTATATGGTGTATATGAAGTACAAACATATATAAATATACACAGAGTTGAAATTATACATCTATAATATTTTAAAAATATAAAATTTATTAAACTAATATCGCTATATATAAAATTATAGATATATATATACACATATATATATATATGAATAACTATATATAAATCGATAAATCATATAGAAAGTTTATAAACATTGACACAATAAAATTTGGGTGAAGTTGCCTGATTTGGTACCAAGACAGGTTTGTGTATTAGATTTTTTGAATTTAATTTCCGATTCTAGAATTCATTTGAAAATCCTTCATTACTGTGATCCAACAGCTTATACTTCTCTTGATCCACCTGAACGAGGGCGTGGCAGGCGGGTGTAGGCATCTTCAAAGCGTGCTCATGCAAATTGCGATTGTTGATGTGTCGAGCGCGTTGCAGCAGCTTGTTACCTGTTTGAATAAAAGTTATCCATATATATACATACATGCATCTATATGTATATATCTATGGATCAATGGCAACTCACGTAGCTTGCGTTCCTGTTTGCAGTTATGTTTGAGCTCACTTAGATAGATTTCATCGATCTCTTGCTCTAAGAGCTCCAGCTGCTTTGGCGTTTGGCTCCCCGCCAGTTCGGGAGTTACAAAGTAGGGGATACGGCTAAGCCGACTTATCATGCGAACAGTGTGACTGCTGCAAGGGATCAGAGCATATATTAGCTGTGATCCGTACAGATATATTCCCTACCGACTTACCTGGTGGGTGAAAAGCTGTAGTTAGGTGCTGTTGCCAGGTAGTGTAGAGTGATTATAATAAAAACTAATGCGGCGACAAGTCCAATGACAAGCTGTTCGGTCTGATAGAGACTCTGGCGCTGGGGCACACGCTGATTGGCAGGCTGATAGCTGCGACGTGGCTGCACTTGCTCCGCTTCCTCCTCCTGTAGCTTAGCGAACCGTTGCCGGCATGTGTTCTGCCCATCATCGTGCTTGTTGTCCGGATAAGTATTCTTACTGACAGGACAGTCGCCGACAGCTGTTAGCAAATTGTACTCAATTCGCCGCTGATTATCGGTCAATATGTCCGCTGCCTCGTTGATGCGTCGAAAGGCAATCTCAGCGCCGGGAGCACGATTCTTGTCGGGATGCAGACGCAGTGCGAGACGCTTATAGGCACGCTTCACCTCCGAGTAGGTGGCATGGTGTGAAATGCGCAGCACTTCATAATGGTTTCGACAGCGAAGCACCTTCTGCACCACATCGAGCATGTGTACACTGAAGCTATGCGGCAGCGCAGACGATTTTAAAGTGGGTCCAATTAGTTGCTCTGGATCCTCGCATTTAAGACGCAGACGTGCCACAATGTTTTTTAGCTCCATCAGTGCTGTAGTCTCCTCATGGCTGTTATTGCAGAGCTCCATGCCCTCATTTATCACTTCCATGGCCATTGAGTAGTTACCCAGGATTAGTTCAGCAACAGCTTCTGTTAGCCAGTGCAGATTAGGCTGTACATCCGAGTCCTGCGCTGCATAGTCTCTGCATTTTCCAGCAGCTTGTGTAATCAAAAATTTTGGTTTGATATACATAACTACAGTTCAGCTAAGCTTAAAACAATTAATTTTGTATAGGCTGCAATGAATTTAAGCACAAGCTCAATTCACAATGATCTGTGTCTAACTAATCTATTTTCATTAAAATTTTGGTTTCTCCTTTGTGTTTGACACATGACACGAGACAATCTTAAAATGTTTTGTTTTAGCACAAGACAAGTATTTTTTACATGTATCCACACATTTTACAAGGAGTATTGTGGATGTTATAGTTCTCTACGCATATCTTGAGAGGCGCGACTTTAGCAAATTAAGAGGTTTTTAACTATAACTATTGTATTTAAAAATTAACTATTTATGTCCAGTAAGCATTAGAAAAGGTTAAAAAGAGTATCTGGCTTCTATTTGAATATAATGCAAGAGGAGCCAATTGAGTAGTAGTACATACTATGTACTCACATTATCCAGACGAAAGTAAGTAAGTAGAAAACTCAATACATATAACTTTAAAATATTTAATAAAATAGGTCACACTTTTATAAAATGAATTAAATGCACACAATATTTAGTATTGCCTAAAGCTGTTATAATGTAACCCTTAACCTTATTCACTGTAACCTTTCACATTTAAATTTTGAGCACTTTGGCAAAATTTGGCCTAAATAAAGCAAAAGCTGGCTGATTGAGAATTGGCCAACTAAATGACAGCTGACACCGTTTGCGATCCTAAAGTGCGCTTCAAACTTTTCACTTCGGCCTTCAGCTCGTTTTGTTCTTCGTCTGTAACTCAAAACTTGAGTTAATTGAAATTAATTTCTATGCCAGCTTGAATGGGGGCGGCAACTTAATTAAAATAGCAAGCATTGCAAGCGTTCCACGCCCACCCTCCTTCTACTCTGCCAGGCAGTCAAGGCCATTAAGCACAGACCAAAATCTTATTAGCAGTAAAGAAAGCAGAAGACGTAGAGGAAGAAAAATCACAAGTCGAAACAGTTACAAAAGCAGCCCCAAAACTAGAAAGAAAAAAAATCATCATAGCTAATCTGGCCCTAAGCTGCGTGAAACGAATGAAAAGCCCGAAAATAATAATAACAATAAAGAAGGAAAAAGGAAAACGCAGATGCAAAATTTGAGAACAGGGTGCTTTTTTTTCCAGCAAACGATATGCCTTATCAGTGTGCCCAGACGCAATGATGGGTCGCCGGTTGCTGCGAGACACAAAGGACCAATTAAAATCTAAAGTGAGTTTAAGGGGGGCCCCAGCTGCGGTAACAGCAGCAGTTAGTCAAACGGGGGGTTGTACACAAATTTGCGCTGGCACGTACAAGTTGCGTATATGTATATGTATGTGTGTGTATGTTGTTGTTATGCCCCAGGGGGGTTGCATGTTGTTGGTAATGCCGGTAAAGCTTGCACCTCATGTGCCCGTCACACAGGGGCATATTCATTTATTAATGGGTGTCCCTCGCTAGCATGGGTGAGTACTTGTTACTGCTGAAAGGTGGTTGCTATTTAAATGGAATGATGTTCTGATTGGATTGTGTAGACGAGTTGAAATCATAAAGACGATCGCCAACTCTAACCAATGCTGCTTTCGAAACCAATATACCAATTCTAATTGGACCTTAAATCTGATTTGATTTATGTGACACATAGCAGATGTAGAAATGTATCCGATCATAGCTTCACTTAGCAAATCAATCAATTAAAATTGATCAATTAAATTCATTTTATCTTTCATGCTAGATTATTATAGAAATTGTGAGGCGATCACTGAGTGTGACCAGGTCTAGCTTAGAGATTTAAGCGTGCACAGTACACGGCAAAATAAAACAACAAATGGTAAAACCGTAAATATTGATTTTTCACACATGACTCCCCGGGGAAAAGGCGGCAGAACCTCTCTTTCCTCCTCCAAACACTTCACTTCACACAGCCGAGGCAGCAGTCTTTCCAACCGGCAGACAGACAGACACTTGAGGCACCTGGTCTCTACACCTCGTATCTGTTCTGCATTCTGCGGCAGTTCGTAAAATTTATAAAGAGGCAGAACATAAAATGTAGACATTGCCACACACACAAACGCACACACATAATTATATATACATACGTATATATATATACACATATCCAGACACACACAATGACACGCATGAGTTGCATTTGTTTATGCTAAGAAGTGCATTAAACGTGCATCTGAAATGAGTTTAGTTGCTGGTGCTGCGGCCATAAAACTCAAGCATAATTTTATTTCTATTTCTAATTGTTATTATTACTCACTGGCCATGTTGCTCTTGTTGTTGCTGTTGTTGCCTAATGCCGTTGCTTCTTCTTAAGTTAGCCGCCTTTTTCTTTGACTATTTTTCCTTTTGTTTATTTCGACGCTGTATTAACTCTCTTATTGGTAGACACAAAATGAAATTGGGCTCATCAAAGAACTGAACACATTTCACAGCATTTGTATTTTTGTATATCTGCCCGCACAATGCACACCAGCAATAACTGCGCTTTGCACTTTATATCACTAATTTTTTTTTATATTATAAGCACTTTTTTGTTGTATCAAAGATATTTCGCGAAATAACAACAAGACGCAATGAAAACTCGACTGCAACTGAGCTTGACTGCCAGCGTTGATGGTATCGATACTTTGCTACTCTATCGATAGTCGCCAGTATGGCCAAGTAGACCACCAGCTGTTGTCAACATTAGAGTAAAAGAGACAACTCTATTACGCCACTAGCAGAGTTGCCAGGTCGTGTGCTCTGTGCACAACAAATTGTTTATTATTTAGGAAGTTGAGCAGAATTTGTGAATAACATCTCGTATAATTAGCGACATAATATTAATCGAGCTACAAATTAAATTTCTCAGACGATTTCGCCTAGATGTCTATCAAATTAACTTAAAAGAAGTAAACGCATAGACGTGACAACACCGCACTAGTTGGACATCAAATAAATCAGTTTCGGTTTAGCCAACTGCTAAGGCGTTTTAGCCAATATTTAGACTTGGTTTAACACAATTTACGCGTTGCGTGACTGTCACATAAAAGCTTATAAAATTGGCAAAATAAGTAAGCATAGCAACAAGATGCCGCCAGCGTCTGCGGTTAACAATAACAATGCGGCCGCACAAGCGGCAGCTGCAGAGCGAGCAGAAAAGCTGCGAGGGTCACTTAAAGGCTTCATACTAGCCGAGAGACAGCGCAGACAAGAGGGTAAGTCAAATTAACTTTTTCTAAAAGCACAGTAAGTTTAATATATTCGCATGCAGAGTACGAGAGACAGTGTGAGGAGCTGCGCCTGAGACGGGAGCAAGAGGCTCGTGAGCGCGAGAACAATTTATCTCTCGAAGATACACGTGGACAAATAAGTCGACTGGATGAGCAGCTTGCCGATTTGCATCAGAAAAAGCATGAGCTGCTTGTACAGCTGAAGAAAGTTCTAAACGATGACGAAACGCGTAAAAAGCAGGCGAAAGAAAATGAATTATTTGCAATGCAGCAGGAAGCAGCCGCCACTGCAGCTAGAGCTCAGGTATTTCTGCCACCTGGTCGCTTACATCATCAGCTGCCTCTGCTGCAGAAGGTCAGTCACCTCTATATACATTACCATGCATTTTATAAACTATAAATGTTTTTCTTTAGCAACCGCCACCTCCTGGCAGCCAGTCAACAACTGTGAAACGCGGTCGCAGTCCCTCGCCACCCAGCCAACAGCATCAGGCGTACTACAAGAGCCCCGCTAACTACGCAACACAACAACCACAGAGTAAGGGAGGCCCTTCCAAACAGAGGGCTTGTCACTACTCCACTCTACTAATCTAAATATGTAGTCATTGTCACGTTTTTGAGCAGCCCTTTCTAACTCACACAGACACACTTAATTTACGTTTTCATTTCATTATTTGTTTACAATTCGTTTCGCAGAACACGATGACTTCCGTCGTGGCACGGATTATGCTAAAATGTCATGGAACAGTAAGAACATTAATCGTTACTCTTTAAGTAGTTGATCTAACACCGTCTAAGTTGAGCTTGTAGAATGTTTGACCACCCACTAAATTTGTAACTTTCCCTGTATCTGTTTTGCAGAATCTACGGCACAGTATCCGAGTACAGGCACTCTATTCTATCAGACTTCGACGGCCCCAGCGACTACACAGCATCAAGCAGACGCTCGTCTTCAGTCCATATACAACTATGGCTTGCCCCTTCGGCCTCCGTATCATGTTGAGCTGCAACCAGGGCCCAGCGCAACGGTCAGCAAAGCTCCTGGCTCACAATCACCATCGCCAAAAGCACAGCCGATGCAGGTGCTTCACATCAATTTGGATCAACCGCCCATTTCGCAATCAGACCTGGTGCAGGTACAAGCGGGAGCTAGTAGTCTATCCGTGCAAACGTCCAATAAGCCACAGGTGACCATGGAGAAGCTACCGGATCGCTATCACATAGAAGTGAAGCATGATGGTTCGTCACAGGGTCATGTGCCTCCTCCACCGCATTTATTGTCCGAGGGTGGCGTCATCTATAAGCCACTGCTCGGCGAGCTATCGCTGCATCCAAACGTATTGCAAATCAGCAGTAGTGCAGCACAGGTGAGATCTGGTGATTATACTATAATTACCTAGCGATGCCTAATTTTTTCTTTCATTTATGCAGAATGCCAAGGCCACGGGTAGCATAACGCAGGGGTATGCGCCTGGCCGAGGTGCCAGTCCCTACGATCAACAATTGGCCAGGCAACAGCTGTCTATGCTGCCCGGTCAGCCGGGATCGGGCGCAAGTGCCGGACAGTCACCGCACGGCCAACAGATACAGTTCACGCGACGCTTATATTGATTCCATATTTATGTAAATTTGCTAAGCTCACTCATAATTTTACGATTTTAACTGGAAATAATTTAAAATGTTTTCGACTAAGCTGCTTTGCAGCCGCACAGAATAAAGCACACAACTATGGCGTCCCTATTTTCCAATTAATCTGGTTTTAATTCGTTAATCGTTTTACTTTCATTCTCTGTCTACAGTAAAGCATGCTGGTGAAAGGCCAGCGTATACGTCAGCTGTGACATGTGGTTTTCATTTAAGTAACCAGTTATGTGAACCGGTTTTGAGGTGTGAAAAATTAAAGAGCTGCTAAAAAATAACCAAATCAAGTGATCACTGTACTTTCCTGTACTTTGGCGACTATATAAATATGGGATTTTGTTGATACAGTGTATATACTCTATAACAGCTATAACACTGCGAAGATCATGTTAATAAAAAATTTAATTATGACGTCAACTTACTGGAAATAGTCATTGAGAACTTTAAGTTATAGCAACATAGTTGCTATAGATACATAACGGTAGATGATATATACTGGCATGATGATTGTCTTTTTACAGAGTTTACTGTAGATAATCATGCATGTCCGTGTTTTGTTTACTCTCTCAACTTGTTTGTCCAGCTGTCGAATGCTAGCGGAAATAATTTAGTATTTATGCCTGAAAAGCTTCTTGGGAAGGGGCTACGCAATTTGCCTATTAAACGACAGCTAAAATTACTTTCATTTGACGTAAGCGTCCTATCTCACTGGGAAATCTAGACAGAGACTAAGCGAGAAAAACTTGCCTGAAGTCTTTACTATTTCGAAAACTTGAGAAACGAATTCTACTGCAAAGTAAATTGAATGAATCATGTAAATAGATTTTGTTGTTTTATAATTTATATTGACGTATGTATGAATGTATATCTGCGGCCGCAGCATGGAAATACATTTACATATGGCCGAGGTTAATTGTACAGTGTGCACTCGTTAATTAGATTTGGTGACTGTGACGATGAAGCAGATGAAAATGAGGCAAAGTCGCAATAAGTATATGCTTATATGTATATACATATATATATATATATATATATATATATATATATATATATATATACACCTTTTTTTATTATGACAACTGGGTATTCCAAGCCACGTTTATTCCACTGGATTACGCAAGTTACAACAGCTTGTAAACCAGTTTGGCTATTGTTGTTATTGTTACTATTGTTGTTGTAGCAGGCATTGTTGTTGTTTTGGTGTCAGGGAAAAGTGAGGCTTAGAATTAAATATTGCGCTCGAAACTGTCATTAAAGGAGGAAGCGTAGCTGTAATTTCAGCTCCGCATTGTAATTGAAGCTTGAAAACAAGGTATTTGATATAAAACGTATGTCAATGTAAAACCCCAAGACGAGAACACGTTTTGGCGCGCAACCACAAAACCAAAAAACTGAAAACGAAATACAAAAAATCACGTTCAAAGCCAAGCTGCATTTGCATAAATAAACAAACAAAGGGCCTTCTAAATAGTTTCTATTTATTAAAAAGAGACGGAGAAAAACTAGTTGATGCAATTATAAAGAATGGCGCCAGCTACGGCAACGCCACTCAAATGGGTCGGGGTTGGGGAAATCGTGAGCAAAACAAATACAAATAATACAGAATGTACAAACATATATATATATATATATATATATATATATACATATGTATGTATGAATGCATTGCGCGCCAATAAAAATGGTAAGGTAATCAATTGGAAGCCGAGTGCCAAAAACGCCAACGTGCCCCCACTCGACGCGTTGGTGTATGTATGCTCGGTGTCTGTGTGTGAGCGACCCCAACCGACTGGCGTGGAGCAACAGGCGGTTGTTGTGGTCGCCGATCTCAGTCTGAAACGACAACGGCAACAGTTCATACCGTAGCGCGCGCAAAACAAAACGCAAATCGAAAATAAAACGGAAAATTGTACGCTAAAGGTGTGTAAATGTGTGTGTGTGTATGTGTGAGAATTTCGAATACCGTTTGCTTTTGCATGTGTGTTTGTTTGATCGTAGAGTGTTGCAAGGCGTCAACTTTCAAGTGTTGGAAAGCAGTTTAGGGATCGTTTAGTTCACACATGCTAGCTCGCTTGCTCTCAAGCGTTGTTGGCATACGTAAATGTCAAAAGTTTAGTTCGAGTTGCAAAGCAAAGCAAAGCAAAACATAAAATAAAGAAGACATACGAATGACAACAAAAAACTGAAAAATAAAATTAGCCACTGCTAAGACAGAGAAACATATGTATATGTACAAGCCACATACAAACAAACAGCAGTTTATATATAAGAAATCGAACCGATTTGGAAGGCGTTTGCGGTGCCAGTTTATTAAGTAAAATAAAAATGATGTCATAAAAAGCAATTGCATAAAAACAGTTCTCAATAGTTTATCCACACCCTTTCCCTTCGCACACTCTTTTAGGCACTAGTGTACTTAATAGGAAATAAAGACTATACCAGAATGGATAAGCTCTTGGAGAAATATCACAGCTTATGTAATTATATGGAGCGCGACACAGTGGGCACCGAATTGGCCATCTACGGCACCTCGTCGTTGATGTTGCTGGTGGCTTACATAAAGAGGAAGCCGGCTTATCTGGTGCGCCAATTCAAGCAGCCGTCCCATATACCGGAGCGGATTATCAACGAGAGGATTATGCATACCGGACAAATACGTGGCGTCCAGCAGCGTGATCAGGATACATTGCTGATGATCAAGCATCGTCCGCTGATACCCATCTTCACATCTCGCGAGAAACTGCTGCCAGTGAAGCTGCCTGGCGTGCGGGTCAACGCCAATGGCTACTCGTGGCTGCAGCAGTGCCTAATTGGACGTGAGGCCACCTTCATACCGCTCAACAAGAGCCAAGGACAGGATTATGTTGTCTGCCAGCTGTGCCTGGTGCATCCGCCCAAGGGCAATAAGCTGATCGATGTATCCGAAACATTGCTCAAGCTGCGCTTCGCCCGATTCGCTCAGGACGTTGCGGCGGCTGTTAAACGAAACAGTAAATACTACAAACACCTGCGACAGGTGGAGAGCAGCACAGCCAGCAAGGAGGCGTGGCTAACATGGGCTGCGCGTTACCCATTCATCTGGGAGCGTTTCAATCAGTTAAAGGCGTCGCTGCTGCCTAAGCAAAAGCTGTTGCCCGAGCTGGTACGCTGAGCAATCCACGGCCACGCTTTGACCTCACAATTAATTTTTAAACGAAACGTTGAACGTTTGAAAATGTTTGTTAATTTAATTTCTAAGCACCCCAACAAATTCAACGAAAATCCCAATATAGAAGGCGAAAAAAATCAAACATGTTTTGCTGTTAAACTTTGCAGCTTGACTAAAAATGATAAGGAACGAAAGCGAAAAGAATTTGATTTTGTTTTAAACAAACACTATTGTTGTTGACGCTTGTATGTAGATATGTATCTGTGTATGTATATATATATATGTATGTATGCATGAATGTGTATTCATATAGATCGTGTGTATATACGTGCATTTGAATTCTTCAATAAAAATGATACAACAATATATTTATAACGTATGCTTGATATTTTTTATTTTTGTATACATATCGTATGTGTGTGCGAGCGTAAAATATATATGTATATTTATATGTTTAAAACCGAAAAATGAATATCCAAATATTAAACAAAACAAAAACAGTTGCAGTTCTTCAATCGTCCCATCGAATCGAATTGAATCTCAAAACTCAAGCAAAATGAGCTGTGGAATCTCTATGGTTAAATATATATTATTTATATTCAATTTACTTTGCTCGGTGAGTGTACAAAAAACTATATAAATATAAAAGTGTAGTTACGTGTTTTTTTATTTTATTTTTATTTATTTATTATTATTATTTTTTTTTTAAGTTAGTTTAATCACATTTTCTATTATTTGTAAAGTTTTATATATTTGAGGTTTACTTTTAATTACGTTTTCCAGTGACGTGCCAAAGCCTAATTCGCTTGCATGATATCATAAGTCGTAGCTCTGAAACAGGTTTTCTTATGCTTACATTCAGTACAGTAAACACTGTGGCTGACTAACAAAAGTGACTAATATGTTGTTGTTTAAAGAATTCATTTTTTGCCTGTTAGGTAATAGAAGAAATATTTGATAAGGTTGAAAGAAAGCGAAACTCAGCTCAGTTGTGCGTAGCCAGTGTTCACTGTGCATTGTTTTGCTTTTGGGAATATATTTTAGGCCTACAAACCGGTTAACGAAAAAGTCACAAGCTTTTGAGATCATCAGGAATGCAAAACTTGTTATTTAAAGAAAATTGGGCTAACTTGGAGAGTTGTGTGGATGACGTATATATATATATATATATATATATATATATATATAATGCGAGGGTGGTTTAAAAACTGATGTAAAATAATTTATTGTATAATTAGATTTACAGTTTACCCTCGCATAGCAACTCAATTGCTATTTTTTTCTGTATATATATGTGTGTATATATATGTTTTTCATTTTTTTTATTTTTATTCTTTAGTTTCCCATATAAGTAACATTTGACCAGCAGCTGCAACGAGGTCAACCAGTCGAACAGCTGCAACAGGTTTCATTTGTTTTTGTAATTGCTCAGAGGCAACTTCTAACTTCCATTTGAAATAATGAAGAAAAAAAACAATACTAAAGAGCAGTTATAAGGCGCTATAGACATACACATATACATACATATGCATGTGGCTTATGAAATTTTATAGCTAAATGTAATGTAGAATAAAATTTGAAATAAATTTGTAGTTTAGTCACGCAAACAAACAGCCAAAAATTGTGCAATATGAAATGGGAAATTGCGCAAGTGCGAGGGTGCCCACGCCTAAAATAGTCGGTCTTAATTATAAATATATATGAACTTGACAGTACAGTTAGTCAGTCAGTCAGTCGGTCAGTCAGCCCCTCAGTTCGTCTAGCTGTGAGACCAGACATTGCATTTACTCACGCACCCTTTGGGGTATATTTTGTAATGGAAATTGGGCGTCGGCGTTGACAGCACACTTGAACTCATTTGGCTTGACTTATGGTTTATACTATATACTACATACTATGCATATATATAGATGTGTATATACATATATGTATCTATGTAGTTTAACGATTACTCTGTACACATAGCTATGCCATTCATAAAAGCGCTCATCGCTGTCTGATCTTAAATGGCTGACTCGTTAACTGCATAAATTATTCGTTGATGTCGTCTTTAAAATAGGTCAAATTGTGAGTTCAAATGCTCTCATTAATTGCCACGGAAGTGGGCTACAAAATATTTGGTTGTTTGGCCAATCAAACCGAATTTTCATACACTACAAATTTAATTGCAATTGATTGTGATGAAAGGTACTTTACACCTGTCAAACCTTTTAGATGATTTCAACGTCCCTAAAATGTAAGCTCCATTTGCTCTAAATTAGTCACGCTTATAAATGAGAATTGCAATTTCAAAGCCAATGACGTTTGTCACAAATGAAATCAATGCAAACATTTGTCCTTAGCATATATGTATATATATATATGTATATTTGTTATGGATGTCCTCTAATCTAAATTACCTAATTGGATTGACTATCGATTAGATAGTAAGTATTGATAACGCAAAAGTAGCAATTAACGCTATCGTAAACATAGCGCCTAAAAATAAAATGTATAAATCGAATTACTAGTATAAATTTATGCAAATATTCCTAGGAGAAATAAATAGGTAGAAAATGGGTGTATTCTGAGATTTGCAGCCTGATTATAGACCCAAAACATAGATCCTTTGTAGCATAGACAGTTACTATAAGTGTTGGCTCTTAGACCTTTTCAGCCTGTTAAAATACTAAGTGTCGCCATCTGGCGATATCAGTTTCAAACATACAGATCCTTTTTAAGCATAGACAGCTACCATAAAGTCGACCTCTAGCGTGCGAACTATATACGGAACGCAGATCATAGCGCCATCTCTATGGAATATTAATCCTTTAATTATGTACAACAACCTATAGTGAAGACATCTAGCATAGTTAATAAGAAACCGATCCAATCAGATCTTGTTAATATGTAAAACAACCATTGCTGATGACACCTAGCGAACATAAATAGTACTTGATTAATTTTAGACCTATTCACACATAAGCGTGGCGCCAGCTTACGTTTAGTAGGCACACTGCTTTAGAAAAATGACCAATAGATCGCGCTAATGTGCTGCTGACAAGCAGTTGTACTGCTTTATGCGTTAATTACATTAATACATTTGAAATACAAATACGTTTAGCGAAATCTTGTAATATATAATAATAATTCTGTTTGCTTGTTTTTATTAGATATGCGGCATCTTGTTAATTGTATTTGGAGCGTTGCTCTTCAGCAACATTCATAACGTCGATGATTTTACCGATGCACTACGCACCCAACAGGTGCCCATAACAATGATTGTGCTGGGCACCGTTATATTGTTGATCTCTTGGTTTGGCTGCTGTGGCGCCATACGCGAATCCTACTGCATGTCCATGACGGTGAGTGCGAAAGAGATAGATGTAAGCAGAGTGAGAGAGAATGATATATGTATATTTGTCTCTATTCAGTACTCGATTCTGCTGTTTGTGTTGATGATTGGCCAGCTGGCTCTGGTTGTCTATATGTGGCTACAAAAGGACAAATATCTCGTGATCATGGGCGATGTGGTGGAGAAGGCCTGGGAACGACGCACACGCCGTGCCGACTACATGGATGCCATACAGATTAGTGTAAGTGTTTTACCCGGATAACAGATTTAAGCCGATTAGAAGAGAACTGTCTATCACAATCTCCCTCCCTCTCTCTCTTATGTAGATGGAGTGCTGTGGCCGCAGCAGCTATGCGGATTATGCCTTCCAGGGCTATTTCCCGCCCTCGTGCTGCAAGGATACCAACAATTGTCGCCAGGAGACGGTCTATCGTCGCGGCTGCAAGCAGGCATTTGTCGAGTTCTGGGACAGAAACAGCGACATTATCAAATACACCGGCCTGGTCATCGCCGCCATTGAGGTGGGTCAAGAAATTCCATATATGATTCAGTTAATTAAGTCTCCCGTTTCTACACATTTCAATTACAGTTCGTTGGCTTCATTTTTGCCTGTTGTTTGGCGAACAGCATTCGGAACTATCGGCGTCGAGCGGACTATTAATGGACTCCAGTATTTCTGAGTCCCCGACTTTGAGGCCTTACTAATTTTAATGCAAACCGAAAGTACGAATTATGTTGCCCAATTTTATACAAATCAATTTTATATATACACATATATATCTATTACTGATGAATTGATGATTCAGTTGGCCATTCAACTTTTTTTTTTTTATTACTGCGCACTTTTTGTTAAATGAAAAAAAAAAAAAAAAACATAAACAACTTTGAAAATTGATTTACAATAATATATCCCCACCTTTTCGTTAATTGTGCTAATTTCGTCTGTACAAACTGAATGCATAAAATTACTTTTAATTTATACAAAATGCAATAAAAATATAAATTAATTGAGGCGGTTGTGTTTCACTTGAAGTTCGAATGTGACTATATTCCCAAATCGATCAACAGATAGGCTAATCTTAATTAAAATTCAGTCGAAAACTTTACCACTCGGACTACTGAGCACTCTATGGGTCTTATCTTTCATATAAGTCCGTTGGGGTGAAAAGTCTAATAGCCCAATGATCCGACGATATGATATAGGAGTTGCTTGGAAACATTTTTAGACTTTCACAACAGGGAGACATGAAAATAATACAAAAATAATTGATTGGCGCAATTCAATGGGCATTTCCATATCTTGTATGAACGGAACTTATTGGTATTGTAGGTGTTTATATTGGGCAGAAGTACGGCTGGACGTGAAAAAAAACAAAAATATTTTGTCAATAAATAAATGTCTTATATCTTTATTTACTAAGGAAAAAACGTTTCTCAAGAACTACCTACAAGTTACTAATATTAATGATAAAGTTAGATATAGTATTCGTATATAGTAAACAATTCATAGTAATCTTGGCGAGTTTTTTCTGTTATCTACATCAGTTATAATTTAATTATTATTATTTATAATAAATGAAATGCTGCATGCTTAGTGACTTTAACTAGCTCACAATATAGAAATCAAATTTACTCAATAGGGTTTGTTTTAAACAGTTTCCTGGCCAAATCGGGCAACATCTGATTAGGGTTTCAATTACGTTAGGTAATCAATAAAGCATGTCCAAAAGTTCTGGGGGACTCCCGACGGGAAAAGTTTCGTGATTTCGAGCAAGGCAATCGCGGCCGATAAGCTCATTTTGACTCATAGAAAAATATATATTCGAACTACTTGAAGATGAATCAACAGCCTCATGATGTTTATCAATGGAGACCCCCAATAGCCCGGACTACAAATCTCTTTATGCTGCTATGATAATGCAAAAGCATAAGTTGTGCGTCAGACCAGATGAACTTTTATCTCTCTCTGTCTCTTAGTTAATATCTGGGCATAAATAATAGAAGCGTGCAATAAACAATTGACAGTACAACCGGGACATACCAATTGTTAGGTGCACTCCGATAAGGGTCCATTGATAAGCCCGCCTAGTATTCTCTCTTTATGTTATGCGATTGCCCAGATAATGGTCTAGATAAGCTTTTCTAGCAATTCTAGGCCCGTGGAGCACCACAATTCCATTATTAAGGCCCAGATCTTAACAATAGAGCTCAATTACGAACCGAGCAGTCGCAACGAGCGAACCTTAATCGAAAACTAGCGGAAACTAAAAAAAAAAAAAATCCATCAACATGAATTGTCTATCGCAGATAGTCAAGTATTTACTGTACTTGCTCAATATCGTCTTTGTGGTGAGTGTACAGAAGAAAAAAAGATTGCATCGAAGTGGAAAAAGAGGAAGCTAAGCCAAATCAACTGTTAAATCTAAAAGAATATGGATTCTACTCAGGTCCATGTATTGTCTTCTGCAAAGGCAGTTTAAAAAGTTGGTGAATTTGACGAAAGAGAGAGAGAATTTTAAGATATTTGATATACAATGAATTATAAATAATTCCTAATATATTATAAATTTCTAGGCTGCAGGTATTTTGCTCATCGTAGTTGGCTCGATCATGCTGGATGGCATGGGAACCTTTAATTCGTTCAGCGACACGTTCAATGCCCGAACCATACCTATTTGCGTCATAGTCGTTGGCTGCATCATATTCGTGGTTGCCTTCTTCGGCTGCTGTGGCACCATACGCGAGAATCCCTGCTGCACCACAATTGTAAGTGTGTCGCTCTGTTCTAGCCAAACCTATTTAACTTATCTATTTGCCTTTCTCTAGTACGCCGTTTGCATGTTCATTCTGTTTGCCTTGCAATTGGCTCTGTCCATCTGGCTCTTTGTGGAGAGTAGCAGTTTTGCTGACAGAATAAGCGAGGTGGTGAACAAGGCCTGGCTGGAGAATGATTATGCCAATGGCTATCCCATGGACGCACTTCAGCTATCTGTAAGTATTTAAAAGGAACCCAGTTTCATTTGATTTGTTAACAATTTTGTTGTTTCACTTTAGTTCAATTGCTGTGGCCGAAACAGCTATAAGGATTATGTCGGAAACGTGCCCGCCTCGTGCTGTGGCTACACAGATCGTGCGAAGAGCTGCTCTGCGGCCATTTACGAATCACGTCCTGGCTGCTATCAGAAGTTCAACGATTTCTGGACGACCAATGCTGACATCATCAGCTGGAGCAGCTTGTTCATCTCCCTCTTTGAGCTCGGCATTTTCATATTTGCGTGCTGCTTGGCCAGCGCCATGAGAAAGCGCTAAGCTCTAACCGCTGTTAGTCCATCTACTACGTATATTACATCATTACATCATCACACACCAACGAATGTTCATCAAAGCCATAAATAAACAAACTAGCTTAGTAGTAGTAGTATCAATGTGAACTTCTTGTCAGTTGTCATTTTTACCTGTAATAGAAGCTCAGAGTATCGTGGTGTGGTTAGGCCTTTTGTAACAGGCAGGAGGATGAATTTCATTCCTGATCAGATCGAAGACCAGGGTAAATTTAACGTTATCTGCCTGTCTATAGTCGGTCTATTTTGAATTTAGTTTCATGTATTTGGATATCTATGATGGGTTCTGAATGCAGATTGAACGGCATTCAGGGTATTTCCTAGCCCATCAAAGTTTCTGCACTTGCTTTATCTGATCTGGTGACATATCTTATCAGTTTTCCCTA
The DNA here is from genome assembly GCF_018153725.1 of Drosophila mojavensis. NCBI lineage: Eukaryota > Metazoa > Arthropoda > Insecta > Diptera > Drosophilidae > Drosophila > Drosophila mojavensis. The sequence continues at coordinate 5,057,918 of NW_025318906.1, read as the reverse complement.
TATAAATAATTTTTAGTTGTATTTCGTGCCTAATTTTGAGCATAGTTCGCAGAACTTATTATCAATAAATATATACAAATATATATATTGCTACATAGTCTCTAGGTGCTTATTAGATCATACTAACTTGTAGCTGATTCATGGCTTATCAATGAATATACCAAAATGTACTCAAAATATTTACTTTGAACGTTACTTTTCCATTTTTGGCAGACCTAGAGCAACGCTGCGTTGACTGGTTATCTTTGTCTATTCGCTGATAAGATACAAACAGGGGAAGCCTATCTAGATATGAGCAAAGCTCCGATTTTCATTTATAATAGCACGCACAGAGGTGGGCCAGTTCAATCGAACGAAAGTAATCGACGCGTCCACAAAGCGCGAAAAATATTTCAAAACAATTCATTATTTGCCAACATTCTAAAATTTAAGTTAATTTGATTAAAAGTTGAACAAAACTGCTTCAAGATGGGCTGCATGTCGGGAATACTGAATATTTTACTCTACATAATAAATATTGTGTTTTTGGTGAGTTACTCTACCTAAAAATATGAAAATATTGTAAAATGTGCATAAGTGAAAACAAATATAAATAATAGTAAGATTGTAATAATTAGCTGTTTTATTGTTTTTAAAACAATTAAAATTTGTAAATAACTAAGAATAAAAGTTAATCATAAGAAAATTAACAAGTTTAATAAAAATATATTTTGAAAAAATACATAAATATTTGAAATGCAAATAAGGAAATCTTATTCATAACATAATATTTTGAAAAGTTTTTGAAATTAAAAAATTGGTGGAATTTATAAGCAATTTTCAAAACATATCTTTTAAATTTGAATAATAAAAACTATTTCAATTCTCTACAAAAATTTCGAATTTTAAGTCTTAAGACAAAACTTTCAAGTAGCTTTAACTAAATTATAAGAAAATAAAAAGTAGAATTGTTGATAAATAATGATATAGATACAATTTTCCATAATAAATAGCTAGAATAAATTGATTGAATTATCTAAAGCCCATTTAAATCTATTCATAAAATTTATTTAGTTAGAATTATTATTAATGTGGAAACTTATAGGATTGAAATATTAGAAATTCAAGACAAGAAATTAATATATTTTTAATCTTGAATAATTTGCATTGCTTATAAAAAACTTATAAAAATATTTGTCACCTAAGTAGCGTATTACGCAGTTAACAAGTCTAAAAATACTATATAGATAATTATATACATGAATATATAGTAACCAATGTTACTCATGCGCCAGAGCTCATGGAATTATTTTTGTATATGACTATTTATCTATCTATATATATAATATATATAATGCGACAGTCTTTATCATTTCCAGTGACTCAAGCACTTGAAATGTAATGAGATTCTCATTATGATAAATGTAGAGAGGTGGACATGTGCTTGTTAGTCGTTATCAATGATGGATTTTGTCAGATTTGTGACAATGATAACAATACAAAAATTACCACGCATCCTGTATTAATAATATCTGACAAAGTCCATTCATTTTATTATGTATAAAATACATCCGAAAACATGATGAATCTATATCCAGCAATTTTCAACATCTTCAATTTATGAGAGTTGCATAGAAGAGCATTACCAATAAAAACCTCATTGTTATATAAAAATGTTTTCCTTTTTCTTATTAGGTGGTCGGCATATTGCTAATTGTGCTGGGCTCCATAATGCTATCGAACTTTAGCCAATTGACCGATGTCGAGCCGCTAACTAATACGAACACCATCCCAATCTGTGTGACCGTTTTGGGTGCGCTGATCTTTATCATCTCTTTCTTTGGCTGCTGTGGAGTCTGGCGTCAGAGCTCTTGTCTAACTGCAACGGTAAGCTCTCGTTATGATTAAAATGCATATAAATATTTATTTAAATTTTCTATTACTTCTGTTTAGTATGCTTCCATGATGTTCATCCTATTTGTGCTGCAATTGGTGCTGACCTGCTGGATAGCTGTGAATGGCCAAGATTTCCTTAACGATATGAGCAATTTGGTGAATACGCTTTGGAAAGAGAATACAGCTGTGAATAAATATCCAATGAGTGCATTGGAGCTCACATTCAGCTGCTGTGGCAACACAAGCTACAATAACTACCTCAACAGCAATCAACAGGTGCCCGGCAGCTGCTGCGGCTATCCGAATCGCCAGCAGACTTGCCCCGCTAGCATTTACGAGACCCGCAAGGGATGCAACCAGAAATTCACCGAATTCTGGAGCGATAATAACGATCTGGTGTTGTGGTCTGGCCTCGGCATTTGCATATACGAGCTGATTGTCTTCGTTCTTGCTGGCATGCTGGCCAAATGCATGCGCAATAAAAATGCCATGAGATAAGATGTATGCATTATAAAAAATCTGTTAAAGCTACTGTTAAGAATTACGAATGAATAAAAACAAAGAGACAGAAATATTGAGTTTTTCTCATTTATAATATTTATTTTTTTTATATATTAATAATATATTATTCCTTTTTTTTATTTATCAGAACAAGAAAGTTAATTTTGAAATAACGAAATATATATATATTTTTGTTAAATATGCATTTGTGTGTTTAACACTTTTATTTATTTACATTTTTTATTAAATATATTTAATTACGGCTTCTAATTTATTCAAGAATATTTTCATATTTCATTAATTTAGCTTTTCAAGCATTATTGTGCAAACCCCAAAAGTATGCAAAGCTTATTTATGCTATGCAAGTATTATATGAAAGCTCGCTGCATTTAAAGATAACAAAAGTTCCATAAAGTGCTTTATTACCGAACTACGTGCTGAAAAAACAGTTTGTTCCTCGAATTGAAGTTGTGAAGACTGTAGTCAACGCGTTCAGCACACAATTCTGTCTCTATTAAAATGGATTGTGGTGGAGTTTTTGTTAAATATGTGCTCTTCATATTCAATATATTGTTTGTGGTAAGTAATGGCTGAGACAGGCAGCTCAACTGTATGTTATGAAAAATAAAAACACTCATAGACCCAATCTTATCTCAAGCGTTTCAAAGCTCATGATCTTTTCACAAAAAATAAAATTATATGTACATATGTATATTAATATATAGATATATCGGTTTTATCTAATCTAAAAGAGCACTCTCATATCATAAATTGAGTGCGGAATGTCGTGATTTTTTTTTTCTAAATTACTTTTCTTTACATACTTATGTTGAGCGTAATTAGTGCTAATGAGCTGTGCCAGATGTTTCGAAACAGGCGGTAGATATGTAGCAATGTATATAGGGGTAGCAATGAGTAATATTTTTTTTTATGACTAATCCACTTGTAGTTACAGTTTCCGTAGATTTGTGAAATGCACTTTATAGTCACGAGGAATGCAATTTATTTTCTCTCATTGTTTTTCAGATATGCGGTATTTTGCTTATCGTGTTCGGTTCGCTTATGGTCTCGGAAATCAAAGATCTTTCGAGTGTGGACCAAACATTTACAGCAAATAGTGTGGCTATTATCATACTTATATTGGGCTGTGCTATCTTTTTAGTCTCGTTTATTGGATGCTGTGGTGCCATACGAGAAAATGTTTGCGGACTTACAGCGGTAAGTATTGTTGAAATTATTGAAATTTATATTACGTTCTACACTAACAGTGATCTTCTATACTTTTAGTACTCCATCATTATGTTGGGCTTATTTTTGTGCCAAATTGCCTTGATTGTCTATGTGTGGATCAATCATGTACAAATTCGGCAATCTCTTGATCAGGTGGTGCAAACGATTTGGGATCAGAGGAAAACGGATGGCCTCCTCATGGATACTCTGCAGAAATCTGTGAGCAATAACGAAGATAGTATCAGAGATCTGATTTTAATAAAATTCTTCCAATGCTCTAGCTAAAATGCTGTGGCCTATATAAGTTCTCTGATTACGGCACTGTCTATCCCGCCTCTTGCTGTGACTCCCCATCAAACGGAACTTGTAGCTTAACTTCTGTTTTGTTTAAGCCAGGCTGCAAATCGGCAGTTGATTCGCTTTGGGACACAAATGCCAACATTATTAAATATGCTGGACTGGGTGTCACTGCAGTTGAGGTACAAAAATAATATAATAATGTAGATTTATTCTTTGTATTAACTGATTTATTCGTTATTTTACAGTTGGTGGCCTTCATATTTGCCTGCTGCTTAGCAAATCAGGTGCGAAACAACGAAAGACGACAAAATTTTTAAATCTCTATTTATGAGACGGTGTCACTAGCAAAAATTATCTCCTATTTACATATGTACTACACAAAGTAAAAATATTTGCAATTCAATATTGTGTGGGCCACTCTATGGGCTTCGGTAAGAATTACTTCGTAATTTCAAAATGAGAATAAAGAACCAGCTAATTTGAAGAAATTAAATAATTTATAGTTCTTATACCCTGAACCCATTGAAAATGGGATATCAGGGTTTAATGGTTTTGTGAAAAAGTATGTAAAGGGCAGAAGGAATCATCGCAGACCCCTAAAGTATATATTTTCTTGATCAGCACGACGAGCAGAATCGATATAGCCCTGTCCGTCCGTCCGTATGAGTGCGTCGATCTCAGAAGTTATAAGAGCTAGAGAAATTTGGCATGCATACTCGTGTGTACCATACGCAGTACAAGTTTATCATATTTTTTCGATAACTCATCCGATAACTTTTTTATCGAGAATAATCGAAAAATTGATTTTGCTGTTTCAGTCTAATTTGAACACTTTTAGACCTAGGGTCTTCAGATTTACTGTGTATATACAGTTGATCGATACGAAGATTTTGCAATTTACAGATTTTGGATACCACGCCCTTTCCGCCCTCAATGTGTTCAAGTGAATGTACACACATTTTAACCATTTGATCACGCTCTGAAAGTTTTATCAAGATTGTCCGTCTACAGGAGAAATTACTCAACAAATAAATTCTCATAATATTGCCCACACTGCAGCGCCTGATTATACGTGCGTGTGGATGCGTGTGTATGAATGTGTGTATAAGAGAAATGAAGAATAATTGATTCTTTCTTATTAAATTCGAATACACTGCAGTCGAATAACATGTTTTTTAAATATTCGTTACAAATAAGCAGTATTTTATTTATAACAGCTTGTTTCGGTCTACAAAATATACTAAACTTCTCAAAAACTAAACTGATTTTATAAATTCCTTACTCTGGTCACACTGATAACCAGTTTTGTGTTATTCCTTTCGTCGTGCTCTGGTCAATTCAAAAACAGTTCTTCAACGAGTCGGACGTGTCGTGCGCGTGTTGCTTTAAATAGTAAAAGATAATTTGAATCGGAAAAGGTAATATTATTATAAAGTTTAAGCGGCATGGTGTGAATAAGTGATAAGTGTATCTCTGTCTCTCTCTTTCTCTCTATATATATATATATATACATGCATATAAATGTATGTATGAATGAATTTGAAGTGTTCTTGTTTAATTTGCTTTGTGCTACGTGAGATGCTGCATTGCTCGAAAACGCATTCATGTGAAAGTGGTTGAAAACGGAAAGTGCGAAAGCACGCTGAAGAAAAAAGAGACATGAAATATAAAGCAAAGACGCACTTCGTCGTAAGAGAGGAGCTGAAGAAACAAGAAAATATTTACAAAAATCAAAGACAATATGTTGTTGTTGCTGCTTTGTTTTTAGTATCTATAAACTCTTCAGACATTTGCTAGCCTTGTTGTTGGTGTCGTTGCTAAGACAACATAAAATTAAAGAAGAAGTACGCAATTTGCGATCTAAACAATTTACGACGTAAACAGTGTGCGTGAAGTTCAGTGCTTAATTTTGGAAGTTAATTGCTGCTAACCGTGAAGCATTTTGAGATGTATAAAAAATTTAAGCACCTTAATGCGAGCTCATTTGCCATTTAAAAAACATTATTTTAAAGAAATATGTACGCTTGTTACTCATGTTTTTTATTCCGCCAAGGTCAAACCGGTTTTTAGCGGCTAAGTATAAAGCAGGAAGAGGCGTGACCAATAAAAAAAAAAGTAAAACAGAAAACGACTGAAACAAATGCAATTAATTAAAAATTATAAAATTGTATATTTACCTGGAATGAAAAAATTCAAGCAGAAATGAACCTTAAAACTGATAAAACGCCGAGACATATACATATAAACACACATAAATTCCAAATATAAAACATTTTCAAAATCTGTTTAGTTAAATCAATATTGTTTCTCTCTTTTCAAATTTAAAACATAAAAAACACAGGCCAGAGTAAAAATAATAAAAAACACAAGTTTATCTTAGTAGATAGATCAACTTTCCACTAGATAAAATAAAATTAATTAACTGTACAAATCATGTTAATAGCATGCATATTGGACTTGCATAACGCCTAATAGCAACATCCATTTACATAATTTGAACTTGCTCGACGCCAAAAACGTTAAACTCAAAGCCAATCATATAAACATTTATTTACCTATTAGTCAATAAATTATTTATATTTATGTGATTGTTGCTCAACTGATTTACTAATTTATTGACTCTAATGTATTGCAGGAAACCAACAATTAAGCAAAATGGATTGTGGAACATCTATGGTTAAATATATACTCTTTATATTCAATACCATTGTGTCGGTAAGTAAATTTCATATATATTTATATATGTATATAGAATTATGTAGACATATTGATTTCACAAATACTTCCAGCTTTGCAATATACATTTATTCTATTTGAAGCAGCGAAATTGTCTTGGAATGTAAGTCCCAAGCAGATTATGTGCTCTCAAAGCTTTTTTGTTTTGTTGAAATACCCTACAGATGTTAAAACTAAGAGCGTGTTTGAGATTAGGGCCTTATGTTGCAAGCGAAGCATTTTAATCTAAAACTGATTAAAGAAGGATGGTTCATTCTTCTATAAAGCAATCCCTCTTATAGTTAAGAATGATTGTAATAGAAAGTTATTGACAGCTCATCCTTTGTATAGTAGATGTTTTAGGTTATATTAATGGCGATAAGGAATAATATTTTACTTAGTTATATATTTACGAAGTATCTGCTATTCGCAAACTCTTAACTGTTTTTATTTAGCCAGCCTCGTTTTTGGCATGGCTGGTTTTGCGGCTATGACATCATCGTTTATATAATATACATATACCTACATACATATATATGTATGAGTATATGTATTCAGCCTCCCAAGGCAGACACACTCACGCATGCACGCATACTTGAATAAATATGTGTCTGTATCTGTAGCAGTAGCAGTAGATGTAGCAATAGCTATATCTGGTATATACCAGGGATGTAGCTGATGCTGCAAACTGTAGACACTGCTGCTGAGCGGCGGCTTAATCTCAATTTCTGTGCTTATGAGCAACATTTAATATATTTTGCTTATTTTCGTTCGCTACTATATGTATACACAGCTGTACTATATACAGCTGAGGTTTGTATAAATCCCAATTTGTATATTTATTTGCTGCTCAGGCTTTAATTGAATTTGCCACAATTCAGAAGCGACGAATGATGTCATTATATCGTGATGCGAAGTGAATCAGTTTTCAGAGAAATGCAACGTTTTCTGATAAGATGAACGACACAAGCACACTCAGTAATTGACAGTAATAACTGAGAAACAGACGTGTTAGTTTGATCAGCAGATGTATGACTCAACGTGACACCTTATATACAATGTGTCGTAGGTATTGCTACGCATTTGCAATATTAATTAGCGCAAATATTTATGCATACAAATAGTTGAAGAGAAACACACACCTTAAAACAAAATTGCTAACTGAATTATAGCATATGCTCCTTGAATAAATAAATATATAACAAAATATGAATATGGTAACCACCAGCTTAGGTAAACCATTTGAAGCGAGGATGAAATACACTAAATAAGTTTAATAATAGAATTATTGCTATAATTATTCTTGGAAAATTTTCAAGCTGTCAGAATACTTTTTAACATAAGCGTTCGCACATATACATATATAATTCTGTTAGCAAATTTTTATTAAAAGCTTGCAAAATGTGAATCAGCTAAATAAACCAGAAAAATACAACATGAAATTTTCGTCGACAAATTTAACAATTTAATAAAGAATAAGAAATAAGAATATAACAAATAAAAGCAAAAATACAAACTTGTTGCATGAGCCAGCAACTGGTGGAAAGAAGAAGCACGCGTTATTTACATAGTTCACATTTACACGTGCAAACTCACCTCGGGTTGTTTACCTGTAGATATATAAAGGTATATACACACTGATACATATCTGAATCATTATATGTGTGTGTGTGTCTTTGTACATAACATACTTGACAGTTAAAGCAAGCAAATTAACAGGTACAACAAAAAGCCGCCTTTGAGCGTCGCTTGGCCAGACGAAAGAAAAAATACGAAATAAACACGAAGTTTGAACCGAGCCGAAGCTTAAATATACTTGTTATGCTATAGAATTGTGACTGTATACCAAATCTTGTAGAGAAGTATGATAAAATATTTGTGAACGCTTTTCTCATGCGAAGCGAAATCAAATCGTTTCGATAAGCTCACAAAATACATTAGTTTCAGTAATCTGAGCTGGCTGTAAAATGCATCATAATAAACAAAGTACAAATTTGTATATCTATTTGTTTCTTTATTATTATTGTATTTATGACGAATTGCTGGACTATATTAAAGCATGACAAAGTGCTTGACAAAGTCACAGGAGCCTTTGTGAGAGTACATATAACGATGAAAAAACGACGCAACGCTCGAGAAAGCAACAAAACATTGTGCAATTCGCTGGTTAAATACAAAAGGGAAACTACAGACCAGAGATACAGATACAGGTACAGGTACACGTATATGTAGGTGCACGTACACACATACATACAGACAGTACATTGAGTATAGGGTCGTGTGTGTTTTACCCAGATTCAGGTACACGAAGCATACTTTTTTATTTGTTTATATTTTCTACACGTCTGACTTTTGAGTATCGAATGCGAGTTAGAATGCGAGCTGCAACCAGTTAACGACAACCCTGAATGAGTTATATATATATGTAATATATAGAGGTATAGCTGTATATTTGTTTGTAAATGCACATACTTGCATATATAAAGTTTTAAAGCTTTTTTATCGTTTAAATCGTTTAATATAGTTTCATTCAAATTATGAATGTTTGCTTTATCTCTTACGTTTTAATACGAGGAGTTTTTTTTTGTGTATATGTATAGAAAATATTATATATTTATTATAAAAATACATATATACATACATCTGGTCATGTTTTGTTTCCCTTTTTTCCACAAAATTGTTCCCACATTATTTGCAGCGTTTGCGATTCTATGAGTTTGAGTTTCGCTGCTGTATATCGTGTTTGGGAACTATAAATATACCAGTAGAGTGTGTAATTATTTTAGAAATTGCGATACGCTTCTAATCAAAATATCACATGTTCTTTTTGTGTATTTCGATTTTTTATTTGTGTGGCCTCGTATCACGCATACGTCCTGTTGCACAAGCGGCAGCAGAATTTTGTATACAACTTTATCTCGCTGTTCACTTGTGTCGGTTCTGATAAGTAAATAGTTACAAATGGAGACAAGCTGACTTGCGGATAGATGAGACATTCAACACACATAAACAGGAAGAATTTGGCGTCGTTTGGTCGGCCCATTAGAGTAAGGGTGTGGCTCTTACGTTGCGAGCATCGAATTTCTCTCCTCTGGAGTATTTATTTATTGCAATTGATGAGTGCCAAAATAACTTTAAGTATCTGTTTGTAGGGGTTGTTCTCAGGAAGTGCCGCCACGAAAAAATAAAAATGAGCTCAGACTTTTTGGGTCTTTTTGTTGTAGGCTAAAGACATAATAACCAAAGCTTGGCCTTTATGTGAGTGCCAAAGCATACATTTTTAAAAGTTTTATAGTTGGATTTTATTATTCAGTATCACCCTGTCAGGCATTGTTTTTATTTTGCTGAGGGTTGTCAGTAAGAAACGTACGCTTCAATTTGCATTTGAGTTTTTGAGGCATGACGTCATAAGATTCAAATGAGGAAATCATTGTGCAGCTGATGGGACTGTTATTTTTATATACATGTATGTATATATACAAATATAAATACAAATATATATATTTGCCAGTTGAAATAATTGCTCATGATGTTTTAATTAGGCTAGACTTTTGTTTTTTATTTTCTATTGAGAAAGTGGAGCATTCAGTGCGGCTTCAATAGCAGAATGTTGCCTTTGTTGGCACTATTTGGGTCAATTATGCTACAAATTTGGACAAGACCTGCTCTGAGCATCCATTCAGTTCAGAAATTAACCAGAAAAATAATACGCCCACAAATCGGCAAGTATAACAAGTAAAAGTGCTTCAGTCGCACTTAAGGAAATTGGCTGCACGCTATAAAATTTCATTTCTTTATTTGTTTCTTTTTTATTTGTTATAAAAATTAAAATGCTCATATTTATGGTATGCTTGTGTGTGCATATATCAAAAACCAGATTTATGTTTTATTTATTTATTTTGCATATTGGGCAAGTTAGGAAAGCAAACAGATAAGTGGAATTCGCATGGCTTTTGTATAGTCTCAATAAAACATTTTTCGCTTTTTCAGCTGCTATAAGTTATATATAAACAAAATATCTTTACTTGCTAAGCTACAGGGTATGCGAAACAGTCAGAGCTATATATATATATATATATATATATAAAATATGTTAGCGTGCAACAGTTTGCATAATAAAATCTAGTGAATTCGATTAATTGGCAAATAACAATTGTTGCTGCACTTGATATCTGCGTCGATTCAAGTTGTTCAACGCAATAACAATAGCAGAGAATTTACATACATTGTTTTGAATCTTGAACTCTAGTTACTTTTTACAGCTATCTCGAAAGTATATATATATATTACGTACGTATTAAGTTTAAGATGAGGCTTATCTAATCAGCAGCATTTAGCCTTGTAGCACTGTGCGTAGGCTTAATGCGATTTTCTTAGCAAACAAAGCATTGCCGCCTGCCCAAATATTTACAGCTTATATACTGTGCAATTATACATACATACATATATGTGCTACTTTTGTATTTAATGAGATACTTTTTAATTCAACTAGTTGCTTGCATTACGTCAGCAGTGTTGCGCCTGCTAATTTTAATAACCATTAGCCACGTACTTCTGGCCCTAGTTATCCCTAAGGTCACCCGAGGTGGGTGGCCGGCCCCAGTTGTAATTAAGAACTTTTATAATTTATCTTTGGCATGCTAATTGTTGCTCTCTCACTCGCACACTCAAACCATCTCAAATCATCTGGCTCTCCTTCAATTAAACATAATTGACGCAGTATAATTCGACTGCAACTGCAACTGTCAACTGTAGCTTTGGCCTCACGCGATGGCTGGCTGTATAATGCAGGCTGATTGTTCCATTTACGGCACCTTATATATAAGGTTAAATATATATACTTGCTCAAAAATTGATTAAATGTGAGAAATATTTGTGTGTACAGCCGGATGTTAACATGCAGTTGGAGTAAAACCATAAGAGACATTAACAATAATATAAAAAAATTAATTAACTGGATTCCTGAGCTAATGAGCAGTTCTGTTAAACAATAACACAAACAAGAAATTAATATATTATATTCGTAAAATATTTTACAGATTATTGGCATTTTGGGCATTGTGTTTGGCGTGATCATACTGCAGAGCGTTGGCACCATTGAGGTCAATGGCCAGACCGGCTTCCCACCTCAGGCAGCGATGCCCATCCTGATGATCACCCTTGGCTCTCTGGTAGTGTTCATCTCGTTCCTGGGCTGCTGCGGTGCCATTCGCGAATCTGTGTGCATGATGATGAGCTATGCCGTCTGTCTCTTGGTCCTGCTCATTCTTCAGCTTACAATTGTTGTACTGTTGTTCACTAACAAGGAGAAGTTCGATACTGCCATGGGTGAAGTGATTGACAAGGCCTGGGCTTCGCCGGAAGCCCGTGAGGGCGGTGTATTTGATGCCATTCAGAAATCGGTATATATATAATTTAATTATTACCAGCCATATTCATTGTTTTAATATTTGGCTTTTGTTTATCCTTTTTAGCTTCATTGCTGCGGCAGCAACGGTGCTCAGGATTACGTTTCATTGAGCTTCTTTAACAGCGGACTTCCTTCTAGCTGCTGTGATGGAACTTGCACTAATCCATTGAACATTTATGGTGGTTGCCGTGCTAAGTTTGTTGATTTCATGTCTGGTAACTCCGAGAAGGCCAAATACGTCGGTCTGGGTCTCATTGTTGTTGAGGTGAGTTATCTTTTTCGAATCAATTGAATATCGGTTGTAAATAAATGATTTCTTATTTTCATTACAGCTGGTTGGCTTCATCTTCGCTTGTTGCTTGGCAAATAATGTTCGCAACTACAAGCGCCGCAATGGTTACTAAATCAAGCATTTAAATACAACGCAACCATATATATACACACACTCACACATACATTCTCATTAACTCTATAATATGTATTGCCGTACAACGCACACACAGAGTAAAAGAAAACAAAAACAATGTGAAATATTGGAAATATATTCGATGTAAACCATTTGGTTACAAAAATATTTAAGTTATTTGTTTAAACAAGAAAAATGAAACTATTTTGCAAAAAATGAATTATAACTAAAAATCGAGTATAAACTAGTGTAAGCGCTTAAATATTGTCCAAATATTACTTTCATAACAAATTGCTCTTTTTAATTACCTAAAAAGTAAAAAAAAAAAAACAAACAAAAAAATCCAAAGTCGTACAAAGCTATAAATAACAATAAACAAAACGCTGATGGACAGCAACAACAATTTATGTTACAATAAGCAACGAAGAGCGAATCTTGATGTTGATTTTTATAAATTTATACATACGAATACTATGTAGTGTTAAAGCCTTATGCTATATTTGTACCAGTGTACAAGTGTCCAAATGAATATATGTATACATTAAAAGTTGTTCATCATTTTATCTGTAAATTGGAATCTCTTAAAGTTTTTACATTTGACCCACATTAATATGAATTTTGAAGTAAAAGTGCAGTCAAAACTCGAATGACAACATCGTGAATGAATAAAGCATTTAAGACGTATTTATATACATATACAAAATAATAATAAAAAGTGAAACGAACCACATGTTATGCGTGTTTGCATTCCTAATTATATGGAAGCCTTGTGAGTTGTGTGTTGCGAGTACCTATAACAATAACTCGCCATGCAAAATAATTCCCGCGCTGCAGTGCAGTAGCAGTGGCAGTGGCAGTGGGTTTTGTTGTGTCCCCAGGCGTTGACATGGCAGCCACAGGCTTGACCTTCGGTTTCTTTAACATTTTTGTTTAACCAGCAATTGACACACATATAAGTACAGATATTTGCCGGTGTGATTAGCGTATTGTGTATTCAATTCAGGCAGAGACTATTTGGGGGTTGTGCTCGTATATATATATTATGTATGTATATTTGGCATGTTTCATTTTCAATGAAATACTATGAGGGAATTTATTGTTAAAATATTAAAATCCATTTTGATGCCATATGTAGATGTTTTCACACAGCTGTAGATTCTGGGTAATACCTAAAGTTTTGTACATACCACTTATTTTTATGTTGAAGCTAAATATAGATTACTTTCAGGGCTTAAATTTATTTAAAGCAAATTGATTTTTTGTAGACAAATTTAAACCTGATTAGAATATCTTTTAGTCTATGGTCATGTAACATTTATGTTTACATGATGTAAGAGTATGTGATATATGAATAAAGAATTAATTGAGCAGCCATAATTGAGATAATATATCATTTATTCAAATGATTCTTATAATCAATCAAATCATCCATGCTATATAAGCTATATGAATTCTATATGAATGATTAGTAATATCACTAGAATGATAGCCACACAAGGATTTTTCTATCATCTTTTTACATCGTCCGTATTTATAGTTACAACAAGAGATTGTTCTCTTGGATTTGATGGATTTGTTTTCATTGATATCTGAAGAACGTCTTGCAGCGATCTACAACATTATTCGGTTTCAATTTGAATGTTAATTGTATGTAAATGTATTAATATAACATTCCGCATATATGGCTCTACGGTTTATAGTCACAATAAGAAGGAGTTTCTGACTGCGAATGAACTGCAGAAATTGAACTTTAGTCAGATGGATTAAGCCATAGAGGAAGATATATTAAGCTAATAATATAATTCATTAGCCTAATACTCGGTAATTAACATAATGTGCATATGTACTCCTATATGACAATTGCTTGCATAGTTTCAGTTGTTTCTTTTTTCTCATACTGAATTTGCTCTTTGGACGTTAACGGATAAAAATGTGCATGAGCTGGAAAAATATAGGCGCGGCAGCTCTAACATGTTCCTTATTCTACAATTCGATAATGTTAATTGTTGCTATAACATTTATGCGTCGCTGCTTCGATGACTGCAACGATAACACTAAAGGTAACACCTTTAAAAAGATGATTAATTGCATTTTATAATAATAATTCTGATTAAGGTCCATATCATGAGGACTGTTACAGCGCGTATGCCTTATATACGCTATATCTGCCATCAGTAGTTGCTAGTCCACTTATAATGCTAACCGATAAGAGCGTAAGTCAAGATTTATATACATATATATTATTAGTCACGATTTCCTCTTTAGAGCATTAACTATCTGCAATGGTGGCTTCTGGTGCATGCAGCACTTACATGTTGCGCCTACTTTAATTATATATGCTATAGTCCGTTTTATTCAGATAGTGATAGCGATATAAATATCGTTGGATTTGGTAAGTATTCGCTTATTTGAAATTGCTATATCTATAAATATTGAATTCAAAATGTATTTAATCTTTGCAGCTTGTCTGGTGTTTGCGTTCGGCACTGTTGCCTTTCATTGTTTTCGTGTGCTGCGTTCTCCTGCGCCTCAGGCTCAGTCAGATCCTGCGGAAACAGCCGCTTAGGGCCAGTTTTCTCTCTTTACATCCTTATCTTATTATATAAACAATTCAAAAGTTTCGTATTCTATTGTGTCTTCTGGTCATCCTTATTGTTGACATGCTTTGCTTTTTAAACTTATAAATAAATAAATATGTATATATATACATACATAAAATAAAAATTTTCAATAATTCATGTAAAGTGGAATATCTAGTGATAAACATTTTGATTATTATAGCCATTTTCAATTATTATAGGCATTATAATAATTATGGTTATAAGCTATCTCATAAATATGTATATATATTCCAATTATTAAAATTATAGCACTACTTAGAGTCAACTTTTTGATCAGAAAACATTCGAATTCAGTCACAATGTGTCGCGAATTAATGTTTTTGCTCTTTTTGGCTTTTGTATGTCTTAACATATTTTTATCCTTTATATGCATACATGAATTGATTGTTGAGAATGTTAATATATTCGAAGATGATGCAGGTAGGCACAGGTGCTATTCTTCAACTAGGATATGTATATATTCATATTTTACAGAATATGCGTACTCCATGTTCGTAATACAGGCATTAACAGAGTTCTTCAATTCGCTTTGTGGATTGCTATTTGTTTGCCACAAAATGAAGGTGCTAAATAATAATAATAAAAAAATGGATAATATTTATTAATTTTATGGTTTTCAGATAAAAGCTGTGCTATTCACTTGGGTCGTTATGGCTATGCTTATGATTTGCTTATCGTTAAGCTGGGAAATCGTTTTTGTAACACGAGAAAAATTTATTTTCGATGGATATAGCTTCAATACTTGTGTATTTATTAAATGTAAGTTTCGTTTTTACCTACGATTTATATTTAATTTGAATTTTTCTTCATAGTGTTCGGATTGAGCTCTGTTGTTGTGGTATATAACTATATACGTGAATTTATATTACTTTCAAATAAAACAGGAATTGCTTAAAATATATGACAAGTGTACATATAGCAATGAACAGCATTGTACGAATCAAAGCTTTTTTCAATTGCTGAGCTTTGACGGGGAAAAGCTGCAATGAGGTACGTCAAAGCTTTTCGATTTCGCTTTAAAAGTCTCTTGCTCTCTCATTTGTGACGTCACGCCTGCGTGTGTACAAAATTAGCTTGACGAAAGAAAATAATCGGTGGCCGGCAAACAGTTCGCTTTGGTAGCTCTCAGTTATTCGACGCACGCGAATCGAATTTGTACCTGGCCGTCCGTGCTAGAAGTTGGCGCCTGATTCTTGATAGTTCCGCATATATATGTACATAGAAAATCGCTTGTACATAGACGCACCTATGCAAAATGCCTAAAAAACCGTATAGCACATAAAGCCTGCTCGAGTTTGTGATTTCATTAAAAATAGTCACGACGTCATGTGTCATTGATTGTCGCGAACATATTTGATATTATTCATTTTTGTTATTGCTGACACTCTAAAGTTTGATCCATGATCTCATAAAAATATACGAATCATCAGCAAGGCAGCGTGAGAGCGATAGTGAGAGCGAGAGCGAGAAATAAAGTGAGAACGAGATCGAGTGAGCTCTAGTCAAAACGAACACAAAAAAAAAAAAAAAAAGAAAAAGAAAACAAGTTTCTTTCTGTGTTAGCACTGCGCAAGTGGATTTGTATTGCTCCATACAGGAATTTGAAGCATTTGTGGATATAGCAACAGAATGGCATCCACATCGGGTTACAAAGTATTTGCCTATGCCCTGCACATACTTTGTACGGTAAGTTGAGAAGAAAATGTCTAGATAATTGCCATCAATTGTCGCAAATACACTGCCAATTCGTTTGTTTACATGCCCAATTGGGGCGATTCTCCCTTTATTAGCATCAATGAAAGTATAACTCAGCCACTTGTATCAATTTTCCTAAACACCTTTATGTATAGACAAGCATATGTGTAAAAGCTTGATAAGTGAATTGGACTACAATGGCTTTTATTATCAGCTTTGTTAAACCTTATCGCCCAAAATCTTTGCATGAATAATACAAAAAAGTTTTGCATGAATACAAAATACAAATGGACTTCCTAATTTAATGCAATTGGAAGATCTAGTCACTTTGTGAGGTCGCTAAACAAGTATTCGACCCTGAGATTATATTTGAAGGTAGAGTACCAACAAATATATATTTGATTTCTCTAAACGAAGTTAGTATGAAGTATTGTAGTGTGCCTAGCAGCTTTTTTATACATGGTGAGTCGATAAAACAGCATAATAAAGTTTGAGGTTCAAAGCTCACGTACTATAAAAGAGCTATATCACTATATATGTATAGTATGTATATGTATATATGTATTTCGTCATCTGATTTACAGTTTTAACAAATGCTCTATGACATATACGCTTAGAAGAGTACACCCAGGTTAAAATCCCTTTTTTCGGATCAGCAAATAACTGTACTGCAGTGCAGTAAAGAAAAACGTCACAGCTGTAAAGCATTCAACATTTCTTCTATAAACAAGAGACTTGCACTTAGCACGTTTCTAGAAATCTAAGTAAATTGTGTTCACGGCATACTAATAGATCTTAAATAGCCCGAATATGCATAGGTGTAAATATTTACACCATTTAACTTTGTCATTGAACCCGTTGTTATTAAATTATTTAGCGCACTCGTATGCGTTTGTTAGTTTACCTCAAATATTCAAAAATATTTGATATATTTGAATGAACACATGGTATATGCCACATATAGAAGCACATATATAAACATGCAGGTTAAATATATATATTTTCATCAAATATGGCTTACATCAACTGGCAGTTTATCAATTTTCCATGTACATATAATCAATTGTGAACTGAATTCTTAAATAAAGTCTGACGTCTGTCTGTCATTTTCTATCGCCTATAGTATAGATTCATTAAACTGTTTTTTCAACATTAAAAAGAAGATATATAATATCAATATATACATAAATAAATTTCTATTAAATTTTGTATTTACTGCGTGCCTATTTTAATCAAAGGACTCTGTTCTCATGCTCATTCCTGTCAGAATCTAGTGCTCATGTGACAACAAATCTAACACGTATTCCGTAAACTAATCATACCCTGTAGCTAGTGTGGCTGTGGGTGTATATATTCAGTGACTTATGTACAAGTTAGAACTTGTTTATTCTACACTTTTGCCGATTTCTAACTTTGATTTATAGCCATAGTCATATCACGATGTATATTATATATGTATTTTGATTGAGCACAGGGCGTCTATTAGTCGCGTTCTGTTTCTGTTTGTGGATGGAGTGTCTCTCCCTATGCCTCGGCTACTGTCGCCAACTAGACTAGTCTATTGGACGCCTATGTAGCTCGAGCGTCCATTAATGTGGGAGCGCACACAACATCTCTATTACACACACACACTTACATATAGTATAAAGTATAGACACTTCCAGGACATTTCCGTTTGAGTAAGGTCAAAAGCATAAAAATAGCGCAATGTTTTGGAGTTGCCCTTTAGCTGTTTATGTATTTAGATTTTATTTATGATGTATTCTATATTTTTTTCCTGCTCTTATTCTTCTTCTAGCTGCTGGCACTGGTGCTGATATCTTTTGGCATCTATATCCTGGTATCCTACGATACAAACGAAGTTGGCTGCTGGACAGCCTACGCATATATCGGCATTGGCGCAGCGGCCATAATTATATTTTTGTGGGGCTATCTGTCCGCCTGGCGGGAGCATGTTTGCTGTACAGTGACTGTAAGTGGTTAACCTACCTACATAACTATGACATCAACCCAAACATTTCAATGATTAATCAACCATTATTTTTTTATCTGTAGTTCATTACCATATTGTGTGTGGTTATTATTATTCAACTGGCTGTCTTGTTTGTGCTAACGAAAGGCGAAAATACAGCTGCATCCAATTTGGCCAACTCATTGGAAACGACCTGGGAGGAGGAGCTCAATAGTCCTGGTGCAATGTCATTATACGAGAACTGGGTGGGTATTAAAATAGATAGATAAATAGATTTATCATTACTATTTTTAATGTTGCTATTAAATGTATGTGCTAAATATAATTAATCAACACTGGTAAAGCAGCTTAAGCTTTTAAGAACTTAGAAACATAAAATCGAACATATTTAATAACTTTTGGTTCTTTGTTGCCAACAGTGCCTAACTTAATCAAGCTTGATCATGCATACCACCATCTACTCTATAAGTATTTATAATTTTTTATTATATTTAAAAAACCTATTCAACATTATAAATTACCCATTATACGAATTACTTTTACTAACAGAGGTAACCTTCGCCTAGTTTACTTCACTTAGTTAATTTGCTGAACTCAACCCATACTATAAAATTCGCATTTTACAGTTCCAGTGCTGCGGTCGCGGTAGTCCTCAGGATTATATCGTGAATGAACGCCTGCCGCCGGCAACATGCTTCCGAGATCACGATAAAAGTAAATCGGAAAATTTGATTCACAGAGGCTGTCGCATAGAATTCGAAAACTATTGGCGGCACCTCTTGAGCATATTCAACATAATGGGCTGGCTACTGGTCGCCGTTGAGGTAAGATACTTTTTATACTATATCGCAGTAATACGATCTTTAACATTGTTTGTATATTCCAGCTGATCCTTAGTTTTGTATCCTGTGGACTGTGCAACAGTATTCGCAATGATCATCGACGTTCGTACTACTAAGATGTTTTGACCGTCCAATGGGAAATTTGCATTTGTTGAGATTACTCTTGCTTCAATTAAAAATATTATATGGCGATTAAATTATTTTACTATTTTTATGTATGTAAAGTGACTTTACCTCACATCACAATACCTTACGAAAACAAAAACAAAAGAAAACACAAACAAAAACCAATTGTTACCATGTGCCCAAGCATTTAAAATTAGGGATTTTCTAGGAAAGTGCTACAACAGTTGAAATGGTTTTCGATGTACATACAAGAATATATATACACATATATATATATAAATGTTATTGTTATCAAGTTAGTTGCTTTTTAAGCTTGTATAGCTTTACTTACACAAACAACACAATTTTGTATGTACTCTTAATATAAGACATGTGAATTAATTTAATTGAATATTACTTTTTTAGTGAAAATAAAAAAGGAAATAAAATAAAATCTTGAACACAGCATGTGACTTTTGTTTTTATCTACATATATAATGGGTCTTTAGCCAACACTTTACTGATTATCTTGAATGGCATAAAATAATTAAGAAATTCGAGCAATTTTTACATTTAACTAACTATATGTTAAATATAGCGTTTTATGTCAATGAAAATATTATTATTAAATATTTTCAGCTCGACAAACGCATAACGATAAAGTCTAATTATTTAACAGTAAGATAAGCACATTGAAAAATTATAAATGAGAAATAAATTAAAAATTAATTAATATATAAAAGTGATAGATTTTTCATAAATATATTTAATACATTAATACAGCTAAACTGAAATAACTTGGGGCACAGAACATTATTTTTACTGATACTAATACAGAATTATATTTTTAGCATAATTAAAAAGAATATTTCAAATACACTTGAATCAAACTCTGAGCATCAAATTAGTTGGTTTTCTAAATATTTTAGTTGACTTTTGCTTAGGCCTATTTCGAGATGTTTTCTAATTTGCTGATCTAATGTAGCAGCCATGAATCATCCTGTGCAAAGTTTACAACATTAGCATATATACTAGATTTGCCCGCCTATGTCCCGCCTCGACCCACTTCCACACCGTTCCCTCAAGCGAGCGCGCTGAAAAGTATGTAAAGCAACTATTATAAAAATAGCGCAGCGACAAAAGTTTTGTCGCTTTTGCTGTTTTATTTTCCAACTTGAGGTATGTGTTCATACATATACAACGGTTCAAAAAAGCAGCGAGCGACCCCTGTTATGTCGACGCCCATGCCCAACACAAACAGCACGCGGTCGGCTCGGTTGCTGTTTCGATACCAGCACGTTCCGACGTGCCGTTCTATTTTCAAATCGTTTCTGTTTGCTTTGTTGCTAAAAACGTTTTCGCTATCAACAAATCAGTTAAGATTCGTGCGCGAACATGTCGGGTTTGGTTACCCGAGCAACCGTTAAAAGTTGAAATAAATAGAAAAAATAAGAAAAGGAAAATATTTAGAATTTCAAACAAGTGTTCGCATTCGTTGCCAAGTGTTTTTATAACCAAATGCAGCAGTGGCAACTTAAATGAAAAGTGTTTTTCGTGCGGCAAAGAAAGCTCCAAAAATATATATATTATAGTACTTAGCATACATACGGAGAGAAATACTTATAAACTGTGCAAATTTTATAATAGAGTCACTGCAAAATGGCCTGCTCCACGAAGGTGTTAAAAATCTTTGCCCTAATCTGGGATATAATATATGTTGTAAGTGTGCGCATTTAATATGATTAAAGTGGTTTTTATTGTTTCTTATGAGTGGCGTAACCTGAGCTGAGGCTTGTTGACGGAAACGTTTTGGGGGCCTATGCAAATGAGGTCTAAAACTCTTTTGAGTGCTGTAAATACTATTGGGGCATTATAATTATAATAGCATTAAAAGATATAATTACACGAATAAGACACGTTTCATTAAGACCCACTGAGTTTACTAACTCAGGTCTCTAACTGAAGGTCTCTCACTAAGTTTGTGGTTTGCTTAATTGCAACTAATAATGGCCTTACGGCTCAAATCGTATATAGTATATATATAATTGTTTGTTTCGCAAGAGAGTTCATTCAAACTTTGACGTTTATAAACAATCATTGATTGGGTATCGAGAACTTTGTTTATCTGGGCTAAAGTACATTACTTCATCGCATAAATATTTTTTGTTGAGTAATTAATGCGACTGATAACGGTATACATATATGTATGTATATATACAATTTGATACTAATGTATAATAACATTTAGCTAGAATTACAATTTGATTGGGTAGCTAAATGTTTAACAGCGTTTCAATTACATCTGAAGGTTTCTATTTGTTTTTTTGTGTGTTCGTTTTCTATTTGGTATTTGAATAATAATATGTTGTGTTGTATTCTTATGTTAATCTATTTGGATTGGGCGCAGCTTAATTTAATTTAATTTTTATGTTCATGAAACAGACACGGGCTCTCCATAGAATGGAATGTGAGTCGTGTCTGGCTGTCGTGGTAGAAGTGAAATAAAAATGAGTACACTATACATTTAAATAATAAATAGATAGTAAATAAATAAAATAATATTTACATACGGTATTGCTAACAACCACAATAGATCAGGTATTAGAGAAACATTTTTTGTAATGGAATTTCCATTTATTTGACCTTATCCTTCATTTGTCTCGCTTGCTATAGAAGGCATGTCGCCCACATGCATTCGATCGTTCTGAACTGTCCCCAGCATGTACAAATATAAAACGAAAACAAAAACTTGCCCAGACTTTTTAAAGAAAGACTGCAAAGCTAATATTTGTTTTTGATATTTTTATATGATATTTGCCTTAATTGTGTTTTGCTCGTTGGTTTAACCGCTTGTCAAAATTACTGCATGCCAAAACTTACTTAATTTATTGTTTATTTCTTTTAAGAATTATATTTGTTTTTTCTATGATGAAAAATTACTGCATGCCAAAACTTACTTAATTTATTGTTTATTTCTTTTAAGAATTATATTTGTTTTTTCTATGATAAAAAAATAAAAATAAAATAAATAAATAATAAGAGAACAGATCAACATTACTTTATTGTTCAGTTATGCACGCGGTGTTAAAAATAAATTTGAAATAGAAATATTGAAATATAAAAATTTGGTACACCCACGCCATGAAACTTGGCCCTGAGCAAAAGGCGGTCAAAATATGTATGTGTGTTAAGATTGTTTGTGTGTGTGTGTGTCTATGTACATAGCATCGCGTCATTGGCTCCTAGCCGTATAGAATGTTTAGTTTATTTGTCTTTTGGCTGTGGCTTATTTTTCTGTCTTTCACGCCAACTGAAAATTGGTTGATGTCATTTTTCAGACATTGCAAAATTTTGTTTGGAAAATACATAAAAATGTTTCAGCAAGAAGCTTAACGAAAATCGAGCAAGCAAAATATATGCCGAATAAATGTGCCAGCAAAGGAAATGCCAAAAGAAATAGCGCACAACGTGGCGTATGCGCGACTTTTCCGCATCGGTTCCGAGCGAGTAAACTTTGATTTACTGACGATCTGCTCTTCTGTTGTAGTTGTTGTTGTTT
The DNA here is from genome assembly GCF_018153725.1 of Drosophila mojavensis. Classification (NCBI taxonomy): domain Eukaryota; kingdom Metazoa; phylum Arthropoda; class Insecta; order Diptera; family Drosophilidae; genus Drosophila; species Drosophila mojavensis. Next base: position 5,034,687 of record NW_025318906.1, on the reverse strand, counting down.
TTAGCTTAAAAATTACTTCATTTGGTGCGGCCGTGTGTTTTTAATTAAATGCCAGCTGTGCCTATACATACTACCCGCCCTGCATTTGAGGTAGGGCACAACCTTTTTTTTGGTTGGTATTTTTCCCAGCTACATTCGAGCGCGTATTTATGTTGTCAAGTCTGGTTGTTTTGTAAAACCCACATAAATCTAAGCGCACATTTCTCGCTCAATGACATTTGTCTAGTTGTTCTCGGCTTGTCTCGACCACATGCTGTTCGCAGAGGCAACAGCTTCAACGGTTTCAACAGCTTCAACAGTTTCAACTGTTGTGTGTGAGCGTGTAATTAGCAGCTGTCTTCGTGGGCTTAGCTCGCCAAAATCTAATCAGTTGCTGCGCCTTATCAGCTGTATGCAAATATTATATGCCTTCTGGTTGGCCTTGCTTACGCACTTGCCGCTCTATATAAATGATAATTGCATTTAATTGTTTGTCTGTGCGACAAATTAGAGCAAAAAATATGCAAATAGCATGTGGCACAAATTAAAATGAAAAATATATGGACAGAGTCCATTAAAGCTTACATCAGTTAGTCGAGCTCTTTAGCTAGTGACTGTTAACCAAGAGCCATAAATTTAAAGCAGCCTAGGTATAAAATCCGACTAAGTATGTTTCTACTATGTGTCTAGTTTAAGTCTTTGTCAAATGTCATGAAAAATAATTGCCAAGAGCATTAGAAAGATAATTGTTATATAAAAATAGATTATTTAGATTACGAAATAAAAAATAAAAATAAAAATTGCGATGAATATAATATATAAATAAATAAAGTAATTGGAATATGTATTCAAGATAAGTATAACTATGTTTAGCAGACAAATTACTTTTGAGATAAGTTAAGCTATATTTGTGCTAGCGTATATTTGGAAAGCAATCTATATTGATTATATGATATTTAAAGAAATATTGGCAACTTATCTATTTATTAAAATCATCAAACAAACCATTATCAACCTGCTCAAATTATCTAATACAAATAATAATTAAAAAGCGTGTCTGACATATTATATATCTAGGTGTACAGTTTTCGTTGCTCAACTTATCTAATACAATTTTAACTGGTGACATGCTATCTATTCCATAAATGCTATTTTCTTAGACCTTTTACTTGTTTGGTTGCTGTGCGACACTTTTTAGCTCTTATCTAAACGGGAGTGCTAATTTGTAGAGATAGCACATGTGACACGTTTGGGGTTACCTAATGTTTACTGATATTGAGGGCGCACTTAAGCAAATAAGTAAGGGCGAAATTGAAGTGATCCAGAGATTAGATCTGATTCACACTTGGTGGGTTCAATGCCATTGTCATTCAGATTCCATTGGCTATGTTTGATTTGACGCCCCCCTTTTTTTTTAGGCACTCCAGAGTTATGTCAGCCTCGGCTGGTCTTCAGCAAGTTGGGCGTCATGTGTAATAAATAACAATTAAATGGCGTGGTATCTAGACATAATGCCAGATGCTTCAAAGTTGCTTAAAGCTAAATAAAGTGCTTGCTGTCTACAGCGTGCTGTAAACACTTTATCAGAGTTTAATTTATGACTTTATCAATGGATCAAAAACTATTTATTTGTCGGCATTCAAATTGCTTTTACAGTTCTATTAATAAATTGTGCCTTCCACATTTTTCTTGGCCATATTTAGCAGTGCCTCACATGAACATGCGCCAGCCTAAGCGACAGCAATTAAATTTGTCTGACAGTAATTTGCATAATTGTAATTCAATAGAAGGGGCAAGGCGGATGCATAAAGAGCTAATATTGTCTGACTATTTATTAAGCATCGACCTTTATTCAATTACGCTATTGAGCCTCAAAAGGCGCAGCTGTGTAAAGATAAACTTTGAATTTATGAAGACACCGCAACCAGTTATGGCTACAAATTACAGCAAATGCCAAATGCGTTTGCGTCAAGTCAAGCCCCAAACCGAAAGGCATAAACAAAACGCTAGACAAACATTAAATCGCACAAATCAGTCATAATTACCACGCTGTGCTCACAATTGGTTGGCTTTGGGAAATCTGAAAGCTATTTCGGGGGCTACTTAAAATGCAGCCCGAAAATAGATGTCAAGCCTAAATATGTATTTAGCGGAAGTTTGGTGTATGTACAAGTTGAGCTCGAGCTGTGTCGTGACACGCAGTAAGGCGATTCCTATGGGAAATGTGTATATAAAAAACTATTTTGATATGATATTAATTACAAAAAGTCATGAGAATGGAAATGAAAAGCGATGTTCAATTATCGTTGCTATCGTCTTCAAGTTTTTTTTATCTCAATTGCATTTATGAGAATTGCATAGAAGAAGAATCTGAAACATGAAACGTATCGAATCATGTTTGCTCTCTTTGTTCTCTTCCTAGCTGTCTCTTTCTCGATCATAATACATACAATATCCAATATCCAATCATCTACTCATTTTCGTGTCACGTTTCCATCTCTACTTCTCTATTCAAAGTGTCAACAACTATGTTGTTTGCCCAGTCGGTTAACTGGTTACTTGCAATTGTAATTATTATTCACAATCGTATTGCCAACAACTAGTAGTCGATTGTAAAGATTGAACAAAATCATGTATGATGGACACATGAAGCAATGTATAAATAATTATTGCGCATTTATTAAAGTATTTTAAGTGTATGTGCTGATAGCCGATAGTTCGAATACGATATACGATCGTTTGCCAACTGTGTCAAGTGCCAAATTCGCAAAACTGTTTACATTCGCGCTTCAGCGTGAAATTTCCTCGAATGCCTGAGTTATTGTTAAAATTCAGACTGCACTTGCAACAAATTTGAGCTAATTGTGCAAGCAAAAGTAAGCAGATAGAACAAAAACAACAATCAATTAAATAGTGAAAGGGTAAAGCAAGCGCGAACTACGTTGGGTATGCGTGATGCGAGGAATTTTTGAAATCGGACGATGCTCTATATAGATATATATTCTATATACTATATAAAACAAACAAATATATGTATATGTATGTGTGTGTGAGCTTGAATATGCTACGTATGAGGAATGAGTTACTTAGTTGTCGTATTAAGTATACGTGACGTATAACAAATTTATTATAGCCTTAACTCAACTTTTTAATAGCTTCAAGCCTTAATACAATTACTAACAGTGTTCTTATATATTATAATACAAATATATATATATATATATATATATATATATATATATATATATATATATATATATATATATATATATATATCTCAGTATATATACATATGCGTTAACAGAAGCGTAGTAGTGATGAGTGATTAAGTTAATGCATTTGCATATGAAGCATACGCAATGCCTAACGAATTTTAAATAGAGTATAGCCTTAATAGTATTACAGAATGTTAGCAAGGTATATTGAATTTTAAGATAAAAGTATATATAATAAAATATATACATTATATGTATATACTTATACTCATTTGCATACGCTGCGTATGTGTAATAAGTCATTTGGTTAATGCTTTGGCATATGAAGTTTACATTGTGTTTAATGTATATTATTATAGCTTTTTAGGCCTTATTATTTATTATTGAAGGACGATCATAGTTTAATAAAGCCGGCTATAAAATATTAATAATCTTTAATCTTAATCTTTTTATAACATTTAACTGATTCATTTTACGACTTACAGCTCTTTGGCCTGATTGTCGTTGCACTGGCCGTGCACGTTTTCTTCAGATTCGAACACTTTGATACGGCCGCCATAATCATTCTCAGCTTTGGCATTGTCGTCGTTCTGGTCTCGCTCTTTGGCACCCTTGGAGCCGTACGTGAAAGCAGCCGCATGTCCAAATCGGTAGGTCTATAGATTTAGGCATATCATACTATGGTTAGCTAATATGTATTTTCCTTTCAGTTTGTTGCCATTCTTGTTGTTTTGATTGTGCTGCAAGTGCTGACAGTGGGCTTCTTTTGGATATTCCAAACGTCGCTGCTCATCAATGTGGACAAGACATTCGATCAGCTGTGGAACGATCAGCCGGTGCCCGTCAAGCCAGGCAATGCCAGTCAAATTGCCAGCATAGAACGTTGGGTAAGCAAAGCTGAAAATCGGTTGCTCAAACATATGTTAATAAAATATTTTTCCTTATTGTGGCACAGCTCGATTGTTGCGGCAATGTCAGCTATAAGGACTACTTGCTGCCCCCCAACAGCTGCTACAATAGCGAAACGAACAAAATGAACATGGACGGCTGTCGTCAGAAGTTCCTGGACTACATTGCCGAACGCTGGACAGCCTTCAATATATTTGCATTGGTGCTAGTTGGCGTTGAGGTGTGTAAAATAAATCATAAATGAAACTGCTCCATAAAAGATTAATGCTTTGTTTTCATATTGTTTTTCTACAGATCATTTGCGCACTGCTCGCCTATGTGCTGGCCAATAGCATTGTGAATCGCTGGAGACGCTCTAAATATTATGCTAAATAGGTTTCACATACTCAACTCAGTACATACGCACATACTCAAGGCCAAAGATTTCTCAATACTGTGCAAAAAATAACTTACACACTGCGCTGCACGGTCTCGACTCTACACTATACTACACAGCACTGCACTCAGCAATCGAATTTCCAGTCTAAATATTGCTAGTCTACCTCATGTTCATTCGCAAACAAAAGGAAAAATGAAAAGAATAAATTTTGAGAAAACACACACGATTCTATTACAAAGCTCAACAACAGGTGCCAAAAGCAGTGTTCAAACCGATTTCGATGTCTGTATAAAAAATATATAATATATACATACATCTGTCGTACAATATTTATATACATGTATTTATTTTTATAAGATTGTCACAAATGTTTGATTGTGGTTTTTGATTGTTTTTAATAATTTTCATTTGATATTTCACTACGAACGCTACACAGTGCCTACGATAAGTTAAGCGACATGCGATTTGTAACATTTCAAGCAATAAAGTAAAATATATGTAGATTTTGTATTAATTAAAATAAATTCCTACTAAATCAAACAGAATAAAGTGTTTTGACAACAAGTAGAGAATCAGGTGGGCAAATTCCAGATACCCTATAGCTATATAAAGCATCGTTTCTTTGCTATAGATTTTTGTGGAATTGGACTATAAAACAACCATACTATATAAAACAATGGAACTAGAAGGAAACCTGAATATTTTATTTGTGTTCATTGTAAGTATTTTTTACGGTTCTTAAAAGTTAGTAGTATATAAACTGATTTAATATTGATTGAGAGGAACTGAATTGTTGCTTATGTAATTCTTATGAGGTGTTTAGATAATATATTGCATAATGCTCTAATAAGCTATTTAAAGTCTATAAAATGTAGTCGTATAACAGACAGCCTGTAAATGTTCTTTCTAATGAATCATGTTAAACTACAGCTAGAGTATATCTGTTGAGAGTAGACGACTTGAATATACCCCATATAATGCTTGCTTTGATCGAGCCTCATTCTCGGTTAGTTTGTCTGCAGCTCTAGCTAACAGTTTAACTCCAGAACCTTATTTGGCATGTAGAATCAGCCGATCAACTAAGCTTGTTATTTATGTGTTCATACCTGTTGGCCACCCGCTGCATTGAAGGGCAATTTCAATGCTAAAATAGTTGATATATTTAGTTCTTAGCTCAAATTTGGTTTGTTGACATCATTGTTTCTGGCCAAACACTGGGCCCCCGTGCTGGCAGCCCGCAGTTTCCGTTAGTCAGTTGTCTGGCATGCATGCCTATATACATACGTTCCCCCTGTATCTCTCTATTCATCTGTCGGCGCGTGGGCGCCTTTACGCTAATTTTCATCATTTGTGTTCAGTTGAGTTTTCTTTTGATATTGACTTTATGTTTATAGATAGATATGTGTACATAAGTATATCTATATGTATATATAAATATATATATATACGACAATTCTCAGTGGGGTTTTGTATATGATGATTTTGTTTTTGGCTATTGCATCGTCGTCCGTCGACTGCCGCATAGAACTGTGGGTTAATCGTTCAACTGACAGCGACGTCGCCAGATGCGGCCAAACAAAATTCAGATTATGAATCGCTTGCCCCGAGTATTAGCCGTGCGACCATTGCCGATGCTCAAGGTGCGCAGCACAAACAAAGTGCTCTCGGTGTAGTTTTTGTTCTGTTCGGTTTTGGTGCGTGAAACATTATTCGGCACAGCTAATTATATGTGAGCAAATCGTCGTCGCGCGTGTCATGTTTTATTAGTAGCCACAGCTCATAGCAAAAACAATGTACTGCACTACACGTCTGCTGCGTTACATACTCTGTGTCATCAATTTGATTTATGCTGTAAGTTAAACAATCAACCCTGTTCCAAATACCGAAAACGTCAACGAAATACGACAAACGCAACATTTTTAACATCTGACGTTTGCCAATTCTCTTGAAAATTGTTTTACACTCAGTCTACGATTAGTGTTTACAATAAAAAACATGCTCAAAACAAAGAATGAAACATTGTTGCTACAACGGAAATAAAATAAATTGATAACATTTGAATGGAATTAAATGGATTGCCGATAAATTGGTATTAAGTTATGATTTGTTGCTAAGTGTGAACTGAATATTAATTTATTTACTTTATAAATAACTATGTTATGTAGCTAACATAAACAATGTGAAAACCAATTCTCGTACATATTTATTGGTGGATCACTATCTACGAACATATTGATGATGTACAAAAAAGTGAACAATAAATCATATAAACTTATATAATATACATACCAAATAGAAGAGTTTTTATTACAATGATATATACTTATTTATTTTAAATATTTATTATAGAGTAAAAGATTATGGTTTTCATTTACTTTTAATAAATAAGATCAGTAAAACACAAATATTATCCGCAACTTTAAATAGTAACCAAATTCATAATACAATATGTTAATCTAAATAATAGTATCATAATAAATTCCTCTGAGCTGAGCATCCAAAAATAAAATCCCTATCATTTAGAAATCTGTTGACATTGACTAGAAAAATTCCACTATTTAATCCAAATAAAATTCCCTCTTGAATAGCTGAACGGCTGTTTGTTGATCTGGTATGGGGCCTGGTTGCTGGACAGCATTGCAGAGCAGCTAAATTTCGTTGATCACGGCGAGAATTTGGCTTCCACATTGTGCATACTCTTAGGCATAGTCGTTATAATAGCCAGCGTATTTGGCACTGTCGCCCTGATCAAGGAGTGCAAGAGGTTGCTAATTAGTGTAAGTGATAAATAAGTTTTTGAGATATAGCTATGTGATTATAGTCTTCCTTATCCTTTATAGTATGCAGTACTATTGATTGTGCTGCTGATCATACAGTTTATCATGTTTAGTATTGCGGCCAGCCGGGACACCTTGCCGAGCAGCTTGAAGCAGGGCTTCGATGATCTGTGGGATCCACAGCAGAGACTCAACAGCACGTTGAACATTTACGAGGAATGGGTGAGTACTATTTGTTTACAGATTAGCTGCGGATATACATATATGCTAAATCTAATATTTGTTCAATAGCTGCAGTGCTGTGGTCGCAACAGTCCCGAGGATTATATTCTATTGGATCGTAATCTGCCAGCTAGCTGTTGCCTGGAGCGTGACTGCACAAATCCAATGAATCTTTTCATGGACGGCTGTGAGCAGAAGTTCAAGCTGTATGTTAACGGAAGAACAGCTACTTTTCATACGATCAGCTGGTTTCTAATACCGACTGAGGTGCGTACCACGCATTTGATATTACAAAGATTTACAATCTGTAACACAAATATAGCTCTTAGCGCCCGTTTATTAAAAAAAAAAAAAACACATTATATTTTGAATATAATAGCATAGCATTATGCTATACGTACATTCACAAATAGCTTAATTCCCTCATTTTTTTACCCTTACAAATGCTAATTAATATTTTTTTATATCCAACTTTTTCCACCTGCAGTTTATGGGCTCTGTGGCCACCTGTTATTTGGTGGATAGCATACGAAATCATCGAGATCGCGTGCGTTTCTATAATTAAGTTTTTCGGTTGATTATTATTGTCCCACTGTAGACGTATTATAATTATGCTTAGCCATTGTGTCATTGTGATTTGTAATTTAGTACAGTTAGAAAAACGAAGAGAGATGTTTTACTATATTCATTGATAAAAATATCAATGACAGAGCATCGACATGCGTTGTAAAATTCAGAAACTCCCACGTCATAAAAATAAATATAAATAAAATATACCTATATGATGTATATATATACAAAAACCATAATAAAACCTGTTGTTACTGACTAATTTCTTGTTGACTGCCAGATAAATAATATAAACACACAGCTATGAATTTCAAAATGAGTAGGATTCAATGGGCAAGCCAACAGATAAAATGGAAGAGAAAAATAACACACATATAGATACAGATACGACTACAATACAGATACAGATACTTTTGTACACACAATCGCGGAGAAGCGCCTTCGCCTTTCCCAATATGAGCAGCCATGTGGGCGACTCTCGATTTTCTCGTTATACATAGATCAATGGTTGAGTGAAAAGCTGTTCTATTCGCCATATACTCGCACTTTTAAAAACAACAAAAAATAAAAACAAAATGTAAAATGTTTCAGTTGTTGTACGGCACTGAAAGGCTACGGTCAGAGATTTGGCTTGCAGCCGTCGCATAAATATATATATTCATTTATCTATATATATATATATATATATATTCTCAACGTATTCGTAATCATCATACGCGCGCTCACCTTAACCAAAACTGGCTATTGCCATATACGTAATACCTACTTAATGCATTCTGACTGATATTTTAGTTTTATTTCACTTGGCTGCTTTGAATAGCTCACCTGAGCTAGTCAGCCTGCCAGTCGATTAGACGTTTGGTCGGTTAGTCAGTGTGACAACTGCTGCCGCCTCGTCAGCTCTTCCTTTTGCTAGCTGCATCATTGCAACAATAACAACAACAATAAGATGGGCCTATCGGAGACTACAGTGAAGCATCTGCTGCTGCTGCTGAACTTTGTGTATACGGTAAGAGGAAAATGAAAATGAGAATAGAAACAAACTTTTATTTGATGCGCACCTGTTCTTAATTTTTGCAGGTACTCGGTCTGGTGCTGATTGGTTTTGGCATATTCTTTCTGTAAGTAAATATATATGGAGTAAAGAACAGAGTTTCAGCAAATTTTTAACAATTCTCCCAGCAAATAGTTGATTTAAATTGAGTTCGTGATTAATGCCAATTGAATGCAAGTCTAATTCTATAGAAACTGTGCATTTCTGTACTATGAGCAATTCAATTGGAGCTTTACAAATAAGTTGGAAGCTTTCACTAAACATGTATAAAAATTGTAAATATCAAGTTTTATCTATTTTTCAAAAAGATATAAGAATAGATGTTAATATGGATGTTTATAGGTAGTTAATGTTTATAATGAAAGTCATTATTTATTATACATATTTTATACATATTAATGTATTTATCTATATATACTAAATAATGGCTAGATAAAGAAATTCATAGATACATAGTTAAATATTTGAATAGCAGCAACTATTAAACTATGGGAATCAGTCAGAGACAATCTTATGCATATATTTATATATATAATATATTAAAATTTAATCTTATCAAATTTATTGCCTTATCTTTGCAGAATATATGTAACTTCGGTGAGCATTGGCGAGAATGTGGCTGGTGGCTTGATCATTGGTCTGGGCGTAGTTATAGTCATCATTGCGATCACGGGATGTTTGGTTGCAGCACGCGAATACTCCAGAGGTCTGCTCGTCGTAAGTGCAACTTCACGTGGAACTTGATATGGTTAGTTAATGTATTATGTTTACTAAATACAGTACATATTGGCTGTGGTGCTGCTGATACTCACTCAGCTGCTGTTCCTCAGCATGGTCTCGCACGGCACCCAGGACGGTCTTTCGGGCAGCATAAATGAGGGCTTCGATAAGCTCTGGGATGCCGAACGCAATGAAACTGGTGCCTTGGCCTATTACGAGACCTGGCTACACTGTTGCGGTGTCAATAACTCCGGAGACTACGCCGTCATCCATCACGCGGTGCCCAGAACCTGTTGTCCAGAGCTCAAGTGCGTCAGTCCGTCCAGTGTGTACAAAGTGGGCTGCAAGTCGCAGTTTGTAGAGTATTTGGATGACAGGCTATTGGTCTTTAAGATTGTTTGCTGGCTGCTAATAATAGGCGAGGTATTACGAGAATATATATAACATAAATATTGCGATATATAATATACATATTAATATATTGCAACTTTTACAGGCTGCTGGCGCTTTCCTAGGCTGGATGCTGTTGACGGGGCTGAAGAATCAAGGACGCCGCAGCAACTCCGTTTGGATGTAGACGTAATTTAACACTAAGCCTTAAGTATTATTTTTAATTTTTTAAAATGAAAAAAAAAAAAAAAAAAAAAACAACTAATATTTATTTGTTTCAATACCATTAAAACCATTTTACTACAATGCACAAAAATTCTTAATTTTTTTTTGCCATTTCACATAAGTAATTTCTTTTGCTCTGTGGTATGCAATACGTTATCAATGCCCTCGAATTTTGCATGCTACAAAATTAAGATTATATTTAGTTGAGCTCATATACCACTATCATGCTCATGCTTGAATGTGTATAAATAATATACAAATATATCAATATATACAATATAATATTCTGTATAACAAATATTTATATTTATACCATATAATGCTACTAAATATACTTTTGAGTATACTCTTGACTTTCAACTTTATAGCTATTAAATTATATCAAATATATATAATTGGCAAACAAACCCAAATTGCACAATTAAATGTCAAATTATGTTAATTAATTCTTTAAATCTTATTTAGTTTTCATTATTTCAAGCATTTTCCTTTAAATCGTCTTCAATTTGGCTATAGCTAGAACTAGCAGATATTACCCGCTTGGCACTTCTAGTGGTATTCTATCAATAGTTCGCAAATTTATGCCCTAGATATGTATGAATACCTAAATATAGTAGTATATTACATATATAGGCGTGACTCTTGATATTATATTGGGATATGCAAACTGACAAGTGACTAAAATTATATTATATCCCAAACAATTACCTAAATCTGTAATTTGGGTACAATTGAAATACCATGGCAATTGTTAAATATTTTGACAAACTCTGCAATGGCACACCCTGTATTGTTTAAGCGCCTGCGCTGAACGTTGCGACAAAAAGAAAAGAAAACAAGAAAAAAAATTCGTTGAAGCTCGAAACCATGTCAGACGTCAGTCGATTGGCAACGTTCGGGCTATAAGCGCGGCAGCGAGGTCCGTATTTGGCTTCAATTGGAGGCGCGTCAATAATGCCCCCCAGCGTCGCAGCATAGGCAACTGGGTTCACTGTCATTGTCATACAGGCGCATAAATAAATAGCTGAGTGTACGGCGGCATCTATTCAATTGCAGCTAGTGAGAAATCAGTCGTAAGTGCGTAGTGCGTAGTACATAGAGGGAAGTGCGAAGAGTGTGCTGTGTGTTTGCGGCAAATGGTTTCCCCCGTGTTCAATTAAAACGTTTTCTTTTGTCCCACTGTCGCTTTATAGTTCCTCATTGCTGGCAGCCATGGAGAAGTCATTTGCCATCACACCCTGGAAATATGCGCTGTTCACAACATGCATTTTGATATCGGTAAGTCGTTGACCAACTAACCGAAGGCCGTTGTCTGACCCGATTATATCGAACGCGTAGACACCGTGTAGCCAAGAAAAGCCAAGCCAAGCTAATTTCCGCAAATGCAAGGAATAAATCGATATTTTCGTGAATGTTTCAGAGATCTCTAAACAGCTGTCGGCACTCGGCAATCAAATGCTTTTTAATTATTTTGCTGAATGTTTACGTTAAGCATTTGCACTCATTATTTGTTTTTGGTTATTCTTTTCTTTTGACATACATGTGGTATACGCAATGCGGCGCAATATTTGCATAATTGCGAGCCACAGCCGGCAATACATGCCCAAACTTATATAGCTGTAAATCTATTTATGACAGCCAAATGGCAATATTTATAAATTGAAAATGCCCGTTTCAATGTCTATGTATGTTTGCTCACTCATATTCACACATTTATATTTCGAATGTAAATGCTTTTAGAATATTATGAGTTCTTTCAATTCTTCTTTACTTTCTATACGTAAACATTTCACTGGGCTGTAAGTGGAAGGCTCTAAGGTCTTGGAATAGTGTTGGATTACTTTGATCTTCTTTTTTATTTTTATTCTATTTGTGTTTTTCTCTTCTTTATTTTAATTTCTGTCATGCTTTTGTGGCATTTGTTACCATTGATTACCCTTTAACAATATGTTTAACCGCTTGTTCCTTGTGCTATTCAATTTCAGCACTATCATTTTATTTTTCATCTTATTTCTTAGACTATATCTTTCTTAGCGCTCAGTCAACTTCAGATTAAGAATTATGGTATATTAAGTATTTTCTATTTTCTTTATTTTCTCTTCTTAAATGTGAAGCATTCCACTAAGTCTCAAACCAAGTGTAACTGCTTTTAATTGTGTTTAACAAATGTCTAATAAATCGTATTATTTACAGGGCTTTAATATCTTGTTCTTCTCTTGTGGCGTTGTCACCTGGGGATCCGCCGCGTCTGTCTACGGCGGTTATTCAGCTGCTCTTTGTGGCGCTTTAATTTTTGCTGTCTCCTTTCTGGGCATTTATGTGGCGCTCAAAGAGTCGTATAGGTTTTCCAATTATGTAAGTGCCTCAATTAGCTACCTTAATTGGCCTTAACTTATATGATATCTTTTTTTCTAGTATATTATGTTTAGCATTTTTACTATCGTTGTGCTGACCACGTATTTCTTCATCTTCTCGAGCATGAAGACCCAGCTGTTGCTGAACTTTGATGAGCGAATTAAGCGACTCTTCGGAGAGAAGTCCACGCAGAATGATACAATGCAGCCCATACATAGTCTGTTCCGCTGCTGCGGACTTGATGGACCACAGGACTATCTGGGCAAAGAGGACGGCGGCGCATTGCCAGCCAGCTGCTGCCATGGCTTCGATTGCACCGTGACTTCGCACATGTTTGAGGAGGGCTGTGTGATCAAAGCCGCCCAAAGCCTACAATTCCAGGCTGAGCTCAATTATTACGCAGCCATTGTGATTTTGGCACTGGAGGTGATTTAATAAGTCAAATATGTATATATATGAATATTAATTAAAATTTTTACATTTACAGTTTTTAAGTCTACTCTTTGCCTATTTCATGGGCAAGGCTCGTAAGCTATTGAAAATCAAGGACGACGAGGCACCCATTAATGAGGATTAAACATATGATCCGGTCTGTTTTAAGTGAAATTTAATTAGTTGTAATACGAGCGATCCATGGCTATGCCAAAATAAATGAATTAAATAAATAATATCATTAGCAAAAATGTCATTTTAACTGTAGATGTCGAGAAGAACATGATGATTATGATGAGGATTAAAAGTTTTTCAATGGCACTCAGACAATGTAGCAAGAACATAATTATCATAATTAATTTTAATTAATATAATTATTATAATACTATTATCTATATACTGATTATGATCATTATGCTAATGGTTATTACTATCATTATCTTAAATAAATATCAATTAAGTTGTATACATTATTTTAAAATCTACAATACCATACTGATCATACATATCTTAAGTAAAACCCAATTATAATGATCATTATCATTTTAATATTTAATATTTAATGCAATATCGTAATAATTGTTGCCTTAACGATTATTTACAAGAGGCAGTATAAAAATGGCCATTTATGATTATTTAAACAATAAACATCATAATTATACAAATTATTGACATTATGATCAATATCATAATTATAATCATGATAACACAAATTATTTCATTAATATATAATTATCATAATCATCATCACAAACATCATATTTATTGATCTAATTATTACTATCATTATCTTAATAACTATTCTTATTATTTAACAATATTATTCTAATTGCTCTAGTTAATATTATTAAATATTTACCAAATACACAGAAGAAGACTGCACAGCACTGCACTTCACTGCGACCGACCAGCAGGAGGTTAGAAAGACGACTGAGGAAGTGCTGCAGCAGGCTCGTCTTATATAGGGGACAGAGGTTCACTCGAGTCGAACTCGGCTCACGACCTTTCACTGAGTTATGTTCGATGCTCGCTCTCTGAGTGAAAGAAGTTGATTGGGTTTCGACTAAAGAGCTGACGCTATATCATCTCAGCTCACCAATTTGATCTCGAATATACATATGCACATATATAATATATATTTAAGTACCATATTGCATATTATACATTAAAATACATTTTTATGAATTTTTAATATTGTATACAAATCCGAAATTCCAGTAGCTCGACAACACTGTTTCAATAAGCGAAGATCCAAATATAATTTTGCTGTTGTTTCTTTGGCCATCAGTCAGGCAGTCGACGCCGATACGATCGGTTGTGTCTATATTATATAATAGTTTTAGCAAACGCTACGAATTTCGGTAGTCAATATGGGTTGTACTTCCGGTTGTTTTAAGTGTTTCTTAAACATACTCAACACGGTCTACGCGGTAAGTTTGGCGAAGCTAGGGAGTAACGTGAAATTACCAATTTAAATTTTGCCAATCGAGAGATATACATTTGCGTATGGATATACATATATATCATGAGTATTGCACTGTGTGTTCGACTATATATTAGAATTGTCAATTTATAGCCGGTTTTTGGCCAAACAATATACAGAATAGATGGAAGCAGGTGTTTGTGTGTGTTCGCTTTTATATAAATATATGTAGATAAATGCTTTCATATATACATACATACATACTTAAGCATGTACCACTTATAGACTATATACAAATCTTATTATTCCAGACTCTGACGTATATTTGTTTAAGCACTTGCTAGGAATATAAAATCTTTGTAATGAAATGTATAAGGTATTGATGTAGTTTATATGTATGTAAAGATATACATATACAGATATAAAGATATACGTACATAAATAAATGTGATGAGCACTAACAGCCTAGCCATTTAGGTTTTGTAATTAAATACAAAGTCTTAGCAATTTTGAGCACATATTATTTGCCAGAAATATTTATACATATACATTTGTATATACATATTCAATGTAAATGCATATTTATATTCCAGATCTTTCTTTTATTATCTTTTTGCATCTGAGCTGATGTCTAAGAAAATTTGAATTTAGGTTGACTAGATACGGATTTCATATCATATAGCCTCCAAATGAAAAGAAGAAGAAAAAACTAAAAATGTATAGAAATTTAATAACTAACTAAAATTTAAATATTGAAGTATATATTTAAGTATATTATTTAAATATTAAGTATAATATATATTCATAATGAGCTTGTATTTTAACTGCACAGTTCTTTGGCCTGTTGATAATTGGAATAGCCACGATGAGTCTCAGCCAGGCACCGACTGCATATATTATCTATTTGTATGTGATTGGTGTGGTGCTGTTTGCTTCGTCTATTATCGGCTGTTGTGGCATCTGTCAGGAGAGTGTTTGCATGACCACAACGGTGAGTGAACTTGATAAACAAAAAACAAAAACAAAGCAAAACAAACAGCCAATTGATTCTATGTAAAATGTTTTAACGCCGCAGTATGGTTTCATCTTGTTGGCATTGCTGATTGTGCAATTGTTTGGCTTGTTCGGCAACAGCTTCGATGAGGAGTATATCAAACGCTTTGCGGTCGAAGATGTAGACGTGAAATGGAAACAGGAGATGGTTGAGCGTGGTGCCATGGACAAAATACAGCGGACGGTGGGTTGCATAGCCAATGAATGAATGAGTCAATAATTGAATAACTATTTGAATAATTTACATTTGAAGTATGAATGCTGTGGCCGCAATGGACCCGAAGATTATGTGAGCATAGGTCGCACCACGCTACCAGACAGCTGCTATCCCGATGGCAAAACCAATATACCCTACTTCACGACGGGCTGTGTCAACGCAGCTGCCGATGAGTTCCTTCGGTTCTTTAGTTATGCTAATAACAGTAAATGGGGTTCGTTTGCTATAACGGTAAATTTATCTTCTTTTCTCCATGGATATATTATCAATATTAATTTGCTTGTTATCTTCCACAGGCTTTGCTGTGCTTCTGTACATTTTATTTGGTGCAACGCTTCCGCAAGGAACGACGGCGATATACCTATCATTATTGAGGAAACAAATATCAATATCAATATCAATATCAAATATTTCGAATTGCATTTTTACGATTTGTCAATATTATTTTCAGACACTTACAAATAAATTGTGTAAGCTCTCAAACCCCGATAGTTTGTGTAATTGGTTTTAATCATTTGTTCTTGAGCCGAGCACACAGAGCTCCGAGCTCTGTCGTCATTCATCTCATTGATCTCAAATATACTCACGCTCCATTCATGACGCAATGTGTTCGATAATCGCATTAGTTTCTAAGAGTTGCTGATCGTCGCTCTCTCTTTCTCACTCTCTCAATTTCTCAGTGGTTCTCTTTCGCATTTTCCTCTCTACTATTTACCATAGACCCAATTGTGGAGTGCACTACTTTGGAGCTCGTTCGGCTCTTCGGCTGGGTCAGACCGCCCGGCTGTCTGTTTGTTTTCTTGTTTATTTGTTTGCTTGGCTTCCGACAACGCTGGGGCTTTGGTATACAAACACACACACGAGCGCACACACACGCACACACTCTCATAAATTGACTTTTGATTTTGGCTTTTTTTGCTTTTGCTTTTCGTGTTTGTTTACTGTGTTTTTGTTTGCACTGTGGTGCTCAGTGGTGCTCAGCGGTGCTCCATGCTCGGCATCAGCAACAGCGCCAGCACTAGCACCAGCCTCGGCCTCAGTTTCAGTTTCAGTTTGAGTTTTTGAGTTTTAGTTCGCTCGTGACCGTCTACGCTCGCAGTTCTCAACATTCTGCTTGGGAATAAAAAATTCAAATAAATATTGCCCAGTTTTAGTCTAGACTAACTGTTGCACGTGCCGCTAATCAGCTCAGATTTGTTTACAATAATTGCTTTCAATTTTCCGTAACACATTTCCGATTATTTGCAATCATGGGCTGCGCTACGGGCACCATAAAATACTCCTTGTTTCTCTTCAACGCATTATGGGCGGTAAGTTGTGTAAATTTTTGAAAAGTTTTCGAAGCGAAACATGTGGTGCGTATTGAGAATTAGAAAATAGACAAATGCACTTGCTGTGTATTTAGCATACCATATTGGCAAAAATTTGTTTCGCAAAGGAAAAAACCTTTTGTGGCTTTACCTAAAGGCCAGATGATATCATCTTGTATATGCGTGCTAGTTCGCAGACTATTATTATTGTTGGTCTAAAAGAGACACATACATGCATGATTTCTAGCGCTCAGCCGAGCGTCGATGTGTGTATGCGAGTGACAGTATGTGTGTGTGTGTGTGTGTGCGAGTGAGTTGTGTCTATTGTCTGTGGCTCTTTTTTGCATTCCTTGAGCCGCTTCGGAAAGCTTCTTTGTTAACAAGCACTCAGCGACAACGGCGACGTCATGCCTTCAGATTTAGTATAATAATTAAAAAACATACAAAATAGAAACCGGATTAGAAAACGAAGCAAACGACACCGACGTCAACACCTGGCGATGAAAGCGGCCAACGATTTTTGTTTAGCCTCTCAAATGCGACCAATTTGTCGTTATACAAAATATGCTCTCATATCTCATGACATCAGCTTCAATACCTTATTATCTCATGCACACGATGATGTAAAGCCTGAATCTCAATAATAATTAGAATTGTATACAAATTTTAAAATAATGTTAGCTTTAGTTTTGAACTGGGGGCGTTTTACTATGCGCCAATGAGTCACTTATGATTCACTTAGCTTTTATCTTTCATAATTATTTTGTTACTAGGTTTTCCTTTCTAATTATACATATTTCCCATTCCCAGATACTTGGCATATTGGTCATAGTATTTGGCTGCCTTGGCTGGGGTGCCATGCCACAGCAATATGCCATCGGCATAATTGTGCTCGGCGGCATTATCTTGCTGATATCAATGTTTGGCTGCTTTGGGGCCATCAGGGAATCGTCGCGCATGCTCTGGACCGTAAGTGCTCAATAGATATACATATGTATGACATATAATCGATAACAATATTTATATATTTTGTTCTTTATTTCCCGCCATTTCATAGTATGTTTCCCTGTTGTTAGTGCTGCTCGTGCTGATCGGCGTCTTCATCTTCTTCAATACGCGCGATGTATTCAAGAAGTATGCCATTAAGACGGTTGAGGACCATTGGCAGCAGGAGTTGACTAGGCCGGGCAGCATGGATCTGATACAAAAGACAGTAAGTGTTTGATTTTCTTGCAAGAGCTTGACAATTTATGTGCCGAATTCATTTCTCGCAGTACTCATGCTGTGGACGCTATGGAGCTGCTGATTATATTCCCATCGGTCGTAGAAATAATACAGTGCCGTCTAGTTGTTGTAAGTTCAACAATTGCCTGAATCCATTGAACGTCTATCCAGATGGCTGTCTGGCCAAAGTGGAGCTCGCCTTCGCCGATGAGGCGACCACATCGCGATACTGTGAATGGGGCCTGCTGGGCTTCGATGTATGTGCTTCAGCCGCCCCTCTTTGTGCGCGTTGAGTATAATAATTTTGTTTTCTTTCAGCTGGTGATACTCGGATTGGCCATCATTCTTGCCATACACTATTCGAATCGCAGACGCCGCTATAACTACTAATCGTGCCTGATTAGTTATAGTAGTCAAACGAATCGTACTCGTAGCACCTCAAGTATAAGCGTCACCAATGTACCTTCTTCATCAGCTTTGCGCCATGTGTTCACTTGCCAAGCAACCCAATGAATAAAATATTAACTAAACTCGAATAAACAAATTCACTTGATTTCATTTTCAACATATCAAGCAACGTCCAAGCGCTTCCAATCAATTAGGCAAACCAATCGAAACGTGGGGGTAAAAAGCAAAAGAGAAAAAAACAAAAACAAAAAATAATCAAATAAAAGAAAAGCATGAAGCTCCAATGACGACACGCTTGATGGAGTTTTCATGCCAAGTAGCGAGAAAACAGCTGGCATGGCTTTATTCCCAAATATGACAGTAAATACGACAAATGAGTTAGAAAGGAAGAGGGATGGAGAAGGGGAGAGAGTGAGGGAATATGGTTTGTGACTTATTGAATCATGATATCTGTTTGGAGCAAATGAACGAAGGTTTCTAATCAGATTTGCGGTCATATTGACATACCTACGAGTATATACTTACAAACATGTACAGATACATGTATACTCATATACAATCATGTACATATCCACATATCTATACATTATTCTGAAAATATCAAAACCATAGTTAAATATATGAGAATCGCGTATAAGAGCCTTATATTCAACATTTCTTATTGCTTATCAACTACTGGACATCTAGCAAGAGGTAACTGACTAGTGTATAGCTTTCTCTCTCTGGCCTAGTTCCTCTCTGTTCCTTCTGGATAACTGATACTCTACACTACTCTGTTTTCTCTGTATAACTACTTCCGACTATTGCTCTATTCCATCAGGATAACTACTCTCGAATAATCTACTCTACCCTACTCCTACCGGATAACCACTCCAGACTCTATCTAACTTGCTCTGGATAATGTCGACTACTGCACCTCACACTACTCACTCTGGATAACTAATTCCGATTACAGTACTCTACTCCATCTGAATAACTACTTCCGATTACTCTATTGTATTCCCTTTGGATATTTAGTTCCCACAACTTTATTCTACTCTGGCACATCTCCATAGGGCGGAGCTCTTTAGCTTACGAAGCTCTACTTAGCTAGCATGCCCAAAAGAATGCTGCATGAATCGAAGCAAAACGGGTTGTTCTTATACGTGTGTATATATTGTTGTACTTGATAAACTGATTGAATGAGTGCTTGAGAGTGACGTCACAGCAATCAGTGCTCATCTGCGCGAGCGCATTGACGCTCTCTCTTCACATTTCATGCGGGCCTGCTGCTGCTGCGCATGTGTGTGTGTGAGTGTGTTTGTGTGTGGGTGTGCAAAGCATTTTGAATGTGGAAAATAACGAACATTTTTATTCGTGTTCAGTTTGCAAGCAAACGCTGAACGCGACAGACGGATTTAAAACAAAATATATACTAAACGAAACAAAAAAGGAGAATTTATTTGTTGTTTCGAAAATAAACAAGCGCGCTTTGTTGATTTCGAAGTCAAGAGGTTAAGAAAGTTTATGTGCTGTGATATGTGAAACAATGAGAACAATTTCATATGCTAATGGGCGAGCTAATTAAGTGCAATCAGCAATTGGAATAAACACAAAGAGAATAATTTCATTGACAGAGTGGAAAATTAAGCAAAAAAAAAATCATATTGAATTTTTATGTTTTCCTATAGTTCATATTGTGTATTAAAAATATACTCTTTATGTTTGAAAATATTCTAGAATAATAATAGTGTTGCGATATTTTAACGATATTTTATTTTTAATTTTCAGCCTGTCAAACTTAAATCTTTAAAAAAATGGGCTGCGCCACAACCAGCGTAAAGATTACCTCAATCGTGCTGAATGCCATTTTGGCGGTAAGATTTTATTTTATTTTTTAAATATATATATAGCTGAGTGAATTATGCAAATATACGAATACAGACACAGACGCATCTGTATGATATGTAATTTATGTACATCTCAATGACATTTATTAGTTCACTGATGCATTCGAATTAGAATCAGAAAAGGAAATAAGCCACTTGCAGGCATGATGTCATGTGCAAGCAGAACGAAAGCGAAATGAAATCAGTTTTGGTCAAACATTTGTTAGAATATATATTATAGTACTATATATCTATTATTTACTCAGATAGTAGCTCTGCAAGATGCTCGCCTGCACGAAAATTCCCGTGCACATGGCCTCAATGCTGTCGCTGAGCCACTTATATCTGGCCATGTTGTATTTTTAATACATATTTTGTCATTTGTCAGTTTCACACACTTTAGCCACGTCGTCGACAGGTCTTTGGCCAGCACACACAACGCCTCCTTCCTGCTGCCTAGCCAACCCCTTGTTGTTACCATGGCTAGCACTGTTTACACTTGCAGCTTTTGTTTTGTTTTGAAGTCGAGTATTGTGTGCTGGCGGAAAATGTATGTAGACGCCTGTTTGCCACAATTGCACCACAATTTCTTTCTGGCTGGTGCCGGATGATGTCATGACCCACTACTTATTTGTAGTTTGACCTATATACAGCGTTATCCGAATCCAGGCTGGCTCAGTTCTCAACCCTCCAATTGGATTACGGGGTGTGTTTCGCGCAAACAACAACAACAACAGCCCTCAAATGATATTGATAGAAAAGTAAAAGGGAGCAGCAACTGTCAATGATTAGATACTCGATTGAAATTTTAAATAAGTGTATTCTTAGTCAAGACATATACCTTTAATATACCCACTTGATATTGTGTATGTGATATATATTCACTATTTGTTGGGGTATATAAATTAATCAAGCAACCAATTACTATAGAGAACGAAATAAAGCAGAAGCTGTAGAAGATGAAATACCCTTTAGCAATTATTTATTTAAGAGGCAGCTAAGCTCATCATATTAGCCAAGAAAAATATTTCTGATTTACCGGAAGTTCACTAAAATGCATTTTATTTTTATTGCAATTACATGCACTTTCTGCTTGAATATATGAACTCTCAGCTATTTTACTTTAATGTACATCGTAACAATATTTTAATATCCTCTCTTGACTAGGGTATACAAATCACTCGAGTGTCGCGCTTTGCGGTTCTATGTTACACATATATGGCATCTCTATCTCTATATGCGATGCACTCATATATATAATTTAGAAAAACCTCAATTAAAGTGCTGCAGCGTTTCGATTTCGATTCATTTCATGTGCACTTGGACCTTGTCATCATATAAGTCATAATATATATGTATATCTATATACATTTATCTCATATATATATTATCATGCAAATGACTCGTGAGAATTTCCAGTTGAATTTCCGTTTGTCTTACAGTTCCTGGCAGTGGGTGCTATTGGCTGGATAGCGTTCTATGCAGATACGGAGAGCGAGGAATTCGTTATCGCCGCCTACGTGGCATGTGCGATAATTTTGCTGTTCGCCTTTCTGGGCATATATGCGGCAGTACGCGAATCGGTTTGCTTGACCGCAGCGGTAGGTTATTGAACCGGCTAATTAGCAGGAGAGAGCGGGAGGGAGAGTGAGTAACTTGCTTTGTTCGTTTTCAGAGCGCCGTCTTCTTGCTGCTGCTGGCCATACCGCAAATTGTGAGCACCATAATGTTTGTGCATCAGTTTGAGGTGAAGAGCGCCCAGACCACAGTGGAGCTGGCTTGGCAGGCCAACAACATGGACGGATTGCAGCAGAAGTACGAGTGCTGCGGCAAGAGCAGCGCCCAAGACTATGTCCATCTGCGCCAATTGATACCGCCCAGCTGCTATATCGATCTGGATCAGAAGCCGGAGCATCTGTATGTCGAGGGCTGCATCGAGAAGCTGCAGAGTCGCTACGAAAGCGACAAGCTACGCTTCATTATAGTCTCCTGGGTGCTCGTGGCCTTTGAGGTAACTATCGATCCCTATTGCAATATAAATTTTTAATTGAATTTTCTAATGACTGTGTGAACTGTTTTTCCATGCCCCATCTGCAGTTGCTGTGCTTTGTTATAGCCGTTTTCCTGGCCATCAGTTTCCGTAACAAGCAGCGCCGCTTGCAATTTTAATGGCCAACTGTAGCTGAATGACTAGTACAAAAACGGGGCTAAACTCTAGCCGCGCCCACTGGGCCAAAGGATAATTAAGTATTTGATTTGTGCTCTGGATATTCGAGCATAAATATTTACCAAAAATATAATAATAATTATAATAACTATATATGCCTAAAATTCATAAGCTTAAAATTTTACTACAACTGCTGCAACCTAAGCTAAGTAATTAAATCAATTTTATTTATTTATAATTTAATTTAATTATTTAAAAACAAAGCAAATAAAACTATATATGTATGTGTTCTACAAAGATAAAGTATTTCTATGGTATGAAATAAAAAATAATTGGGTTTGTAAGAAATTATTTCAATCTGGCTAATATCACTAATTAAAATGGCATCAAGTTTCATTAACATTTTTCCACACATTTTTTTTATTGCTCGTCTTTTTTATTCAGCCACAAATACACGTGGTGCGAGCCCATTCTCCAGTAAAATTTCTATGAGCAAAAAGCCTAGAGCTTTGTTATGAATGGTAAAAATAGAGCGACGTCACATTTTCATGGCCAAAATGAAGCAAGAAATACGAAAGAAAATATGCGCTGGCAGAGGCAGACAACTTGTTGCTCATCCGCCTGCCTCATACCATATGTAAATCTATATGTTTGTATATGAGCATGTAAATATATATACTATAATATATATATAAAACTGTACGCATTTGTCGTATTTATGTTTTGGCTTCTTCATTTTGGCATGCGCCTTGGCCAAAAACGAGGGCTGGCTAATTGATAAACAAGGCATGTGACTCAGGGAATGCCAAAATGATTGAACTTTCTGTCAATTAAAAAAAAAAAAAAAACTATGGATCGTTTGCATTTTTTCACTTAATAATATGAAGAGAAATGCTTAATGGAATAGGCTGAAATTTATTATTATTTTTAAATATTGAATTATTTATATGGAAATACCCAAGCAATTATTGCGGTATTTATTACAATAGGGAATATTTACAGCTTTAGATTTTCTTTTTGTTCGACCGATATACTAATTTACGACTCACACGATAGATAACCGAATCATAGCCCGGGTCTATAGTGGCAACTACATAGCAAACGATGGCCAGGGCCAAGGCCATCGACAGAGAGAACCACAAAATAATGTTGAATATGATCGGAAAATC
The DNA here is from genome assembly GCF_018153725.1 of Drosophila mojavensis. Taxonomy (NCBI): domain Eukaryota; kingdom Metazoa; phylum Arthropoda; class Insecta; order Diptera; family Drosophilidae; genus Drosophila; species Drosophila mojavensis. The sequence continues at coordinate 5,010,621 of NW_025318906.1, read as the reverse complement.
GCGATCTGGAAGCTTTTTAAATGGATTTGTATTATTGCCCGACTTCGTAACACGCCCGGATATGTCTGCGATCATCTCTCTATCTGTAGTCTGCACAAAGAGCAGCGATTTGCGAATGAGCCGGGCCGCACTCAGTAGACGAGAAATAGCTTGATTGATAATATGTTTGGCCTCTAACACCAGACTATAATTGTTGGTCTTGACAATGGTCCGCAATGAGATGCGTATGACGATCACCTGCGATGGCTGTAACAAGTGAGTCAAGTTCTCACTGACGGCATGCATATAGCCAACTTCCTCAAGGAACTTTCGATGCGTCTCATACTCAGCAGGCTTGAAGTGCTGCATGGGCTCCGCCATGGGCACAGTGTTATTTCCAAAGTAGTGCTTATACTTCGCTACACCGAGAGTATGGTTAGTGAAATTTAAATCATATACGGTCCTTGGATCAAGTTCGCCAATGAAATTGTCCATGGACTTCAGAGTTTCCGAATTCAATAGATCATAAACCTTCAAGGTTTCCAATGGTTCTAGCCTATAAATACCTTGGATATGCACCAGTATTGTAGAAGTGGCACCCAAATCAAAGGGATTCGCAATGACCAAGCCGCTCCAATTACTATTGCCACTCGTAGTATGCCCTTGAGTGGCCAGCAGCACATCGCTCAAGTAGAAGCTATCGAGTTGATCCCCGCCAATCCAATCCGCTGATGGAGGAGTGTGCAAGACTCTAAGCTCGCCATCCGCTCGTATGCCAGCACTGAACAAGAAAAGAGTTAGAAAATTCAATAACATTTTAGGTATTTTAATTATAGCTTCTCTTATTTGAGAAAGTTCAGAGACTGTGCTACCAGATAGAGACTGATTTAACTTACACAAATGAAAGCCTACTCTGTTTACTTCATTATTATTGATGTCCTTTGCCTTATCAACGTATCACGTAGCTTTTGTGCTGCGCAATTTATCAATGAATGTTTATGTATATATACATATATACGTATCATATATATATTATATATATAGGACAAAAGCTCCTTTTCTGTGGGCAAAAGCTTTTGTCGGCATCGTCGTGACATCATACCACCCACAAATGTTATGACCGCCAAGAGACACACATACACAAGCACATTAATGGCACAACAAGTATTATGGTAACCAATTAAGAATATTTGACTAAGAGATACTCTACGCTGAAAGTAAGTAAATACTTAAAACTAAAAAAGAGAATATTTAAAATTCAAATGAGATTATTAAAATATTCCTCATCCTTTAATTTTAATTTTTTTTTTAATTTGTAAAATTTAAATGTAATTAAAAACATAATGCCAATGCAAAAAAAAAAAATAAAATAAATAAATAAATAAAAATAAATAAATAAATAACATAATGATTACTTCAAGCATTTACCCATCGTCCCATTTACAGGGTATTGCAAGCACAACACAGTGCGAGGTAGCACTTGAACGTTGATTTCTTGGTAGAAGCCACCAATAGCAAAAAGCTAGCTGAATGTCAGACTGTCGTTTCGCCTTATTGTCTGGGCTGGTGGCCTTTTTTCTTTTTTGGAGGGGGCGCCACAATTTCAAAAATTAAATGCGCGTCGCTTAGTCGCAATTCAACCTGTACGGCTAAAGGGCTGGAGCTGGAGCGTGTTTATTATTTGTATTAGAAGCAGAAGCTCTGAAGGAAATTGAACGCACTATCGATTGATTTTGGTTTTGTGAACATGGCCAGTCGCGAGGGTTGTCTGAAGGTCCTGCTCATTGTTTTAAATGTGTTATTAACGGTGCGTATACGTCATATTTATATATATGCTCTGTGTCCGCATTAATTGCCCAGTTAATTTTCAGCTAGTTGGCATCGCCTTCATTGCGTTCTCCGTTTATGAGCTGAACAACGTTTCGGCGGGCACTTTTCAGCACGTCGCAATTGTGGTGCAAATCTTTGTGGGCACGTTTGTGGTGCTGAGCTCGTTTCTAGGTTGCTTTGCTGGCGCACGGCTCTCCCTGAGCCTCATTTGGAGCGTGAGTGGGGAGAACTTGTTATCGAATATCACCTAATACTTTCTTCTGACAGTTCGTCAGCTGTATGCTGATATTGATTGGCTTGCAAGTCTATATAATTGTCGCAGCTCACGTCACGGACTACGTGGAACGATCCCGCACAGATTTCCTGGCTCTATGGGCGGATCAGCGTCGCAGCAAGGAGCGCATTGCATTTATCGAGCAGAAGGTGAGTTGGATTACAGAAATTCGGAAAATCAGTTCTTTATCCTTTCCTTTGACAGTACACATGTTGCGGCCAGAGTGGCCCTCAGGACTACATCCTTCAAGGTGTTGGCTTTCCACTCAGCTGCTATGAGGACAAGGAGAGACTGCAGAGTAAACTCTATGGCAACGGCTGCTTGGAGGCTGTGCAATCGCATGCCACTGATAATCTCATCTACGGGCTGATCAGCAAATGGCTGCTCTTCGCGCTAGAGGCAAGTTGACCTTAACATCAATTCGGTTGAATAATTTATGGCTAGCTTAGAAGGGTTAAGAATAGATTTTATAAAATATTTTGTATGTTTATATGCAAGAGTATGTTGGCTAGGGAATATGTCAAGTAGATTCTTAAGTAAGGTTGGGGAAAGTATTTTATTTTCTATTATATTATAGTCGAGTAGATATATTCATAGGAGAGATCATAGCTTTGCTCCTTTCTCGACTCTTAAATCATTTTATGGTTAATTTCATATTTTCTTGGCTCTCTAAATTTGTTAGTGTATTAATTATTCTCCACATGGAAGTGAAGGCCTGTAGCTTGAATATTAAATCATTTTACCTTCTGTCTTCCATCTTTTCCAGCTTGGCGCTTTGGGCGCAGCCACCCACTTGGGCATCACCGTGCGCAATAAACAGCGACGTGAGCGTTTTTGAAAAGGTTTCCCAATTGGCCATTAGCTCATAATGCAGTTGAAAACTTAAACGTAGCATCCTTAAGTGTTGGCATTTTACAATATACAAATATCGTGCGAAACGAAATGAAACGAAACTCAATTGATACGATCCAATTAAATGGTCTATAAATTTGTATATTGTGTTTTCTTTTCTTTGCTTTCTCGAATAGTTGTTGTAGTTGTGTTGTATATTCCAAAACTACTTATAGATATAGACAGCATAGCTGAATAGATGCGTCTAAGTAGATAGATATATAGCCTGCCTATAAAGACGCATATAAAAATACATGGGAAACTTGCGAACGTCTCGCTGCGGGACTTGGGCGGGACAGCTGCTGGGGATGTGTCTCTTGAGTAACGACCAAAAAGAATGAGAAAAAAAAATTATAGCAAAAAAGAAAAACCGACCGTGCGGCAACCACTCAACGCTTTTGTAAACATTTCGCATTTCTTCTTCAAACTGAACGAGTTGAGTTCTCGTGGCAACCGAAAAAGCCTTAACAGAAGCGCGCGCGTCTTCGTACGGATTGGAGATTCAACATACAGCGCGACGACGGCCATAAAACAATTATTTGAAAACATATAAAAAGTACAGAGAAATAAATAAAGAGCGAGCATATTTTAGCATATATTTCAAAAGAATTTTAGTTGCCGCTGCCAACAATGCCCACATTGCAGGTGTGTCTGCAATGGACGGCCGTGGTGTTCAATACATTTACTTTGGTGAGTTCTGTGCTTTTCATTTAATTAATACTTTTTTAGTTATTTTTCTCCACATATTAATGGAAACATATGTGTGTGAATAAACGCTATGCTGACATATGTAGGCTCATTAGCATTTATACAAATTGTTCTCAAGTTTTTCCATTAACAAGTAGTTTGCCGCTTGACGCACACTGCGTATGAGTAATATGCTCGTTAAGCGACACTGTGCGTATAAGTAATATGTACGATGAAGCTGGACAGAAGCTATAGAAGCTATTTATAATTAAGCTCATTTAGTTAACAATCACTTTACTTTTAATTATTGCTTATATATATATATATATATATATATATATATATATGCATATATTTAGCCTTTACTTTATATACAGCTAATTTGGCATCAAACAAATCTCTTGCTTCCATTGCGCCCAGACAAGTTGTCACTTTACTTATTTTTAATTATTGCTATATTTTTCGCACTTAGTATATCTGTGTGCGAGAGCTGATGAGTGCGTGTGTGTATTGTGTGTGTGTGTGTGACTGTGTCTCGCTGGGCATTTAAAAATAAAGCCGCCAGTAATTCCATGCGTTAATATTTGCTTTTATTTTGGCCTGACATAAAGACAGCGAACATTTTCATTGTATTTGCTCATTAATTTTTTTGGCTTGATTTTGATTTTTATATTTGTGTTTTTCTTTTTATTTTATGACGCGTTATTAATTCACATGATTTTTATTTTGATCATTAATTTCTTCTCTTATGTTCTTAGATAATTGGCAGCCTGGCTGCCTTAGCCGGCGTCTACGAGCTGATCTACAAACTGGACGAGGGCTCTGCAACTCACATTGACTTCGAGAAGATCAGGCAGCTGACCATGGCTGGAACCCTCATCCTGGCTGCAGTGATCGGCTGCTCGGGCGCTTTTCTCGGCTCCATCAAGGTGCTGGTGGTGGTGCGTTTGATAGAGGAATTATAAAAATGAACTGAATTAACATATTTATTATACTCAGCACTTGGTCTTCTTGGTGTGCTTGATAGGCGCGCACATTTATCGACTGATGCATTACAATGAGGCCAGACACGTGAATACCACAGAGGAGTTTGTCATGGGCATTTGGCTGAAGGAGCTGTCGCATTCCGGTGCTATGCATCAACTGGAGCAGAGGGTAAGAATTTACATAATTTGGATTAGATTTACATAAATCTAATATCTGTGTTTCTCCAGTATGAATGCTGCGGCAACAAGGGCTTCTCCGATTACACGAGCACCATGCGTGCGCCTCAGAGCTGTTTCCATACCGTCGACGGTGTGCATGCGCTCTATCCCTATACAGAGGGTTGCATGTCGGCCGTGAAGCGTGCTCATCTCTCAATCTATCGCTTTGAGAAGTGGGTGCACTGTGGACTGATTGGCTATGAAGTGAGCTATGCATAGTATAAATTGTAGATTATTCTCTCTAATATGTATTTCTCTTTTGAAGATTATCGGCATTATTTTGGGCATTACGCTGTGCTGTCAGCTGACCAACAAGCCGCGTCGCTACACCTACTAGAACTTACGATTCTTTATATAATACAATAAACGACTTATTTGATATGATGTTGAAGCTCAAACATTGTCCAGCAGCTGGGTACGGGAGCCCACATGATTGGCGCGCGGCTCGCGGCGCACACCTGGCGGCACCTGCTGTCGTGCGAGTCGCTCGCGCCGTCTCAGCTTATAAAGCAGCCCGCTCAACACAATCGTCTGCACCAGTATGAAAATCTGTGTGCATACAAGTAATTTGTTATTGTCATTGAAGGTCAGTGAACTGGTCGCTGTGACTGGTCTTTACCTCAAGGCCAATGATGCACCACATGAAGAGCTTATCGCGCTGCTCGATACGGCTGCGGCCATGCTTCAATGTCGCTTGACAGCCGCGTGTAAAAAGCAGCTCATCGCTGCCAGGCTGATAACAACTTTTGGGTATGGGCAACTGCATAGCCTTGTAGTCGCTGGCATTATTGTAGCCGCAGCAATGATGCTGCTGCTCATACTGCTGCATAAGCTCCGGCTGCTTCTCCAATTTGTGCCAGACCGTCAGCAGCTCCAGCTGCTGCGAGGTGTTTTTATAGCGACTGTGCGGCTGATAGTTATGCAGCTGCAAATACTCCAGTCCGAGCACGATCAAAATGAAGCCGGTAAACTTAAAAGTGAAGCAGATTAGCATATATTATTCCGATTTATACATAAATCATTTCAACTCACAATTATATTCACACTAAGCAAATCACTGACCAGGCCATAGCAGCCAAATATAATTATGGTGCAGATCGTAGCCCCGAGCACCAGACTTTCCACAAAGTACGTATGCTCCGGCGTGTTTGGTTGCGCCATCTGCAGACCCAATCCACCGGCAGCCATTACGCCAATGGCCAGCAGCTGTAAGAGAATAATTAATTAATAATTTATAGCCAACAGATGCAAAGTGCAAGCTCACCATATACAGCAAATTGGACAAGAGTCCAGTGTACTTAATTGTGGTGTAGCAGCAGATCATCTTGCGAATGCGGCAATCTGCAGCAGTTGCTTTCATTTTAAAGCAGATGCAGAGGCTCTTAATCTATGTTGACTATATACATATACGATTATAATATAAAAGGTGAAGATAGCACACAGTGACAATTTCTACGTTATTTTTCGCTTTTATTTAAGTGTTATATAAAATGTAAGGTATTTGTTACTCTTTTTTTTGTTTTTGTTTTTGTTTTGTCTAGTGTCGCCTTAAAATTTCCTAAAAATTTGCACTTAATAAATATGACATAGAATTGCATAGAGTACCAATAAAGTTGGAGAAAAGCTCCCAGGCAAACACTGAAAACAATTCAAGTGGGCGTGTCCCGGTGTAGAAATACACGAACAGGTGATTGCGCTCGTATTTGTGAGTGTGCGTCGGGGGGTCGTTAAACAATTTCAATAAATATCACATTGTGTTAGATCGCTGGCAGGGGATTAATTTCGTTTGATTATAAACATAAAAGCAGCTTCACATGCGCCACGGCAGCGGTATAAGTCCCCATTTCTGTGTTATATCCTTGAAGTTACATTCCATGCAGAGTACCACCTTCTCCACCTTCTGGCTGCGTGTGTTCGTCGCCGATTTGAGCGTAAGGCATAGATTCGTCTCACGATGCGAAATTTGTTGGGTCTGTAAGGAGAGAGTGAATACAGATTAGCTTGTAATTTATTAAGAATCTGTCCGCCTGATTACTCACATCCATGTCATAGGTCCACTGTTGACTTGGATCGCTAATGCACTGCGTCAGCACCACATTGGAGCTCGTTGCATTCCGATTTTTCAGTAGCTTGAATGCCCCGTTTTTGGGCGGGCGATAGGTGAGGCAAACATTATCATTTGTCATTATCTGACCCTTGGGCGTTATGACGAACATGTCCATTGTTTGTGCGTGTGATGAGCAATCGCCCACCGTCACCGGCTGTAGCGAGGTGCGCGGTGCATCGTCGTGCAGGGGACGCAAGCACTTGTCGCGCTCCAAGTCAATTAGCGACATAAATTCCTCGGCCTTGCTCTCGATCTCCTCAAAGGCGCGCTTCCACTCGCGCGACAGCGCTCGTCCCGGCAAGTTCTTCATGTGATTGCTGTACGCCTGGGCGCACTCCGTCTCACCATCCAGCCATATAATCTTGCCAAAGAAACGATCCGGCGCGGGAAAGAAGTGCTCTGGCCATATATTCTCGAGGTACCAGGAAAATGGCTTGCAGTTCAGTTTCTCGCGTAATGCTAAGCGCTCCGTAACATTCACCTTGTCCTTGGCGCTTAGCGAGAGGCCGGCCGTATAGAGCATGACAAAGTATTGCCAGTCGTCCATCCAGACAGTTGCAGCGCGTGCCAGATTCGAGGTGAGAACCTCGCTCATGCCGCCAGGGAAGGTGTACGGTGTGCTGCTCCGGAATATGTGACCCACGTGGGAGCAGGGGCTGATCTCGATGCGTCCGCCGCACTGCCAAATGCGAAAGGACATCTCCACATTCTCACCGCCCCAGATGCGCATGTCCCTATCATAGGCGCCCATTTCATAAAAGTACTTGCGATCGATGGCAAACAGTCCGCCAGCCATGCCCGGCGTGGCTATAGGCGCCGTGCTGTCTTTGTTTTCCTTTGCGATCGCTTGTCGTGTCTTGCGATCGGAGGAGAACCACCGGAAACTCAGTTGCCAATTGAAGGCGCCCCAATGGTTCTCAAAGGTTTTCGTATAGCTAAAGTTATCATCCGATATGATGTCGATAACAGGGCAAATGACAACGTTGCGGGATTCCTTAATGCGTGCCAGCAGCGGCTCTAGCCAGCCCCTCGAGCATTCACAGTGTGCATCCAAAAAGGTGAGCACGTCGCCACGTGCATGCTGGGCGCCCATCAAGCGAGCAGGCACCAAGCCGCTGCGCTCCTTCATGCGATACAAGCGCGTGGGCACCTTTAGCACTTCGATGTACGCCTCGAGCTGACGCTTTAAAAAGGCTGCAAGAATAAGGCGAAGGTGCTTAGTTTTGTAATGACTTCAATGAGTCATCGGCTACTTACAGCGATCGCTGGCATCGTCCACTAAAATGATTTCCCTAAGCAGATGTCGCGGCGATCGATTTATGACGCTCGTTATCGTGCGCAGCAGCACAGACCAGGCCTCGTTGTGGAAGACAATGATCACCGATGTGGTGGGCATGTTCTGAGTGTAACGCTTCTCTCGACATCTAGAATGGTAGAGTGGCATACATATATGTATTTTATATATCTAGTTGAAAGTGAAAAGTTTCCACTCTTTACTTACTCATTCGTTCTGTAGTCCTTGAGTGTTCTATTTAGTGGTATACGATCGCTGGCCAATAAATTAAAGCTATTCAGCTTGAAGAAGCGCTGCATACGAAAGCGATCTCGCAATGGAATTATTACGGGTCGGCCATCGGCGCCCTCGCCCTGTTTAGGTTCGAACTGGTTAATGTTGTAATCATCTGCAAATGTATAGTCATTGAACATTTAAGTTGCTTTTATCTCTACTAGTTGTTTTTGGTATTGGTGTTGATGTTGATGTGATTGTGTATTGTGTCATTGATGTGGTTTATTAACCTGCAGTCATATTGCTGAAGATGTCTCCCTTGCCAATATAGTGAGCCACAATGTTTTTGTACGGCCACAGTGAGCGTCGTTTTGGCGGCGGTTTTGGATGACTTCGCACGTTGATTGGACCGGACAGAGATAAATAAAAATATAAATAAATAAGAAACAGAAAAAAACAAACAAACAATAGATGACAATGGCAATGTTGGGCAGTTAACAATACAAGTGGAAATGCAAAATAGCTACGGAAAAAAATCGAAAGCAAGGCTGGAAATGGAGATGAAGATGAAGTCGAGTCAACCCACTCGAGTGTAACAACAGCCACTTGCAACATCACCTAAGCAGCTAAGCAGCCAAGCAGCTAAGAAGCTACTGAAGTAGTCAACTAGTCGGATCGTCGCTTAGGCAGACAGTCAGCTAATTTGGTAGTCAGATAGTCAGCCAGTCAGTTAAGCAGCTAGTAAAGTTTGCAACCGGTAATACAGCCAGTTCGTCTGCAATTCAGCCAGATTGATTGCCAATCGGGCAGTTAATCCCTTAGTCAGCCAGTCAGCTCGACCGCCTTTCGGGCAGTTAGTTCTTTTGTCAGCTAGTCAGCCATTCAGTCAGTGTACTAGTCAGTCACTCAGCCATTCAGTCAGTCAGCTGGTCGACTACACAGCCATTCAGTCAATCGCCAGATTGTTTGTCAGTTAGTCGTTTAGTCAGGCAGTCAGTTAGTCAGCCAGCTCGACCGTCAGCCATTTAGCCAGTTAGTCAACTTTATTTGAAGGAAATTATGCAATGCACTGCATCGTAATGATGTTTTAGAGTTTGTAATCCAAGTTTGCTTGCAACTTCGTGGCAAAAATTTGTGCAAATTTCACTATGCGCATTGTTGAACAATAGAAGACAATGGAATATATTCAATTTTCGGTCACTCACCGCGGCTCTACCTCAGCGTTTTGTATACTTGACACATATAAATTTATGCTAATTGCAAACATGAAGAATGCAAAAAACAGCAAAAACAGATAAAGAAGCCAAAGCTTCTTTAGCTGCTGGAATCGCAGACCCATTTTGACGTGTATGGCTAAGCGTTATTTATTTTCGTTTTCTACTCGGAAGAGAGTTGTCCGTGTGCACGATGTGGTTGCCTTCAGATACGTAGTGCTAATGACCGGCAACAATAACCGAACCTCTCTCTCTGGGCTATACAAATTGATCACTTCTTTATATTTTGCTTGTGCTGTGGAGTTGTTCGCTGCGAGCGTCGAACTTGGCCGCGACCAATGCACTGTATACACCTTACACTACACTATGCGCGGCGTGCGTGAGTGTGTATTAATTGACAACACGTTATGAATACATGCTGGTCGAATGCTGGAAACTACGCTTTTAAAGCGGAAAACTAGTTAAGCGCACTGCTAATATTTTTATTGTGTTGATATTTGTAAACAACATATCGATAGCGCGAGCGATAGATTGTGGCGGTCGGTTAATATATTAAAGCTTAGGTGGCAACGCTGCGTCGCGCTGCTGATATTTAAACATTGAGATGTACATTTAATAATACAATTGGAATATATTACTACCACAGTTACTGCTTTATATTTATTAACACTTTATTCATAATTTCAAACCATTTGTCTATAATCGTTTACAGAACTTTACGCATATTTAAAAATAACAATAAGTTAATAGTTGCATAAAAACACAACAGGTGGCGCTCATTTCAGCTTCTTTAGTTTTCAAACAGAAAAACTTTGCGAGGTTTTAGGTTATAAACAAAACAATAGGTACCATTTTTGTACAACTTTGAATACTGTTTAAATTGTTAATCAAGTGTTGTATAAACTAGCGGTAGGGACGTCTGCGTTCCGCATTCTGTAATGTAATGGCAAACAGTCCGCCAACTATGACAGTTAATATCTGCAATTTGAATTAGTTAGTCAAGTACATATGTACTTAGATTGAGTAGATAGATTTACTTACTTCGAGGCCCACAACTGACCAATCACTAATGCGCTCATATCGAGTGCCTATGACATAAGCAGTGGCCAGTCGTTGGTTACAGCCCACTGTATATAAATCCGTAGCAATGCTTGAATTCTGATTTAAATAACAGCTAGCGGGCACGCGTAGTCTGCTATTGGCATAGTCCAGGGGGCCTGATTTGCCGCAACAGTGATACTAGAAGAAAAACATAATAATTAAATTAAAATAAAACAAATTCAGTTCGTCTTACCTTGATTTCATAGTAGGACATGCTGTCATTGCTGTATAGTTGCTGCTGCCAGGCATTGTAGATGGTCTCATTGGCCAACAACTGAAAGTTGATTGGTTGTGCGAATATAACGGTAATTTGTGCACATATTAATGCTAACAAAATTGCAACATACTATAAAAATTAAATAAAAATAATTATTATTTGTAGGCATACTCGAGTAGACGTAATACTCACAATCCAATTAAGACGAATGTCCTCACGCAGCGCCGCAATGCAGCCAAAGATGGTGCTGCCGAAGAGCAGTATACCCAGCACTATGCCCAATATGCAGGGTATGCGAATGGCCTCACTGTGCGGGAACACTGCTAGGGCATACGAGCAAGCCGCTATAGACAGTGCGCTAAACACCTGATAGAAACATGTATCATCTATCTGCCCAACTGATAACTCTTGATATATTAGCTCAATACTCACACAACAAAGAAAATCCAAGACGAACGATGAGATTTTTAGCGTTTTCGTACCGCAACTCATTTTTGTAATATTTCGTGTGCGAATATTCGTACCAGTTTGACTGAACTGAGCACGAGGAAAATATGTATGGAACCAAAATCAAACAATGTTATTTTGCTGTGTCCATTTTTGTAGCTTAGACAACATTCAGAAGCTCTACAGCTCTAGCTGATAGGGCGATAACAGAGTGATAACAGCTGTGCATAACTTATCGCTCAATAAATATGATTGGGTAGATCGTATGTATAGCTGTAGCAATTTGATATTTTTCAGCCATTCCACTCAACTAATAATTAACCCGCATGTTTGATATGCACTCCAGATGTGCCAGCTGCAAAACAGAACTAAATTAGACAATTACATATGGATATATGTATAAATGTATACATATATAAATTTGAGTTTGTCAGTAAGTCCACATTGTCATCATTTAATATCAGTTTGGTATCGCGGATTGTATGTGTGTGCGGCATTAGCAAGCGTTGTTATCAGCAAATTAGTTTAGAGAGCGCTCAGTCTATGGCTCAGGGTCATGCGCCAACTAGGGACAGAGAAGACTGTGTATTACCCTAACTCTTGAGACCATTTGAGTGTCTTTTTCGATTGTGTTTCAATCTATAATGCATAATCCATCACATGTAACTTAACTATCTGAGATTATCTATCACTTTATTCTCAAGGGCCTTATATATTTAGTCATATTTACTTCGAATGACTTATACAGATTTGTCGTAGTATTGTACAAGGTCTAAAAATTTCATCTTTCATGTGTGACCCTTTACATTCCAACCATTTGTCACTTGTATTTCACTTCACTATTCGTACTGTTCTAAAAAACTCAGCATTATCTGTTGCACCCCATTTTCGTTTCACTTCAAACAATAATCTATAAGTAGTATTCCATTTCAATTTTAATCTGTTGTAGAAGGTACGTCAACTTATATTTAAACTATATTCCACTTATAGATAAAACATATACATACACATTTCAGTTGTTTTCTTTTTGCTTGACGGCATGCATAAAGATCTGATCCACATGTGAACTATAACCAGAATTTTGATTAAAGTTTGATTCAGATACTTGATATGTTCCCTCTTGTATTTTTCCCCGGTTCCATTTACCATTCACATTTTCCACTAAAAATAAATATTTTTATTTCATAATTCACTTTACTCTATTATTTCTTTCTTTATTTCCGTCTTTCTAGACTTTCATATTTTGATATGCTCACTTAGGTGTAGGTATATTTTCAATGAAGTTATCTTCGTCATATTTATGGGCGTGTCCGTGCGCCACATGTATTAAGTTTGTGTACTGCTCAGAGTCAAGTAAACGACTCACTACTCACTAAATTGAGTTAACCAGAAATGGGGGCTTAGGCAAATATCTGATAAGCATAGCCTCTAGAGCTTTGCTCTCTATTAGCAGTATGTTATTTCTCACAGTGTTATTTTTATTTATATGCGCACCTTTTTTAAACGCCGTCGCACAATAATTTCCCAGTAGAATCATTATCGCAACTAACTGACGGTGAAGCGGCACTCGGTTGTTTTTTAGTAATTCAGTCTAAAAAAGTCGTCAACGAAGCAGGTGCATCGGTTTTTGATACCGTGTATTATAGTATCCTAACAAATATATATATATCTATATAAATATATAAACCATAGAAAAATGGGTTGTGCAACAGCAACGATCAAATATCTTGTGTTCATATTCAATGCCCTCTGCGCGGTGAGTAACAAAAAATAAAAATTGTAATTAAGCCGAACTGACTCTCAGTTAGTCAGCGTCAAAGTTCAGCAATTTTTAGTTTCGTTATCAGCGTTCATATACACACACGAATGATGTATGAGCTTTGTGTGTATATAGTATTTATTTACCTATAGATACATACCTGGGCGCGGCACAGAAAATGAACCAAATTGAACAATTTCCCGCCCTTCTCACACTCCTATCTAAGTGGAACAGAGTCTTATTTCATAACCGACTTCCTCAACTTGAACTTAATGTTGTTTTTAAACTTTGTTTGGTTCCATTTTTCAGATTTTGGGCATTGGCGTTATTGTGGTCAACGCTATTGCCCTTAAAGATGTTGCTGAGGAGACACGCCCCATTGTTATAGTCTTCATTGTGATCGGCTCGATTGTCTTTCTGATATCGTTCTTTGGCTGCTGTGGCTCCATTAAACAAAGCACATGCCTCACCTGGATGGTAAGTAAATTAGTTTTAATATTCCCATTCGAATTTCTTAATTCATTTCTATATGTATTTATTTTGTAGTACTGCATTATTATGCTGATCCTTCTGGTGCTGTCTTGCGTGCTGTGCTTTGCCTATGTGAATCATATTAATGAATCACAGATTGCCCATGAGCAATTGAATACTGCCTGGGAAAAGCAGAAGAATGGCACGGACGCCATGGGCACCTATCAGACGACCGTAAGTTTTAGACAATTAAGACTAATTTTATAGCTTATTTTGTTTCCATTTTTATGATTTATATTTTTTTTTTTTAACTTATTATATTTTAATATATTAAATAAAAAAAAAATATATTGTCCTATTTTCTTTAAAGTCAGACAAGATGAAAATATCTAATTTCCATATACTTATATACAAAGTATCAGCACAATAGTTTTCATGTATTACATTATATTAAAATTGACATTTATAAATTATTACACTGTTACCTACATTTCTAATCATCTAACTTCTATTTTCAGTTCAAATGCTGTGGCATAACAGGCCCCATCGACTATACGAAATCGAATCTAACAATTCCAACCAGCTGTTATGTAACGAATAGCACTGCTACTACGTCCACACACACAGTTTACCCCGATGGCTGCTTAAAGAAAATGATCGATTTCTTTGAGCAGGCCACGAAATTGGTTAAGGTATTTGGCTGGATTCTGATAGCCGTTGAGGTATGTGCACTTATCTATAAAAATATATATATTTACTCTATTGACTCAACCTTAACAATCTGTTTGTTTTTAATTTTTTAGGCCGCCGCCTTTGTATGCTCCACAATTTTGGGCATTCACTTTAACAACGAGGAACGTCGTACCAGATATTAGGCTAGTTCCTAACTATGTTCCATTTGTATCATACTATGCTCCATAAATGTTCAAGAAGATTGAGTAGAAGCTAATAAAGTATTTTAATTAAGCCACGCAATTATTGCCTTGGAATCATTTTCGGGCGAGCTGAAGAATTATATAAGCTATGTTTTGACTAGATAAATATCATTTCGATCATTCTTGGAAATCATACCATATAGAAAAGTGAAAATGAAGAATGTAAAAAATAATAAATATTATAAATTAATTCTTTAAAATTAAATTCGTATTTTTCATAATCAGTGAATAAAATAAAAAATATATATATATAAATATGCAAAACATATATATGTTTGATGAAATATATATATTGCAGATTAACTAATACTGCCCATAAAAGAATATGATAACTACGAAAAGAAATATTGATATATAGAATTAAATGTATGAGGGCAAATTTATGTAGTTAATGAGATATTTATAAAAGTTATATATTTACAAGTTTTTGTGCTTTTTGTATATATAAAATATACAATTGTGTAAATAAGACGTATTTCATGGGGAAAGAAAAAGTATGTAGATTTAGTACAATTACTAGTGCACTAACCCTGACCATCGAGCAGCAAGGGATATATGTATAAGTAAAAAATAGACAATAATTGATCTTTAAGCAGGCAGAGAGAGGTCAACAGTGAAATAAATGCTTTGAAGAAAGTAAAATTATTGGTATCAAAGTGATTCATCTGAGTACAGTGCAAAGGCCGTTTGATAGTAAGATAGAAGTTGATATAATCAATTAACTAAGTATACCCTAGATAAGAACTATGGTATACAAATTTTTTTAGATAAGCGCCTTGTAGAGTTTATATGGAGATCTAAATAAAATTTAGTCGTAGTTAAAAGTTTTACATTTCAGAGTTTTAGAATACATTTTTTGATTGTTCATTGTAAACTCTCACTGATTTATTATCACAATTTATGGATTGCTAAGAAGCTCGTTAATCATTATAATTGATGGTACTATACAAGTATATTTTATTAATAGAATTCGTTTTAGGTTTTACTACTGAGCAGTGAAAGCCGTTGAATTTAGCACAATCATTCAGAGTTCTATACGAGGGATTTTATTGATATTTAGAATAATCTAAGCATTGATATTTGAAATTCCAGTTACATAAAAAATGTAATAACAACTTTTTTTTAAATCTAGAAACAACTGTATAACAATTTTTATCTATAATATTTTGTAAGGGCTGGCAACTCACTTCTATCTATTATATTCTAACCCACATATCATATTTTGTGCTCTAAGCATGTGTCAAGTGCAAACTTTTTGGCTAACACAGCTAAACGGTGCTCACATGCAGCGCTCTGATTTTTGTGGATTTTTAAATGCAATTCTTAAGTGGATATGTTCAACGCGAATTTAGACACGCGATCACACTCACACGCTTACACATACACACTCACACACATACACACACCTGTCAAAGTAAACGGGTTTGCATGCAGCTGTGTCGACAGTTTGTAACCTAAGTTTTTAATTGCCACACACCTAGCTGAGCGTGTGTTTGTGTGTGTGTGTGTGTGTGTGAGTATGCATGTGTGTGTATAATATGCATATAACAAATATAAACTAAATTACTCAAAATAAATACAATTTAGACAACGCACACACACATGTACACACACATGTACACACACATGTACACACACACACACACACATACTCATACACACATGTGAACCGCTCCATAAAACAGTCTGAGTTGTCCTTAGACATGCCACTGAAATCCAAGCCAGAAACTATGGAAGATACCATCTGCAGGGGCAGGTGGGTTTGGGTGTAACTACTTTCCCAACCCTCTGCTGCTGCTGCTTCTCTTCTCTAACCCTTTCCAGGCAAAGGTAACAAACACCTTGGCTTACTGTTAGAGCAAGTGAATGCGCATTGCCTCGACATTAGTTTTATTTTTATATACCCTAAGTTTTCTTTCCAAAGGTTATATTATTATATATATAAATTTTTTTAATCTATTTGCGTTTTTAATAAATCAATGCACTCACATATCTACGCGCATTGACTTTAGTATCTATCAGTATATAGATTATATAGCCCAATAAATTAAGTATTTGTATTTGAATCGATATCAATTTTCTGTTACCTGAGGGTAAGACAAGAGCTACAGTCAATAGGTTTTGTATAGACAGAAACAATGGAAATGCTCATATTTTCTGCTTAACTTGATGTACAGGGTATCCATTAGCCGATCAATTTCACTTAAACCACTTTTACTTATTATTGTTTCCATTTTTGGGGTTTAGCTTTGCGCTTTTATGTTTAGCGTAGTTAGAAGCCAGTCACATTTGAGACGAGCTCACGTGCAGTTTTGCCAAAAATATAATTCGGCTAACAGTCAGTCAGCTAGTTAGCCAGTCAGTCAGTTCGTCAGTCAGTGAAAAGCATAGCATAATTGGTGGCGCCTGATGAGTCGCATGCAAGCGTAAGTTTATATGCAAATAAAAGTCGTCAACATTTGCGCATCGAGCTTCACCTTGTGTTTGCGGGTGGCAGCAACAAAATTGGTTAATTTGTTGCCACCGTTGCTCCTTAATTTTGGCACATATTCACGTGTCGTAAACTTTGTGCTCGGCAATTAGTAAACCCAGGTAACTGCCCCGTGGCAGACATTACAGTGGAACTTTCCCCTTAACAACTAACATTGCTGGCAGCACACGTGAATGTGAATGTGAATGTGAATGTAGTTCGACTGCTCTATTATATTTAGTTGCCCCCTCATACCCACACATTCGCACACACACACGCACAGAGAGACACATTTACATTTTATTACTCAAGTAATAAAAGATTTATAGCTGCTGCTGCCACGGCTACCGCTGTGTCAACACGCTTTAGTATTCATTTAATTTTCATATCTATTCCGTAATCTTTAAGCATTAAATTTAAAAAGAACACCACAATTCAGATAGTATAGTAGCTTCTGTTGAAGGAATTCTCTCTTGCCAAAAACTCTCTAAATAAACAAAAGAAATGAAAGAAGATTAGATAGAGTGAGAGAGATATATATAGATGCAAAAAAAAAAGAAATAAGGGGAGAGAAAAAATAAATAGGGAATAGATATTCACCTTTATCTCTGATAAAGTTGGGATGGAAAAATGGAGACCGAAATGTGAACTAGTACGATAGAGAGGGAAAGAGTGAGGGACATGGGAGAGACAGAGAGAGAGAGAGAGAGAGAAAGTGAGAGAGAGAGAGAGAGAGAGAGAGAGAGAGAGAGAGAGAGAGAGAGAGAAAGAGAGATAGAAAAAAATATATAAAAAACTAAGAATATGAGAGAGATGGAAAACTGATGATAGGTTTAGCACAAGGAATAGAGATAGTTTCTTCAAAGAGAATAATATGCTGATAGTGATAAAGGAAAAGGCAATAGAGGAAACGAGAGGTGGCGAAACACTATACAAGAGGATGAAACTTAAAGCAGATAACACCTCAGGGGAAGAGAACATGCGATGAAAAGAGTGAGAGAGGACAAGAGACATAGAGCAATTGAGGGAAAAATATAGATATACATGGACGTATGTCTGTAGAATACATAAAGTAAAGTAATTTTACATATCAACATATATTCAATTTACACTAACCGGTCAATCAATCAAAGTCTACCTATTACCTCTATTAATTATTATTATTTATAAGAAATAAAAAAAAAAGTGGTTAGAATTTCTTAATTCTTCAATCAATCAAACGTCTGCAGTTATCTAGCAAAACAATTGAAGCCAATTCATACTATTTATCGAACCTGTTCTATTTGAATGCCCAGCACTGTAAATAAACAAACATGCATTACCCATGCACTACCCCAACACAATTATAGCGCATTGCTTTAGATTGTAAATATGGCTGAGGGCTTTATCAATCTAATAAGTTCATAAATATATATGTATTTATGTTCATGGAATATATGCAGCAATAACTATCAGTTAACGGCAGCACGAACTTTGTATACGCTATGGCAGCGATATTTATACGGATTTTTATGCTCAACTCATGGGGCGTCGCTGTTTCAGCAAGTGTCGTAAATGCAATCAAAGTACTTGAACTTTGCCCGTAAACCGCACAATGGCCGCGATTTCGAACAGCCGGATGCGCCACCTCGCTAAAGGTGGTTCCAAACCAAAACCGATCAAAAGTCATCAACTCGAAAGGCTTCGCGTGCTCATGGCTCAGAGCTCAAGTAATTTGCCCGACCCCCAACACGGGACTAAGACAGAGAGAGAAAGAGAGAGAGCTAGGGAGTGAGAGGGTTATATATGGCAACACTTTGACTGTGTGTTGCCTCCTCTGCATGGTGATGACACCCACATCGCCATTGCAATTGGAGCGCTGCCTTTGACTTTATGATAAGCGGCACGCAAGCCGGAAGAGTTTGCCTCCAAAACCAACAAAATTCCGATCCAACTATATATGTACTATATAGAAGCCAGAGGGGGGCAGCCCGACAGCCTGATGTGCTCGGCGTGTCGGCATGTCAGTGCCGAGACATCGTCATCGTCATTGTGGCTGTCAGTGTGCAGATAGCAGTGCATGGAATTTGTTTAACATTAGCCAATATCTTTTGTAAATAATATAAATATAATATACTTATGTCTGGCACTCCGGCCATGTCCACCTGGACCGCGATGAAGACGCGGTATGTGCTCGTTTGCTTTAATTAACACCTTTAGCTTTCCATTTTCAACTGCAGCATCACCGCCTCGGTGCGGACCACCAATCGAATGAATGCGTTGCTCTCCGAATCCATGTTGAGTCGACGGCGAGCGCTGCAGAGCTCTGACCTGTTCGAAGGCGGTGGAGCTGCCGGTGGAAGTGGCGAGGGCGCCGAGCGTAAGGAGAAGCCGAAAAATGATTGGAAATTCTTTCACACCAATTTCAATATGGAACGTGCCCATAAAATCATCGAGGATTGCATTGAGGAGCGTCTGCTGTGGGATCGATTCAGTCGCAATTTCGACTCTTGGCGCGCGCTGCAGCTGGTCGAGAGTCTCGCGGCCGAGATACGGGATCGGGTCAAGAAGCTAAACCACAGGCGGTGAGTGTTGTACAGATTATAAACCACAAATCGGTAACCCAGCTGAACCCATCAAAAACGAAATCTATATAAATACTTTACAGCCATCGTATCGTGTGTCTGCTCTCGATTGTGGAGAAACAGAATCAGGGCATCTATCAGCGAATGTGCCATCTGATGGATGAGAAGCGGGATAATTTTACGCAACTGGTTTACGAGCGGCCCACGTACTTCATGATTGTCGTCCTGTATCTGGTCTATCAGGACTAGAGGCCAGACGAACTTCTGAAAGCTTCCACATAAAAAGCTTTAGCATGTGCACAAACCAGTTGTGAATTAAATTAATTTAAGGAGTATTTCATAAAAATTAGCAGACTTTGCATGTAGAAAAATTGTAGAAAAACTAAATTATATTAAGAAAACAGAAAAAAATTTATTATAGTAGATTTAATCTACTGAAGGCCCCGGCGAGATTCGAACTCACGATCTCCTGTTTACTAGACAGGCGCTTTAACCAACTAAGCCACGGCGCCCCACTGGTTTCACTGGTAAAAATAGACACCTTCAGGTAACTGAACTGCGCTCGATTTCTATTTATAGCTGTCTACCTGAGAAGTCCATTGTTTAATTGAATATTTGTTCACATGTTTTCGTTCCGTAAGAGATATAACAAAACACGAAGATAGTATATTGATGGAAATATGCGGTAGAGGGAAAGGGAGGGATAGAGATATGTATTGATTTATATGTATGTATGTTGGCTGTGCTTAAGTACACTCATATCAAATCTATGAAGTTCTGATTGGGCTATGAGACTAGACTGAGTGAAATATTGTATAAGAATTTAAATAATTATTAAGTGGGCAACGCAATACTTTATTTATAAATAAATTGTTAGAAAAAATACGTAACAATATATTAATGTCTTCATTATTTTTTATATTTATTTTTAGATAAAATATTTCAAAGAGATAAACGTTTCAATTCAATTAAATTTCAATATTTTTTAATATTTAATTTTTTAAATTTATCAATAATTGTTCTATTTATTTTTTAAACTTTTAATTAATTCAAATCTAGTTTAAAATATCTCCATATTATTATTATTATCTTATTTTATTATTTTAGGCTAAATTTAACAGGGTATTTAGTAATCAACCCTTTTGTTTTCCCCCTACATACCTATAAATTTGATAATAAATAGTAAATGCTTTAAATCTAGTTCAGCTTATCAGCCGTGTCGTTGCGCTAGGTAGAGTACCTGCTTGAAAAAAGCTAAATAAAGCAAAGCTTTTTTCATTAGAAGCTTTTTTAGCACTGCAAACTTATATAGCTATTTTTTTTTTTCGTTTTCCAGCAGCAGCAGCAAGTGCCATGGCTGATTTTAACGAAATTGGAAACAATTATTGAGGCAATTGCAGCCATGTTAATGGCAAACAACAATAACAACAGTTATGGCAACACACGGGCGGAAAACGGAAACAACAATAACAATGGCACAAATGGCAGATGCTGTTGAATTTCTAATTGAAAAATATTTTCTTTTCTGAAAAAAATTCAACTGTTGCGCGAAGTTTTCACGCTTCGAAGGCCCCGGCGAGATTCGAACTCACGATCTCCTGTTTACTAGACAGGCGCTTTAACCAACTAAGCCACGGCGCCCTGCCAGATGCGCTCGTCAAATGCCCTACAAATGGTGGCTGGACAGAATTCGAGAGCATTATTAAAAATAGCTGTGCATACAGAGAAAAGCGCCAAGGAAAATAGCTGTATATTTAAAAGTCAAAGAGAGAGAGGGAAAGGTGCGTAGGCAAACTTTTGTTTGGCTGCAAGAACTAGTTATGTAATCTATGCCATATTTATCTACAACTTGTGCCAGTCGTCAAAGTATTTATAAGTAGACATATCTCTCGCTCTCTACTTCTGCCACTCTCCCTCTCCCCCTCTTCCGAGCCATCTCAGTACACATACTTTTGCAGCTGGCAGTAGGCATGTTTGCCTCTGTGAAGCTGAAGATAAATGCAAATGTTGGCCAAATGGAAATTATTTGTACTCTTGCGGCTACTCACGCCAACACACACATATACATACATGCACACACCAGAGAACTTGAGCACTTGAAATGTATCTTTGAGTTCGCCTGCTAAACAGCATAAAAATAGCTGAAAGGCATTCACAAACTTACATTCTCCACTAACTGTGGCTACTGTCAGAGACTTCTCGTTGGGGACCTTTTGCCATTTATAGCCAGAGTTTGTCTTCGATTCGAGCCTGTGTATCGCAACTTATCTTTAAAGTTTCTTCCTTATGTCTGCACATAAATCAAACGAAACCTTGAAACAGTTGCTAAACACATTAACACTAAATGCCATTAGGCTTACTACCTACAATTCCCGCTGCAATAACAATTGTTTCCCCTCTTTCGCCATTTATTGACTAACGCAACAGTTAAACACGCACGACAAACTTCTAATTCGCAACTACCAATTCCCAACTCCAGCTGTAACTGCGTTTCGACCAAACTAATTGCCTGAAGTTAGTTGCTCATCAAATTGCCGCATCATTTTACGCAGATTTTTATCGCACTGCCAACAACAGCAGCCACCGAACTTGACCAGAACAGCACATTCTAGCCAGGGTCCAGTGTCCAGGTCTGGCCCAGTCAACACACAAACACACACACACACACACAGACCCATATGAACAGCCAGTGCCAGTCGCCGTACCTAAAAGTATCTAATGCGTTTCCTGTGTATCAGCCATGTAGTCTGATGTGTTGTAACGTTGCCTGTATCTCGATGTGTCTATCTATGTTTTGTATACCCTGCAACAAATAGGAGCGTGCAAAAGTTGATTTTCTATTTAAATTTGACAAGTGAATGAAGTAATACAAGTACATATTCATAAAAAGAAAAACTTTAGATATAGGAAGATTAAAGTTAGTCCTTAAGATCGAATAAAATAAAAGGTATAGATTCTTTAGATCATATATTGCCATATATATTATGAGGCAACATCTCAAGCAATTTTGTGAATTTAAAATTAATATTTTTTTTATAAGGTAATTTATCTTTACATGTGAATTGTAAAAGAAAGCAAATGTTGAAATTCACATACACCTATATCTCCTATAAATCTATATACAAACAGAACTCTATGCTCTAACTATATTCGAGAGTATTTTTGATTCGTTGAGGCGCTGGTAATCGCTTTTCGGGCTTGTAACATTGTAATTTGGCATGGAATTGAAGCGAATGCTTATCAGGACATGACTCCAATAAATTCGCTTTTGCCGTTTGGCGCTATCTCTCACTCAATGCAGTAGAAGGACTGAGGCGTATTTAACCCAATGTAGCCTTAGCCCCCGACTAACTATAGAGCTCAGAGAAAGGAAGCAAAACAAAGAGAGAGAGAGAAAGAGAGTGAGAGAGAGAGAGAGAGAGAGAAAGAGAGTGAGTGAGCCACCCGATCTCAATGCATAGTTTGTGCCTTTTGGTGCCTGTCTGGCAATGCGCGGCAATTGAGTTTTTACGCAGTTCGACAAGGCTAAACAAAGTGGCGAAGCAGTAGGAGGCGGAGCTGGAGGATGTGGAGCCCAATGTCAATGTGTTGGCTTGCCTTTGGCTTAGCTGCGGGCTGTCAAGAGCTCCATTTTCGTTTCTATTTTTTTGTTGGGACTTTTCAGGGTTTTTTTTTTTCTTGTTTTCTGTGTGTGTGTGGGAGACAAATCTGCTTTGTTTTTATCTGATGCCGTTTCGTATTTAGCTGCAGCGGCTTATCCTGGTGGGAATGCGTACATTTGTGTGGCAGGATTAGAATGTGGCCAGTGGCAGGATGTGTGGGGGTAGCAGGGAGCAAGGGCGAGCCGGATTGCTGCTATGATATTGTAACTTTAACGCCGTCAAATAAAAGCGCACGTCATTAATCTGAAGCAATTGCTGAGCCAATTTCTCTTGAAATTTTATAATTATTACGACAGTGAGCGAGATGGAAAGAAGAGGGGCAGAGAGAGGGGAGGGAGCAGCCCACAGAAGTGCCATAAAAGCCGCCAAGCGCCAATAATCTTAATTGAGCGACATTTCAAAAGCAATTAGAACCGAGCGCCAAAAACTCAGCCAATAAAACGCAAATGAAAATGAAAATAAAATGAAAAAGTAAAATGTGAAACATTTAATGACCGAGACTCGGGTCAGAGCACTTTAATTGCCAAGGGCCAACAACTTATTAGATTCCTTCTGATTGGAGCACTTGTGTTTCTTTCTGCAAGATTTCCTGTAAATATGAAGAAATGTAAATATAAAGAGATATGTATCTATGTATCTATGTATCTATGTATCTATGTATCTATGTATCTATGTATCTATGTATCTATGTATCTATGTATCTATGTATCTATGTATCTATGTATCTATGTATCTATGTATCTATGTATCTATGTATCTATGTATCTATGTATCTATGTATCTATGTATCTATGTATCTATGTATCTATGTATCTATGTATCTATGTATCTATGTATCTATGTATCTATGTATCTATGTATCTATGTATCTATGTATCTATGTATCTATGTATCTATGTATCTATGTATCTATGTATCTATGTATCTATGTATCTATGTATCTATGTATCTATGTATCTATGTATCTATGTATCTATGTATCTATGTATCTATGTATCTATGTATCTATGTATCTATGTATCTATATATCTATGCATCTATATATCTATGTATCTTATAAACTTACTTTAGGATGCGATTGAATAGCTTCCAGTCCTCAGTGATATTCCCAAAGAGCGACTGTAGGAAGACGCGTAGGAGTATGAGCTCCACGTTCAGATTGTAGCGCACTTGCAAATGGCAACGGAGGGGCACCAGCGGGCGCATATGTCCCATCCTACGGATGGTCTTGTCATGCACCAGTTCACTAAAGTCATGGCAGTCAATTTTGCTCATCTTGATCTGCTCGTTCCGTTCGATGCAGAGCCCGAAATGATGCTGTACCGAGACTTTGAACTCCTCTAAGATGTTCATCTCGGTGACCATCTTCTCCAGCATTTTGTTCAGCTGACAGCGCATATTCTCCACCAGGAGCAGCTCTTTGCGTGCCCTATGCAAATGCTGCACACGACTCTGCAGCTGGCAGCGCAGGAGACAGTTGCTGCGACGCAGCTGCTGCAGTTGTAATTGTTTCTGGTTGAGGAAGTCAGCTTGCTCTCCGGCCGAAACGCCGTCGTCTTCCTGTTCGCACGGATCGGGCGGTGTGTATATCAGCTTGGCTCGCATTTTCTTGAGACGCTGCTTAATCGCCTCCAGTTGCTGGTAGGGCAGATTCAGATCAGGCTCCTCTGCAGAAACAGTTTCATCATCAAAGTCGCTGGAGCTCAGTATTTCGCTCTCCTCTGGACTGATCACGCCCGCCGCTTGGCAGGCATCGCCCTTATACCAATAGCTAACAATTTTATTCATATTGACAAAGTGTAACTAAAACTGTGTGTATTGAATTTAACTGTAAAACTGTGTGCTTGACGACAACTGGCCGGATCGTAAAAGCAAAGCCTCCCCGCCTCCCCGCCTGCCCTTGTCTTGATTTCTACTCCTATTTAATTGAGTTAAACAAATCTGCTGGCGCTCGTTTCACTTTCAATTAAATAAACAACTTTTCAGCACCGCCAACCAGCTCTGCCCTCCCAAGCAACACCCAACCCCCGACCTCCCGCTCTCACCAATGGTTTAACCCCTAATTTATTAATGACTGTCGGCATTCGTCAGCAGAAGAAAGAACAACTCCAAAAGTTCATATTTCAAAAATGGGTTTCTAACAAGCGGAAACTGAGGCAACAGCTGGGCAGACAGACTAGTAGATACTCTGCAATAGTTTAAAAACTGAATCGAATATTTATTGAGCGAACGGTTAGAGAGATGAACAGGACAGCGGATGCTTTAGTAGATGTTTTAGTATATCCTACACTATCTGGTCGTGCATCTAAATATCTTTGCTTAACAGCTGACTGAACCCCTCTTTCCAAGCATACGACCATTGATACAGGGTATGAAAAGGCAAAGTTATCAGTCAAGGGGGTTGAAAGGGTTGGCAGCCGCTGACGCGCTATTGGGCACCATTTGATTAATGACACAAACAGCTTAAAGGGACAGTCTGGCAAGGGAGGCGCCGTGGAGCGAGTGGGAGGGGCAGAAAGGGGAGCAACAGCCATAGACTTTAAGTGCAAGCTGTTTGCCTGGAAAATATTTGCACAGAAAGTTTCACTTTTCGTCGAGTCTTGTCACGTGCAGCCGGGCCACAACCGAAACTAGCGCCCCGGAGACCCCCTCTAAACCATATCCATATCCATATCCATGTCAATAACATTGGGGTGAACCCCAAAAAATTCTGCATACCGTTGCGCATTGTGACATGGCAGATGAATTTGTTGAAACATGTGTTCCTCCAGCTGTGTCGGCACGCGGCACTGCAGTTCCTCCAGCCAAGCCGCTTCGCCTGTTTAATCCTGCCGTTTGTCAGCCCTGAGTTTCAGTTGGTTCCACGTGGAACTGATACAGATAAATTAAATTTTTTTGCTATTGTGGAGCTGTGTATTGGAACATTATTTTTTTGGGATGCCAGCACGCATTTTGATTCCGGTTCGTGTATTAGTTTCTGTTTATTGATGATTGTGTGTGTTTATGTGGATGGGGGCTCCTGTGAGGGTTGTCGAAACTTGAATTGGCATTATAAACACGTAGCCCGAAATGGTAGACAGAGCGATGGTCCATATTACTTTAATAACAACGTACAAAATAGGTTTATTTGTGGTTTTAACGTGTGCTATGATATGAGATACAGTGGTTAAATTCTCTAAGAGGGTTTAAATTGAACTAGAGAGGTCAAAGACTTGTTAAAACACGTAAGAAAGCTCTACTCGAGACTCTCTCGAGTCGCATACAAACACACAAACAAAATTTCAAGTCCCTCGCTCTTATATCTTGATATACATACATGAAATAATAACTCAAAATTTCTTCAGATTCGATCTCCGTCTATTCCATGCACAAGCGCCATAAAATGTTGAGTCTCAATCGCAGACTTCGCTAATATGCAATCAGGAATATTGCTTACATAAATCACAGCACACACTCTCACAACAATTTGTTTATATGGATATACGCACACATATATAAATATCCATTCTATATACATGTTTCCAATACGCGGCATAAATCTGAATATTTTACAGAGGCGCCTTTAAGCCCCGGCCAAACGTGACTCAATTATATGGCCAACACGCAACGGTTTATGCCACCCACCCAGTCATCATTCCCTATACTCTCACACACATATGTGTGAGTGGCTCAGATTTTTAAAGGAATTTCCCTTGAATACACTTGCAATGGGAATTTGAGCTGTGGCATAAAGTATAAAATCATTTGCTCTGCTAAAAACAAAGGGAAAGACAGAGATAGAAAGTCCTCGCTTTTTATGTAAATTATGCATCTCTTCGTTCATTATTTACTATTTGCACTTTTGATCCCGTTATATGTGTGAATTACTAGCACTAGGGAGCAGGCATTGTGCATGCTCATGCTTTGGCAGGGAGAAGTCAAGCAAATGAGCGTCATTGGTTGAAAGTACTTTTGATCCCGTTATCTGAGTTGAGTGTGCAGCTGAGAGCGATTTGAATTAAGCTATTTAGTACGTGCGCGTCTTTTGTTTTGATCAGTGCGTTGTCGGATGTGCGTTGCGGGTGTAGAAAATAGTTTGAAATCGGAGTGAACTAAAATACAAAGTTTAATACGTTTAGCATGAGTTGTGTATGAATTTCTGAATTGTCTTAGTATCTAGATTACAGTAATCAGTAAAACTAAGTGAAATTTAATGCGTTTTTGTGCTTTTTCAAAGCTATTTAAATATACCTCATATTCGATGAGAGTGAGAGAAAGAGAGCGTGATATAATTTGCCTTAAGTAGGTAAGTCTGCTCTTGAATACAGTTAATATTATATTTCGCTTTCAATAGACCTATTATGTGTATTTTAATTTTGTTAGTTAGCCAAATATTCAATCATTTATTTTTCAATTAATATACATGTATATATTTGTTTTATATATTTTAATATAAATAAAAAACATTTGATAGGGCATTTATTGTTCGGTGTGTAGAAAATAGTTTTCTCTATTTCGTCTTTGTCTTTCAACCATTGTGAAAAACAATGCATAATTCTGCCGTATGGCAAACCGAAAAATTTATGTGCAAAACAATAAAATTAAATTGTTTTCGCATTCGACATTCACTCTGCTTGCTACAGTTTACATTCCACATTCCACATGCCATACGGAACATGCTGCAAAATAATGAACTCATCTAGACGAGAATAATAAATTTTTGAGCAATGTGGCAGTCAAAAGCGGAAACGCTGCACCATTTTATAGCCCACCAGCCCCCTGGCCCACTTGAGTCTGGGCAAAAAAGAGCTGAAGCTCAGGTCGTAAACCACAAGTGCGCGCATTGCCAGCGACTTTGTCACATTTCAACTTCCTGCCAGGACCTGTCGAGGACCTGGCCGCCCCTCGCCATTGCTGGAGTGTTTAACTCATGAACGCCCACTTTGATTTCCATTTGAATTGGGCGCACAGACGGCAGCCACTTGTAATGTCGCCCATATGTGGCTCGATTTATGGGGCCCTGTAGCCGGGAGCCAGCCGCGCCTGCCCTCATCAGGCATGGCAAGGCGGTGTCAAGTTTGGAGCACGTTTTCAACTTTAACACAGTAGTTGATATGAGAGAAAAAAGAAAAATATAAAGAATAGAAATAATAACGAAGTGGGGAACAAAGAGCTTTAATGCAAGCTTTCGTTGGGAAATACTAACATAATAAAACTGCTGGGCTGAACAGCTCTTTACAGAAGTAGTTTTAACAGCGACTCAAACGAAGACGCCATGAATGCGACATTTAACAGTGAGCATAAGCTGCATTCGATATGGGATATTTTGTACGTAATGAGTTTCAGCTCGACTGGGAAATTTAAACATACTGAGAGCGGTGAAAGGGAAGAGTGTGATTGCAATGGCAGATCTTAACAGCAGTGCTCATAATAATAGCAAGGTGATCAGCACTGGTTCGTTTAACAGCGGCTTTGAGAAAGGAAATTTTTAACGCAAGCTTAACGTAGGCAAGCTGCATAGAAAAAGTTATCAGACTTGAAAAAATAAATTATTTATTTGGAGAGTATGTGATACAAAAATCAAATTGAAATAATAAAAACAGACCTAAGAATATAGCCTACACGATACATGCGGTAAGCATAAAAATATAAAAGCATATCAGCTTAGAGTTTTCATATTCTATTGAGCATAACAGAGCCTTTGTAGGCAATGTCCTTTTCACACACGCTAACACCCAATCAGCGAAGAGTGGCCAATGGGGTAGTCGCCTCCATTTGTCGTGGCAGCTATGGCCAAGCGCTGCAGTCGCTGGATGCTTCGACTGGCATTTTGCCCACCGAGCAGGAGCAGTCGATGCGTCAGCTGCTGGAACGCTTGCAGGGCATGGGGAAAATGGAGTCGCTGGTCGCTTGTGAGGCATTGATCAATGAGCTGCAGCTGCCCCAGTTGGACGTCAGTGTGATTGACAGAATGAACACGCATATTCCGCCAATAGTGCTAACCGAGATTTATGAGCAGATGCTGCTGCTTACCTTCTACGACTTCTACAAGCAGTTGGAGCACGTGCAGTGGGTGGAGCATACGATCATATGGCACACGTTGATGCTCTATGAACACTGTACCAAATTGAAGGCGGCTCAGAAGGTGCTCGACCAAATGCAGCAGATGCCGGCTTCGAAAATTGAGTTGTATATCCTGTACGGGCTGCTGCTGCCCATAAGCATTTATTTGGCAACGTTTCTATTCTGAGCGTACCAATAAAAGTGTTTGCTTGTTCCCATAGTTGGCCAAAAACACTTTCACTTCACCTCGCTCCCTATGCTGGAGCCATGCAGACGTTTCAATTAAATGCGCGCAACGTTTGGCAATTTGCACGCACACATGTGCCATGCCATGGCGCGCCCCTCCCTCTCTGGTACCGCTTCTCCTGCCTCTTTACCAACTGTCCGGAGTTGGCATTTTGAAAAATAGATTTCTAAAACGTTTAAGCTCCTGCATGTGTCTTGAATTTTAAAACTTGTGCTTCATATTAAAATTGCGGCAAGGTAGAATGCAACCTAGACGTTGCCCCACCCCCTCCCGCTCATATAGCCGACCGCCCAGCCATTCCCCTTAGCTTGGTAGCCACCCCCATTGTAGCATATGCCTGCGCCGCCAAATAGCAGGAACGTGACCAAAGTTTTTGTGACTCTTCTTTGTGCGCATTGTTGGCAGGCGATCATTTATCTTAAATGCCAAGTCCAGGAGTTGGGGCAGGAGGCCAGCTCCATTTCTTTGTATGCTGCCAGCTAACGTCTTCTTTTGGCCACCTTCATATATATGTATATCTAAATATATATATTTTTTGGGCTGGTCATAAGCTAGGCGACCAACCGGCAGTTGCCAAGGTGCTCGCGCGGGCTGCTTAATAAGCGGATGCTGCAGCGGAAGTGGACGCTACTGCTGAAAATTCATGAACCTAAGCGGATTTGAAACGCAGGACAACGCCTGACTGAGTTATTAGTTCGGCCAAGCTGCGAGCTGTAGAGAAAGCGTGACCAAGGAGCTTAGTAGGGTAAGAATGATTTAGGGCAGCGACAAGTTTTAAAATTACAAAGAAAATCGAAAACGAGAAAGTTCTCAAGAGCAACTAATGAGAGTTTGTTTTTGAAGCCAACTTAATCTTGAGGTACCTGAGCAAAGGTTTTCTAGAACAACTGGTAAAGGTATGGGATTTATTCAACAAATAAATAAGCAAATAATTGGTGAATTGAGAGTGAAAAAAATGTAGTAATATAAAACAAATCGAAATGGGCTGAAAAATCTATATAACTAAGTGCTATACAGACCTTGCTAATACAGTAAAGGCTTGAGTCATATATTGTTAGACCGAAACTTCATAGTTAAGCTACTTAAATGAATAAAAATTTGAATTGCTTAAATCAGTTTTCCTCAATTCACTTGTTACCAAATTGAGCAACCTAAGAGGTTGTTGAAATACCCACGTAAAATCTATCTATAACTCAACGTTTATCTATTTTTTTTAATGGCGCTCGACCATTTGGAACAAAATATAAAAGAGAAGTGGAAATCTTTGGTAAAGAGCAGAGTTTTGGCTATAAACACAGCTGCTTATAAAAGTTTTTCGAAAAACAATTACAGTGCAAACAGAGACCCAAACGGAGTTGAAAACCTCGCCCGCCTGCTCATAACTTTTAAATTTTGTTGTTTGCTCTGAGACTTTGTCTACTCCGGCGAGTGTGCGAGTGTGCATGTGTGTTTGTGTGTGTGTATGTGTGTGTATGCTACTTCACCTTCTATTGTTGTTGGCCTGTGTTGTCGTATTAAAATTGCAAAAATTTTAATCTTTTTGAAAAGTATTTTACATATTCTATAGATTCTTCTAGTAGTCGGAGCAGGAGGTAATGTCCCTATTGGGTTTTTGCTTTTGCAGACTCTAGCTGAGAATTTATGTATGTATGCAGGCAGCACAATTTCCCATGCTTGCCAAGCAATAAAAGGCATATCCTGTATAACGGTGATATCCTTCCCATGGCTCCCCATCTCCTCGTTCCCTCGTTCTCTTAACAACTTGAGCATTGGCTGTTGCCTTTGGCAAAGAGCTGGTAAAAGTTTTTGTCCTTGCCAACGACGTAAAATTTTTTATAGACACGTAGGTGAGTTTGTTTGTGTGTGTGTGTGTATGTATTATTGCGTGTAGGTGTGTTTGTGTGTGTGTGTGTGCTTAAATCCCAGTTTACTACTTTAGGTGTTTACCGCACAAAGGCCAAAGCCGCCGCCGCTTCACGCTGCAATCGTCGAATTATGCAGAAATCATGGCGCTGGATGTCGGAGGGGAAGGCAAGGGAAGGGATGGGGCGGGAAGCTGAGACGAAGACAGCAGCTGAGATTGTTTCTGGCATGGCTTGGCCGGGCTTTGGCTTGATGAAAGATTTTTATCATGCAAATAGTTGAATAGACCTTGCCACTGCCGCTGCCACTTTTATGGTAGCTACTAAATTGGATTTATATCGGCATCTGCTTTATATATCCAGCCAGCTGCCAACTGTGCTTTAAGCCGGGCCAACAGAGAAAACTTTGCACATTTATCAACGTGCCTCGAAATATGTTTTAATCATATTTATCACACACATACACACACACACACCAAGTCTTCAGCTTCTTCTGCTACTTTTTAGCATGCCAGTCACACAGGGGGGCGGGCCATTTAACGTGACCATGCCCACTTAACTTATTGACATTCGACTTGGCCACCAGCAAAAATGGTTTTTGTATATTTAACGAACCAGCAAAATCTTCTGCTTCAATACAAAAGGAAATGCGAGTAGATGTATTTCCATTCATTTTTTTTTTTTTTGGCCAGAGGGCGCGTTGTCCTTTTTGCGTTTGGCTTTGGCTATTGTTGTTTCCTGCTGCTGTAGCTTTGTCCTGCTTGTATGCTATAATCCCAGCGCGTGCTGCGCATCGCCTCGCGGCGCTGTCCTGTGCGTAGTCCTGTGCGTTTGTTGCCTTTTGCCTTTATCTAATTTATTTCCATCTATTTATACCCTTAGAAAAAAGTATTTCAGTTGTGTAACGAAACAAGTAAATACAATTGGAAAATTTAAAATATATTAAAATTTAATATGAGCAAAAATATTAAAACATGGCTATGAAATTTAAATATTTAATTATTTCAATGGAAAATAGGTTAGATATTGCGTTTTGTGTATGTGGATGGGAAAAAAATCAATTTATTGTGGTCAATCCATGCAACATTTTCAGTTTCTCTTATGCAGAGCTTCAATTTTAACCCTGACAAATTTCAAGTTGTACTAATATATAAAATTATAGATTTTAAGGGTATCTAGTCTTCGGTTTGCCGTCAAAGTTCATTGCTGTTTCATTCTTCTTTTTTCGTTGGCTGCGGCTTATTTGCATTTGCTTGTTAATTTAAAGCATCTTCCATCATTTGTTGCTGCCCTCACATTTCTCCACTAACTGCCGCCCCCTCCAACTCCAACTTCAATTTGCCCGTTTGTCGATACTTCGGATTGAGTTTTCCGTTGCTTGTTTGGCATTGATGATGGCATTATTATTATTATTATTATTATTATATGTTGGCGCCTTCTCCATTTCTCTTTGTTGCTGTTGCTGCTGCTGCCATTTTCTTATTTGGCATTACTTCCGCTTCCGTTGGCTGCCACCAGTCGCCATTATCATCATCAGCCTCGCAGGTTCGCTGCTGCTGCTGTTTTGCATGTTGCCATTGTTGAGGCAAGAAAAGTTTTTCGTTTTTCCAACATTTTCATTCTTTGCCTTTCTTTTGACATTTTCATTAAAAATTGTGCGTAAAGTGAATTATGTCGCGCTCTTTTTCAAATTAAATGTCACGAAATTTATGTTCGTCTCTATTGAATTTTAATGATTTGTAATGTAATAGGATTTTGAATTCATTAATTATGGCTTCGGCTTCATTGAACAGACGAAAATTGGGCGTGTATGGGTGTTAAATTTCATAGATAAATGATTTATGGCACAAACGTGCTAGAAAATGTTTCCAAAAAATCTTTTTTCCTAAAAAATTAACATTTTATTAGTGAAAAATAAATCTGGTGGAAAATGATAAAATGGGAGAAAAAAAATTTGGAGCTGAATGTAATGAAAATACTATTAATAATAAGGACCATTTACTAAAATTTACAAAAAATGCTAATTTTGTATATATTTTGTTCTATGTTCCTAAACAAATGCTTACTAATGATATTAGTAAATAATCATAAAAATATTTATATTATAGATTAATAAAAGTGGGTGCAATATAATAACTAAATAAATATAATTGTTCAATTTAAAATTATTTCTTTTAGTTGGAACTTTTTTTAAATATATATATTTTTTTATTTGACAACATTTTTTGCCTTTTATTTTATTCTAACATCAAGATTTAAATTTCAAACGAGTTTATTTATATTTAAAATCATTTAATAATAAATTAAATAAATAGACGAATGTAATTAATTGGCTGTCCTCTTTAATTAGCTGATTTTTTGGTCACTTCTGGCCTTTGGGATGTTTAAACTCAGTATTTAAAGAATAAAATAAAATAAAAAAATTAAATGGTTATATATGCGCAATTAAGGGCTTACAATAAATGCGTGCAATTAATGTGGAAATTATTTATTCAGTTGTAAAATGTTTGTGGTTCATTACTTGGTCGCAATGCATTTTAAATGAATTCACGACAAACGCACCAAATGTTGTTTTACGGCTAATTGAAATTCAAACGTGTTGTATAGCAAAAAAGGGTAAAAAAAAATTTTTTTTCAGGTGCACTTTAAGCCTTAAAGTTGTCTGACCGCAGAAGCACGTGTTAATCAAGCAGGCGGCGGGTGTGCAGGGTGGGGGCTGGGTGCACTGGCAGTTGGTAACTTCAGTTGTGATTGTGCGTCCGCAAATGCGGCCATGAGCAGTCGCACATAATCCTTAATGCAAACATGCAGCATGGAGGCTACAGCTGATGTCAGGACATGCACAGGTAACACAGGTAGCACAGGTAACGCAGTCCTGGCCATTTGACCGCTGTCCAGCTCTGAATTTATGCACTATCCAAACACACCCACACTGACTAGACATAGCGCCAAGGCAAACTGCGCGTTTCGGTTTTGGTTTAGGCAAATGGAATATTTAATTAAAACAAGCGCAAATGGAATGCTGCATTAGAGCTAACCCCGTGACACGACATATGCCAAATGCTGAATAATATATTTATTTATTTCGATTTATTTTTCTACTTTGAAGGGATGTAATTATTATGAAATGCTCGCCAAAAAATACATTTCAATTGTAATCATTTGTAAAGCAAAGATTTTTTTATTTATAATTTTTTTACGAAAATTATATGTATGGATGAAAAATATATTTGTTTATTTAAAATTATTTTTTTTTATAATTTCTAGGGAGATAATTATTATGAAAAGCTCTCCAAAAAAATATATATAAATTTTAATTATGATCATTTTCAGAATAATAAATATTTGCAATGCAAAGATTTGTTTATTTGTAATTTGTATTACGAAAATTATATGTACTTTAATTAATTTGTTCATTTGTTTGAATAAACTTTTTTGGACAAATATTTTTTTCTTTTGTAAGTATGTTAAAGAACTTTAATCTGAAGAGTATTGACTGCGTATAAGACGTCATCGTTTTTGCTGCAAGCTTGGTAAAAAACCAGCTAAACTACATAATTTATCTGAATATGAAGTCTATGTAAGAGATTTGTTAGATTAAAATAATGAAAGTATTTTATTTTATACATGTTCGTATGAACTACGTTTTTAATAGTGAAAAAAAAAAAGATTTAAAATAGGAAACATACTTATAGAATATAATATAAATATAATATAAATATAATATAAATATATAATAATAATCTATGTAGTTGTATTTTTGATCTCATATATATATTTCTAATAATAGTCCTATGTGCCAGCCTTCTATTGCTTGCCCATGAATCCATTGCCAGACACGAGCTCAGCTCTAACTGTTGCCACACACTCGCACTCTCTCTCCATTTTATGCGGCACTAGGCATCCGGCAGCATCTGCTGCTGGCTACTGCCTGCTGGCACCTGCAACCAGGTGCGAACCGGCAACGGAACATATATGTATACAGATATATGTACAAATTTGTGGCTAGAGCCGGCATTTAATAAAAGTGCGGCTGCACTTGAAAGTCGACGCCATGTGCATATGATATTTTAATAGCAATTTTTAGCAAAAATGCAAAAATGGGAATAGGTGGGAATTGGAAGGGAAGGCATGAACAGATTATTTGCTATATCATTTATGGGGCAATGCATGGTCATAATATTTAAATGTTATGCCAGGCTGACTTTCAATGCCTACCCTACGGTTATAATGATGGCGATGATGATGGTCACGGGCAGGATGATGATGATGGTGGTGTTGGCCTCGGAGAAGCTCAAAGCTCAAGACACTTTGCCACAATAAAAGTGTGGCCATAAAATTATATTGTCCACGCAGTGCTCTCTGGTGTCCGGCAATATTCCAGAGCCCAAATCGCTGCTGGCTTAGCCCTCATCATTGCATAGAGGGTGTGTGCGGGTGTATGTGTGTGTCGAATGTGTATGTGTGCGCTTGTATTTTTATTATGCTAATAATACGCACTGGAATGGGCTAACCAATGGGGCTTTAACAGTTAACTTGGAGTATTATGGCAGCTGAAGCCGAGTCGGGGAGTGTGGGCGATGGGAGAGCGTTATATATGTGCGCCTAGAAGCAGGCACTGATTTTGTGACTGCTGCTTTTATTACAGTTTAATAACCTAAATCCGCATCGCAAATTTATGAGCATTTAAATATACATACTTCTTTTCTTTTTTGGTTGTATATTTTATTATTTTCAACAGCTGCTTGAGCTATTTATGCAGCAGAAAAGAGGCCTTTTAAATATTTACAAGCTTTTCGGGTTGAACAGATTTTCGTTTTGATTTGTGGCTTTGCAATTTGAAGTGAAGTGATGCGAAATGGTAATAGATGGAAACTCAAATAGAGTTGGCTGAATGGAAGTTATGTATGATGGGAAAAAAGTGAAATATATTTGAGCAAGATGTATATGGATTCCAATTATTATGAACCTTTCCTGATCCTTTCAGTTTCGATCAAGAATCAATATCAACATATATAAAAAACTGTCTGATTAATTTTATTATTTTACAATTTATCAAGCTAATTACTTTTAGACTTAAGATATTATAATTTATATTCTTCAATGGTTACATCGAAAACATTTGCTTCTTTAATGAAGCATTTCCCATTTCTTTTATCTGCAGCATTCCTTCATTGAAATGATTTTTAGACAATGCAAAACGTTTGGCTTGATTTCTTAATTTAAAATTCAATTCAATTTGGTTGCCAGCCCTGGTTGTTGTGCAGTTAAATCAAGCGTTGCGCTGTCTTTGTATTAACAGTTCATTTTAATAATGGCTCGGCTTACACAGCAACAGCAACAGCGCAGAGCGACAGCAGCAGGAGCAGAAGCAGGAGCAAGTCCTTGTAATGAAGCATTAATGCCTCTGCCTGGCTTTCATGTTTGCCTTGACACGTGTACAAGACATCTTAGGGGAGGGAGGGCAAAGCTCCAACTCCAGTTCCAGCTCCATTGTTCGCTCGCTGCTGGAGTGTGTGCCAAAAGCATGTCAAGATTTATGTCTCAGCTCATTAGCAAGCTAATTTGTCATGTGTTTCTCTGTCTGATTTTTTGTTTGTTTACTGCGCAACTTTAAATTTTTCAACACTTTAATTGAAAATGTGCTCGAAAGGTAAGGCGAGGCTGACAAAAAAATTGCCCAACTTCAGTGGAATTAACTGTGTTTAAGTGCCACTGCTTGAATCGCGGAGAGTTTGAGTGAGAAGGAAAGGGAAAGAGAGGCAGATAGTCAGTAGCAGCAGCAGCAGGACATTCCGCGTAGCTAATTTATGGCCACCCCTTTCACTTTCCACCATGGCAACGAAAGGGGACCAACGGCAAAGAAAGCAAACGCAATGGAAAGCGACTTTTCAGTGCATAAATCTTAAACCGCAAGGAATGAGCGCCAGCAAAGCGGATTACTTGCCGTGCATTGAAACAATTTATTTTATTAGGTTTTTTCTTTCTTTTACAACGCAAGGATTTGCGCCTGCTCCTTTACTTTTTTATTTGTATCATTGGCGAACCTTTTTCTTTCGGTTTTATTTTATTTTCTTTTTTCTTTTACTTTATTTTTTTGTAGGCGTGCCAAACGGTTCGCGTTGACAGTTTTAAAACAAAACTTGTCTACTTTGCAGTTCGTAAAATATGCAGACAATGCAGCATTTACATATTGAAATTGGAAGGATACAAGGCACTAGACGGTTAGTTATCTGTAGGGATCCAAAGGATGTTGGCAGCGGAGCAAGTTGTGAACTTTTTGCTTAACCGAAACCCAATGCGGTTTTAATTGCTTTATTGCTTTTGTTGCTATAGTTGAGAATAAGTTGATATAAATTAGAAATAAACTGGGAAGGTATATAAAAGAGAAACAAAGTCTTACATTTGCTTAAAAAGAAATTGTTTGGCCGATGATGATTAGCAATGAATTGAATCGATTATAGAAGTTGATAAAATTTTTAAATAAATATTGATTTAATGTTTGGTTGCGTTATTTTTTTTATTTCTAAAGATTCGAGCTATCTATTAGGATTAGAGCAACTCATTAAAAATGGAAAATCATTCTGTTTGCATGGGAGAATGCGTCGACTTCAGAAGCTATAGGAGCGGTCATCCTCCAAGTATTCCCTCTGAGTATTTACTCTGTCTTCCCTATAAATATTCCTTCTAAATATTTTCTTCCAGTACCTCCTCTAAGTCGTTCCTCTAAGTATTTTCTCCTTTAAAGCTTCCTTGAACGATCACACACTTCACTTCACTTTACTGCATTGCTCGACTGACCCCCACCAGGGCTGGGCGACTGAAGAAATGCTGCAGCTGTAGCCCTTTATATAGGGCGACTTTCACTCAATGTCGAAGTCGCTCTCAATTGCTCAGCCCGACGCCACGTAGTGATCGTTGCAGCCGAGCTTCAAGAAACCAATGGAAACACTCTCTGCTTCGTGTCATTCTAGCTTCGTTTTACTTCAATACATATACAAAAAGAATACTGCTGCATACATGTGAGACAACATGAATGATCTTCTCTAGTTCCTATTGCTAGATAGAGAGGCAGAGGTCTCCCTCACCGCCTGTGAGATAGGCAGGGAGTAGGGCAGAGAGACAGATATACGGACAGACATACGAGCAGGTATATAGGCATAGAAAAATTTAATTAACTCATTATTAATATGGTAAATAATTTCAGAATATTATTATTTATATTTTTTAGATGGCATAGCCAGTTGTCTCTTCTGTTCTATAGTTCTCTTAAGGAGTTGAACTTTTTAAGGAAATATTTAAATATCAGATCTCTTAGAAGAGCCGTCTCGACTAAAATATTCGACATCATATTTATACATACATCCCTGCATATGTACATACATTCCTTGGCTATATTCCCATATCGCCTCCGCGCACTTCTTTGGAATTCCATGACCTTCCACTTTATAAAAACTTAATTCCATTTATAGTCGTGTAGAATACTTCAGAGCATGAACAGACATGTGTACACATATGCAGAATCGGGCTTATGGAACTAAATGCTGAGCGTGCGATTATAACGAAAGCAGCTGTCGATTTATGCTCAGAGGCAACGAGTCTGGAGCCTAGACCTAGGAGATTGGGGAGATTGGGGACTCTGTGGCTGTGACTTATAACAACAATGCACGCACAAGCTGAAATGGTGATATCTTTGGGGCCAAACGACGTGTCGACAGAGCTCGGCGATAAGATATGCGCTGTCTAGTTAGTCAAAACGCGTAAGAGCTATGCACGATACAGGCGCTGGCTGCACCTTGGCCGTGTGAAGAGTAGAGAAGTGCGCTAATCTGCGGGCAACACGCCAGCAGGCAAATGCAATTCATTAGCATTAGCTGCAACTGCAACTGCAACAGCAACTAAGATAGGAATGGGCGACATGTGTTGTGACTGCGGACAATGCGAAATGGTGAAGAAGAAGACGTAGCGTTTATTTTGGCCAAAGGAAGCAGCGTTTGAACAACTCGCATAATTGCCAGAGAATTTACGATAATGTTTTAAATTAAAAAGGATGTTCTTCGCAGCAAGCTCTGCAGCTCCAGAGCTCTGTCTAAAAGTTGCTTTCATTTTTATAGCCGCAAAACGCGCTGCAGACGGGCCGCATTAAAACATCTTGACGCAATTTTTGCGATAAGTCGACAGCCGTAACCAGAGCCGCAGCCGCAGCCGCGCAGCCACAGCTTGGATGCAGCAGGATGTGGATGAGACTGGGAGAGACTGAGGGAGCCCGAGTCAAAGAACGGCCACGGAGCAGAGGTGGAGCAGAAATAATGGCTGGATTATGTACGAATCATGTCGTCGTCGTCGTCGTCGTCGTCGTCGTCATCGTCGTTGTCTTTGTTGTTGCTGTTAGCCATGGTCAGCGCATGTCTAGCAGCAAAGATCATGTACGCCAGGGTAAGGATAAATCAACGCCGGTTGCCAACGAGGCCTGAAAAGCAGACCAACACATGCTTGTAAGCTTAAAAGGTGTTAAAACTATTTTTGTAAATTTAATGTGCGATAAAAGAAATGAAAATACCTGCAAGCACCTACCGACAAACCACGTAACCAACCAGCCAACCAGCCAACCAGCCAGCCATCCGTTTCCCCCTGCTCAAGCCACGTTCTTTTTCAAGCTCGTCAGCAGAAGCCGCAGCAGCAGTAACAGCAACAACAACAACAGCAAAAACGTGACGAATGCACCGCCTTTTTGCAGCTACAGGTGAGCTGGGAACCGAAAAAAAAAACAAAAAAAATTATATAAAATAAAATAATTGTTAAAAAAGGCAGAAAATTGGGTGAGCTGTAAATGTTTGTGCTAAGTGAAATGCTGTGAGCCTTTAAATTGCTCAAGTTGCAAAGGATAAGCATCTGGGAAGATTCTCTTAAAATATTTCACATTTCCTGTGAATAACAGTGCACTTTTGAATTAATGAGAGTATGTTAAGTAATGCTGATATGGTTTAAATAATGTAAAGTCTGCTGTGTAGCATGAACAGATGTTAGTTTACATATTTATGTTGTTTGAATTATGTAACGACTGATGTTAGGTATGTTTGGTATTATGATGAAAGATGTGAGTCAACTGATGATTTGTGAGTCTTTATATAGTTCAAGTTGCTAGAGAAGGGAATTTTAAAATTAGATGAAAATGTAGAATATTTTTTTTTATATTTATTTTAATGCTGATACATCGTGAGTAATGTGAAGTCTGCTGTTGAGTTTCCTGTGAGTGATATGAATCTCTATGTAGTTTTCTCTATCCCTCTCTCTCCCTCTCTCTCTCTCTTCCTCCCTGAGTTTGGCAAAACTTAAAGTTTAATGGAAGTGCTCTAAACACATTTATTAACTATTGCTTATGCTTTATTTTCATAGTCAAGGATTAGCTGAAGCTTAAATACCTATTTGCTTAATTGGAATGCTTAAAAAAAAACGTATACAGAAATAGAAGTTGGTAGCAAAACATTGTCTGGCCATTAGCCGGAAGTGTGCAAAGGCCAAATTGAAAGCCGCTTGCAATTTGTAATAGCGCGTTTGTGCTCGATCTGGCCGTTGCACCTGCAAATTGGCAGCCATGCCACCAAAGAAGTCGCCAATAGAACCGCACTGAGCATGGGCCATTAAAATTGCTGTTGGCACTGGCGGGGGGCGATGTCGACGGCGGGTCGCACAGGGGAGCATTTCAGCCTAATGAGCAGCGGGCCATAAATGGCCAAACATTGTGCAACAGGCTGCAGCTTGTAAAATTAGAAAGCAATTTAAATTGATGCCCAGCATTTGAGCTGCAAGGAGGAGCAAAAGAGAAGGCGTAGCCTGGGAAACAGCAGCAGCAGCAGCAGCATCAGCAGCAGCAGATGGCAAAGTTATGTGTTGGGTGCCTTGATGTTTATTAAATGTTATGGTTATGGTTAAACATTTTTGCTAATTATTGTTATAAGCAAATGTGAATCTTGACTAAAACAGGGCGTGGGCTGCCCTGATGAAGTAGCCTACCGTGTTGAGTGAGTTTGGCTCGAGATTTATTTGGCCGGAACCAGTCGATGGTGTTGCATTTTTCAAAGTCACAGTTTGAACAGCGACAGCAGCCATACACAGGCACATCATTATCGGAAAACTGAAGCAAGTTGTTGTTGTTGTAGCTGCAGTTGTT
This sequence comes from Drosophila mojavensis, assembly GCF_018153725.1. NCBI lineage: Eukaryota > Metazoa > Arthropoda > Insecta > Diptera > Drosophilidae > Drosophila > Drosophila mojavensis. The sequence continues at coordinate 4,968,979 of NW_025318906.1, read as the reverse complement.
GTTGTTGTTGTCGTTGTCGTTGTTGTCGCCAAGATCTGTGACGAGGACGTAGACGATGGATGGCCCCAGGCGACTGGCAAGTCGGCGAGCTGGGTAGGACCGTTAACAGTTGCAGTTGCTCCAGTTTGTTGGCTAAGCGAGACAGCCTACGGCGTTTAGTATGTTAATTTAAATGAGAAAACAACGGTATTTTACGATTATGGCTTAATTACTTACATAATAAAATACAAGAAAATGATTACGATGATCTGTGTGTAGCCAAATGGCAGCTACATTTTTTATGGCTTCACTCAAGTCGATGCTACAAGCTGCAAGCTGGAAGATGGAAGCTGAATGCTGACTCTTGCTGGGCTGACGATGATTAACACTATCATTTATCTAATGGCATAACTGCCGCTGCGTGCCAATCTCTAAAATCGAGTCACAGGCTCGCCTCAGTAAAGGTGCTTGAAAATCAATTAAATTATATAGCATAAAAGCTTGTAATTTTAATGAGCGCATTTGCCTTTGAGCCGAGGGCTTAGCGGCCAAACATCCAGGTGAGGCCCCATTAGTGTCTCTCTGCCTGGTGAGTGGAGATGTCTGGACTGTGAAAATTGCATATGAAATATGATGCGTCAAGGTGCGCATCGTACATCAGATAGCCGCAAAGTGGTCAGGCCTATAAAGTACGGGCCGAGTCAGGGGCTAAGCTGACAGCCGCATTACCGGTTCAAGCCTGCTCGAAACCTTTATGCGCTTACGTCGGGCATATTACTATTATTATTATTATGATTATTGCTAGTCTGTTTACTGAGCTAAATAGGTCGATAACAAAGGCTTTAAAATAATCATAAACGAGTTGCGTTCGCCAATATTTTGTCATATGGCAACGCTCCCTTCAGCCAGCTCTATGCGCATTCCAAGTTCAATTTCAACCTGATGAAGAAAAAGAAAAAGAAGAAAAAAAAACCTGCGCGGCGAGTAAAAGAACTTGAACATTTCCAATGCACCAGTCGCAGCCGGAGCAGCAGCAGCAGCACCGGCAGCGGCAGCACCAGCACCAGTTGCAGCAGAAGTAGCTCTCATCCTCTATTCCCATTCCCGATCCCGAAAACTTGTTGCTGCGCGCTGCGACGTCAGCTGCAGCAGCAGCAAGTGCAGCAGCGACGGCGACGGCGACTGCGCAAACGCCGACAACGCTTGGCAGTGCGAAAACAAAGCTCAAAGCGTGCAGAACTAAAGCTCGGCTGTGCAGTGTTGTAAAATATAAATAAAAATGTGAATGATCTCCGCCGCCCCCAGCTGAGATCTGTAATCTATAACAGCAACTACTTACCAGCATATTAAAAAAAAAAAAAGGAAAAGACATAAAAGAAGCGAAAAACAAAAAAAGAAAATACTCTGTGAAGCCGACAAAACTGCAATAAATTAAAGCCAAAAGTGCCGCGAGGCGAAATGAAATTTGTGAACGGCAAACGCAGCAGCAGAAGTAGCAGCAGCAGCAGCCGCAGTTGAAGCAGAAGTTGCACAGTTGCAGTTTCGCGTTCCATTTGCGCGTTGTTGTTGTTGTTGTTTTTGGGAAAGGTAGCCGAAGCCGCAGCTCCGCCCGCGGCCAGGAAGACCGAGCCACAACCAAAAGCAGAAGCAGAAGCTGAAGTTGAAGCTGAAGCTGAAGCTGAAGCAGAGATCCAGTCAACGCTCCGGTTCGGCGCATGCGTGAATGCCGCGTTTTGTCTATGGCAACCGGCCTATAGAGAGGGCACTACTATTATTAGTCGGTTATAGTCGTCGGACTGTTGCGCTGCAGCTAGGTAATTAAAGCGTGAAAATCACTGTTTAAATTCTCATAAATTTGTGCATTTAACGCAATTGCAATGCATTCCATGCCCCTTTAATCTGAATGTGTATGTGTGTGTGTGTGTGTATGTGCGTATGCGTGTGTGTGCGTGTGTGCATGTGTGCCTTCTAATTGCTGACAACGACTTGCTTATGGATCATTAGTTATGTGAATTCAATTATAGTGCAGCCGCAACATTGGATTACCAACTACAGCCACGGGTGAGCACACACATATGTCTATATATACACATATATGTATATCCATTTATATGTATGCATGTCTGTAGGCAGGCATATTGTTAATGGCCAGGGCGTGTCCTGCAATGGCAACCGAGTCATGGGCATAAATAAGGCTCTAGCTTGTGTTAGTTTACGCGGTTTCAATGACTCAATGACACTGGCGTCATTAGGCGCTTAAATTTATCATCAATCCAGATTATGAAATTGATAACCAAAGAATTTATGAGTAAAAATATGTAAAGGTAGAAGTACAGCTATTAAAATTCATTAAAGCTTATAAAATATGATAAAAATTCATTTAAAAGAAATCAAATTAGAAGTTTTCAGATTTTCTCAAATATGTGTGCTATATAGTTCAGAAATTCTGAAAGCTCCTTGATGACAATATAGAGACAATGTATGCAGATAAAAAGGAAGGGATTTCTTAAGTCTCAAAAATTCGGAAAACTTTTTAAACTTAAATTACTTTAAGTGTTTTAAAAACCTATCACGCGTAGAAAAGCTTAAGACATTCATTTAATCAATATAAAAATCGATTCTACAAACATTTAGAAGCTCATTAAAGCTCATTTAATATTTTCATATTTGATTGATTATATATTTGTTCTCTATATTTTTCTCTTAATTATTAAATCTTCCCTCCTATTACCATTGCAAAGACAAAACCGTAAACTTTTAAAGCACGCCAAGGTTCACATGAGATTGATTGCAATAAAATTAATTGCATATTTGCTCTATCTGTCCTCTCCTCTCTGCCCATTCCATTATCTCTATAAATAAAGTCGGGTTGAGCTTTCAGTTTAAGCTAGTCTCATTTGGAGCTGCATTTAATCGGCTAGCTTTGCAGCTTACAGTCGCATTGTGGTCAATTGATTTAAATATGCACTCTTGTGGCTAGCTTTAAATTGCCAATTATAAGTGGTTTGCAGATATGCGATAAAGGCCGAAAAACGAATTGAAATCAAAAATAAATAAAACGAAAAGCGAACAGCGAAAAACTAAATTAAAGCGGCAACAAACGGAGTTTGGCTTTTGGCTCTATGCATTGTAAATAAACGAGTAATTGGCCACAGTGAAACAGCGAATGCAGCGACAGGGATTTCGATTTAATCACAACTGGTCAATGGCCAAAGAGCCAAACGCCAACACTTTTGGGAGCCAGCTAGCTTGGTGGACGCCTCGGCACTTGCTCATTAAAAACACAAAGAGTGCACCACACTGACCCCAAAGAGCTTAAACACACACACACACACAAAGATAATACAAAGTGAAACAAAAAATTAAAATAAATTGCATACAAAATGAAATAACAAAAACCAACCAAAAAGAAGAAAAAAAGTAAAAAGAGCTAAAAGTCGCGGCATCCAGCGTTGAGTTAACAACTTAATTGGATTTGCATGTAATTTTACTGTCCAGATTGAAAAAATCGACAGTTGTTGCATCTCAGATAAGAGGCAGCGGCAACAGCAACAGCAACAGCACCAGAAACAACAACAACCGGACACATCTGCCGCTTGCGTATGCCCAACAAAAAACGCGTACAAAACGCGCGCAAAACGCGTGGTGGAAATTTAGTTGCTTTGCTGCGTTATCAAATGCATTTATGTCTGCATTTATGTTTATGTGACACTGCCGCAGTAACTGCCTGTAATGCTATGCAGCCACGCCTCCGCCCACTACACCTACCTCTCACCTGCCTCAACGCCCACAATTGGCACATATGCAAATCAGGCAATTGATGGCGTTTATTGTGGCCATATCCATTGCAAAGTGGACAGCTCAAACATAAAAAAACCACTACTGCAGCTTGTTGTTTGAGCTCGATGTTGGCGCATATCAAAAACACTTTAAACTCCTTTCGTTTTCAATTAACGAGTCGGCTGAAAAAGTCGTTTCGAATGATAATTCGGAATATGCGATAATCGGAATTTAAGGTTTGAGTTTAAATCGACATATGTGTGTCCATTAATGCAGTTGCTGGGTGGTCCAGGGTGGTGCAGTGGCTGGTAGCCAGTTGGATAACAATTTACATTTTTTTCTGGACAGGTGCTATGGACGTTAACAGCGAGGGTTGCTTAAGAGACTTATGATTTTTGGCTGAACAAAATTAATTTTCTAAGAAATTGCTAGATAAATTAGATTTAGATTAAAATTTAATAAGGCGAAAATTATGTATAAGAAATGCAAACAATATTAAAATGTTGAAGGCGGGGCAAAGTCTAGGAGAAATGTAGAGCGCAGGGTTGACAAAACGAGTCTTAGAGCACAAGTTAAAGTCATCTATTGAATTAACAATCTCATTCAACTTATGTTCTACAGAATATAATGCTAACCAAAATAAAACTAAAAAAAAAAAAAAAATCATTTATATATAAATTTATTAGTACCATAAATAGTTCAATATATTACTTCCTCATTTCATCACTTCCTTTGCTCTCACTACTCAAGCGACCCTCGTTTTGCATAACGATCGTTGCTTTGACAGCCAGCGCATTTCTTATCGAGCACGCCCGAAAATTAAACATGTCAGCGCATTTAGCCAAGTTGTGATAAGCCAAAGAGTCCTTTTAGCCAGCAGAGCTCGCACACATTTATTTCGGCCCGATTTGTGCATTGAGTCAGCCTCACCTTTGTGCCTTTTGGCCCGAAGGCTTTTTAGCATGTGAGCCATAAATTTGAGTGCCTTTCTGATTATTTCTATAAAAATAAATACTCATAAGCAGTTCATAAAGTTTTGTTTTTGTCTTTTTGCGTTTGTGGCTTTGTTTCTGTTGATGCTGTTGATTCTGTTTGGCCCGGGTCTCCTCGGGGCTGGCTGCATTTTGGGGGCTTGTTAGGCCTGGCTGGGCCTGGCGAGTGGTGCATGCCAATGCCATAAATTAACGTCAATTGGCGGCGCAGTCGACGCAGTTGAACAGATCACGCCGTACTGCGAAATGCGGACCACGGAAAGCGCATGCGCACATAAATCTCGATCTCTGCTGCTGCTGCGGCTGCTGCTGCGACGGCGGCGGCGGTCAACAGAGTTCATGTATTCATTTCTGACATGTCTAGCTAGTCTGAGCCATGCCCCCTCATGCGAATTGGTGTATGTGTGTGTGTGTGTGTAGCGGGGGCATTTAAATTGTGAAATAAAAGTAGAAATTGCTAGTTTAATAAACAAAGAATCGTCACAGGAAACATAAAAAGCCAGCGGCCAATTTAGCGGCATTGCCTTTTTGTTCATATGAGTGGAAGCACAGAAGCATGTATGTGTGTATGTCTCATTTTGATTGAATTCAAATCGCAGTCACATAACATGCCACAGCAGACAGCACAAGAAAAGACGAGAAGCTCAGACGAGAGTAATAAATGAGTGCAGCAAAGCGAATACTAAATACTCTCAGCTGGAGAGAGAGAGTTGATGGAGTTAATAATGCTGTTTATGAAATAGAGTATTTTCATATATACATACATACATATACATATATTTGAGTGTAAGCTTAGGATATATGTATAAGTATAGGCATATGTATAATGAGTTTGAGCTAACAGGAATATTCTTGTTACAACTAAATAAATATATTCTGGGATTATAAGGAGCAAGTTTCTATTTTTATATCTCTATACTCGATAGATGGTTTCAAGTTCCATATGTAAGCTTAGATAAGTTATAATTCTAGAACTGCAATATCTTTCTCAAAAGGTCAACAAAAGGTAGCAAATTAAATGTACTAGTCATACACCCTTTCGTTCCGACTAGAGTATATATATACATATATATATTTTGAGCATAAGAAACGCTTTGCAAGCAAAAGAATGTCAAAGTCATTTAGTGCGGCAAGGGGAGTGGCAACAACAACAACAACAGTAACAACAACAGAGACAGATGCATTTGAAGATGGAGATGGCTGACTTCTGGCTCTGACTGAAGCTTGGGTCTTGGTTCGTCTCGGCTCGGCTCTGCTTGGCTTGGCTTGGCTGGCAGCTACCGTTTGTTTGCCCACGCCTTGGCCAACAAGTGCAAGGCAAAGAGCGGGCCCACAGAATTGTTCATCAAATGAACGCTAAATGCACTCAACGGCTAACACAGCGCAAGAGCCCAGCACAATGCAACATTTAAGCAAACAACAAAAAGCAGAAAAAGAAGAAGAAGAAGAGCACGAAGAGGAGAGTGGAAAGAATACACAGCAAACGGGGAGCCCAATTTAAGTTTGTGAGCCTTTTGTCTCTCACATGTGGAGCCAGTTCCAACTGACCGTCTTTTATTTTTTGCTGTTGCTGCTGCTGCTGTTTGTTGTTGTTCTTGTTGTTGTTGTTGTGGGCATCTTCAATTTTTCACATGCTCTGCGGATACATCATTGTCAACTGGCGGCTGCCTAATGAAAGTAACGAGCGACAATGGCCAACAACTCGGATCTTGTCAGGCGTCTTTTATACGCGTAGAGCCATCAAATTACATAGTAGCTGGCAAAGCAAACAGTCTTCGTTCTGTGCATCTCGATGTGGCACAGTTGACATCCTTGCCACGCATTATCAACCAACTTGTGGTGCACAATCGAACACTTTGCTGGCAGCGTACAAGCGATCTGGATTGATGTCCTCTTTAAAGCCAAATACATTCCAGGAATATGCTAATATCATTGCAGAGCTCTAGCTGTGGCAGGCCATAGCACTTGGCTTATAGCACAACAATTCCATGTTGTACACTGAAATTAATTGCGTGTTATTTGACTTGAATCCAAATGCACCTGTTGTATGTGTGAGGTGAGGGTTTTGGTTGGAGATTGGTGAGGGTTTTTAGGTAATGGGAGAGATCATTAAAGCGTCGTTTATACTTTGCTTTAACTTCATTTGATAAAGACTATTTTTCACAGTGTGTGCAGTCTGTGAAATTGGAATGTCTAGTCGCTTTTCTCTAGTTCATAGATAAATGAAAATGAAATCAGTTCAAGATCTTCCGAATCTCAGAGTTTCTAAATTTATTTTAATTTTATTTTATGCAAGTTATAAATATATTAAATATAATAAAAAAAAAGGTTAAGTCTATTTTTAAAGTTAAATTAAATTTTTTCCAACAAATTCCTCAAGTCGAATCTCTCTTTACCTTCACATACAATTAAAGGGTATGCTGTAGTTAAATATTAACCAGAAACTGATTAAGTTACATGACTCGACAATATTTTAAATGCATCAAGCTGCAGCTAAATGCATTAACTGTATGAAAATCAAATTGTTGGCAAGCCAAACAAGGCTTTAATACTAAAAATTGCAAATAAAAACGTTAAGCAACAGTGTCAAATTAGCATAAGCAAACATGGCTTATCACTGTCAGCCAGTTGTCAGTTGTGTGTGTATGTGTGTGTGTGGAAATCTCTGTGTGATTTTGTTGACTTTAATACTAGCTGGCTAAATTTATGGCATATTTTAAGCAAATCATAATAAAGCAATTGCAACTGATTTATGCAACACATGCCACACGACTGTGGCAAGCCAAAAGGATTAACTGAAGAGGTAGAAAATGTACGAGAAATCCCAAAAAAAAAAAAGAAAATGAAAATGAAAATAAAGACAGCAAAACTTTGGCTGTTGAGAATTTATATACAAGTTCATAAACAAAGCACTAAAAGGATTTAAGTTTCGGCAACGGGAGCAACAATGGAGCACAATGATGCCATAAACAATAAACAGGCAAGTTTTGGGAAGCCTGTAAATTGTTTTGTCCAAAGCCAGCGCAAGCCACATAACACACAGAACTATGCCGCAACTCATTGAGCGGCAGCCAGAGGATGTTGGGGTAGTGGCAAAAGTTTTGCTCCGAGCCAAAGACTGGGATTTGTTGCAGCCAAAAAGTTCAAGTGTCTGTGTGAAATTAATTGCTGCCCGTCCATGTCGATCCAGACTCCAACTCTGATCCACACACACACACACACACACACACACTCACACACACATACACACAGTCATTATTTAAGCTCAAACAAAGCTATCACTTACACATGCAGCTTGTGGAGCTGGCAAGGATTAGTGCAAGGACTAAGGCGAACGTGCGCCTTCATACGAAATTCAATTAGGCGTCCATGACGTGCCACAATGCGCATCAAGGCGAAAAGAGTTGATGCTGTTTCTGTTGCTGTTGCTTCTGCTACTGCTGCTGATGTTGTTGTTGTTGTTGTTGTTGCAGCTGCCTTTGCTATAAAACACAATGCAGATAATTTGGCGCCTTTTTTTTCAATTTCTTGGAAGCCAAGGCGCTGTAATTTGCCACATAAGTCACAGGAGTCAACCCAAGCGTAAGAGTCGATGCCGCCAGTCCGCCGGGCGCAGAGCAAAACCAACAGCTCAATTTTTTTCGCAGCTGCCCTATGCTTTAGGGTATGCTGAAATTAAGGAATCGAGCTTAAGCCGAAGCAGATGAAAACGGAAGAAATTTTATTACTCTCGCAGTAAAAGTAAATCTGGGTACATTTCGAATTGTACATTTGAGTTATTGGAATGGCTCGTTTAGGAAATGAGAACCTCAAAGGTTTAGATTTTAAGCATGCATTTAGCAATATATAGAATATAGCAATATAAATCATGTTTGTAAGGATTTAGAGGGTGCAAATTTGCAGGATCAAACTGGTGTAAGGGATAACTCTTTTCATTCATGTCTAGCTTGATGTAAACAAATTTAAGGCCCAAGTCAAAGTCTAGTTATTTAGGTAGAACGATAGAAGAGTATATTCATAATAAAATTCTTGACATATAGAGAAATACATAGAATTAAAGCTTACCTCGTGAGGTTTCAAGTAAAGGCATTTCGGAAATTTCGATATCCAGAGTACAAATATAAAATACATAAAATTATAAAATAAATAAAATAAAATATTAAATATCATAAAAAATATATATAATAATTTCTATAGCTTAATTTTATTTACTTTATTTCTTTTTAAGGATATTGATAAAAATAGAGTCAACTAAAATATAAACAATAAAAAAATATATATATAAAAAATATCATAAATTAAAAAATGTGTAAGTAATTTAAATATATAATATAACGTCTTTATTCTGTACTCTATATACACTTTTTGATAGAGTATTTAGACTTTAGCATGTTATGGGTTCTTTTTTTTTTCCTTCTTGATTATTTTTTTTTTGGCTGCCAATCGCCGCCGCTGTCTGACCTTAGACGTGTGTGGACGCGCTTGTTTTGAGGCGTGGCCGCTGGCCGTGTTTGGGCGTTGCCACACCCACATCCTCTTGCGCAGACACGCAATGCAATAAACATTCAACAGTCCAGCCATTGGGCCATGTTCAGGTCCAGCTGCACTCACACTTTCAGCCGAGCTCGGGCTAAGCTCGGCTAGCGTATTAAACTAACAAGATTAAAGTTGAAATTGTAAATTGCTTCTTAGTCTAATTACGCGCTGATGTTGTTGTTGTTCCTGTTGTTGTTGCTGTTGTTGATCACCATGATCATCAGGCAGACTCCCTTGAAGTCTGTCTGGCAATTCTGCAGAAATTTTCCTTTTTAATCGTGTACCTCACCCAGTGTGTGTGTGTGTCTGTGTGAGTGTGTGTTGCATCTTGTTGCAACCGTCCATTTTCGTACTTTAATTACAACAACTAACACAACGACGAGCTGCATAAACAAGACCCGCTGCAACCTGAGCAACCTGAGCGAGCGATCGAGCTTCTCCGTAGGCAATTACAAAGCCCCAGCAACAAAGTTAAAATCTGTTTGACTTTTTCTTTTTCGCTGCAGTTTTCTGCAACACTTATTATGTTGCAACTGTTGTTGTGTGTTGTGTTGCCGTTGTTTTTTGTTGCAGTTGCTTTATTAAATTTTCTAATCACTACTCAAGATTTACATGACGATATGCACTGAAATTTTATGATACGAGTCTGGTCTGGCATTCCCGAGTTCTTGTATAACACGAATTTTGACAGTTGGAATTTCGCTGGATAAAGCAAATTGTTTATAGCCTGACTATAAATTCTTCTGTACATTGTAATTGAATCTATGAAAAGATCAGCATACTACAAATAATTTATAATCAGAATTGCATAAAAAGTGATTGGTTTGACATAAGACTTAAGTTTTAGCTGTTTTTTTTTTTTTTTTTTTTTAGATAAGATCTCTATATCGTTTTGGCAACTCGAGAATTTCTTGCCAACTCCCGCTTGCATATTTCAGTCAAAGATGTTGCCAGTGCTCGTTTTGCATGGGTCGTAGACAACGGCATTGTATGGATGGATATATAATATGTATGCATTACAAATACCCAACTCAAAAGCGAGTGTCAGTGAGTGGCTGGCCAGGCTGCTGGCTTCATTGCCAAGTTATGAGTATGCCACCGAACCCTAATCGAGTCCATACAACGGTAATTGCAGTCGCAGATAAATATCACTGTTAGAAAACCCACATGGCTGCAATTGTGAGGCTAATGCAAGACTGGCCAGGGAGTCACAGCTACAGTCAGAGAGAGAGAGAGAGATAGAGATAGACAGAGATAGAGGGTAGAGGCAACAACTTTCTGGCCAAGTTGACGTCGTTTGCGCGCGCGCTGGCTGGAAAAAGTGGTCAACAGCAAATGGTAAGACGAGCTATAGATTGGCAACGTCTTCGTTTCGTTTAGTTACTTTCAGCTCCCCACTCTCAGAATCTGAGCGAACGGGCGAAAGCAAAGCGAACGAGGCAAAACCAAAGATGCTTTATTAATTTTAACCGTTCGCTGCGTGCCCGGACTGGAATCGAAGCTGGACACGGGTATATAGAGTTGGCCATGGTCTTGCGGTCTTGTGGCGCAGGCAGTTGTCGTGAGACAAGTTTATTTGGCTCAGTGCCGTGTTGACGTTTAATAAATTTACGAATTGTGGCCGTGCGCGGCATGTGGCCAAGACGCAATGCGATTGCCATTGCCAATGCCAATAGCCAGAGCATTGGCAGTTAGACAAAGTACGTGCACTTTAAGCAGCTGCTGTTGCTGCCGCTTGCTGTTGCTGCTGCTGCAAGCTCCTGCTGCGGTTGCAGCTAACCGATAAGCTCTGCCAACTGGCAACGGGCTGCCGTGCGGCATCATCAATCTTGCGGCCTTACGAATCGCCAGTTGCCGGCGATTTTAATGTGCCATATCAATCGTAGCATTAAGCCATGCCTGTCGATGACGTGGCTCGGCACAAAGAAGGCAACAAAACTCTTAATTTCTTTTAAATACAAAATAGAATCAAAGTGGATGAAGCTGCGCACTCAAAGTCTGCGCTGGAGTTTTGAGTGCACTTTGTAAATGCAGGCAAACATTTTCTGCAGTAATTAAAATCTTTGACTGCAAAAGGCGTCATCCTTGTCGACGTCTTCCGTTTGTGACTTTGTTTCGCTCTTCGAGTGCTGCCCAATGCAACAGAAGAAGCAACAGCAACAGCAACAGCAGCAGCAGCAGCAACCGAAGCAGGCAACAATCAAAAGATAAACTGCCGCCAGTCGTCGCAGGTTGCAAGTCGCTGCAGCAGCATTCATTGAAGTCCATTTAGACTGCAATTAAAAAACTCACAACTTATGCAGTAGGGGGAGGGGCAGGGTGGGGGCTTGGTGGTGGCGGCGGGCTGACGCTCGCAGATAAGGGCAAATGCAGAGCCAGTAGCCGTGGCCAAGACACTGGCTAAAGGCTTCAAGTTCACTTAACTTTGGCATAAATGTGAAGCTTCCAGCGAAGGAATGTGCGGCTGCTATCTAGACTACAAGCATACATATATATACACACACACACAGACATATATACATATAAAAAGTGTGTGTGTGTGTGTGTATTGGGTATACCACCTTGACAACCTGTTCTTTCAACTGGCCAAGACTCCAACTTCAACTGACAGCAGACAAAAAGTGAATTAAGTGAATAAGAAGAACATGTTTGTGAAAATTGTGCGAATGCTTCAAATAATTAAGTAGGTGGACGCGAGACGTGGTTAATGCTGCCCCAAAGCAGAAAAGCAAAACTGCAAAACAGCAAAAAAAAAAAAAAAAAAAAAAAAGAGAAGAAAAATTGGTAAAATGAGTTAAAAGGGCAAACTCTAAATGTCTGCGCATAGCAATCTACCAAAGCTCTCTGGGGTTAACCATATGTAATCTCAATGGCTAATGAGTAGCGCATAGGAGAGCGCGCATAGCGCAAATGCTAGAGTATTATGGGTGGAGGACTTGCATAAGCTTGGAATTTTAATGAGTTCCTGTGGGGGCAATGCGTGAGAAGTGCATAGAAAGGCGGCGTGATCAGTAAGGGAATAGAAGAGATTTTTTGAAAATGTGGCAGCACTATGTGATCTTATATATATTGACTGCTGTATGTGAAGAATATAACAAAGAGAGAAGGAAGTACTCTGACTGTTGAATATATACTGATGAGTATCGGTATATACATAAAATATATTTTTTAAAATGTGGCAACACTATGGAATCTTAGCCTTAGCTTCTCTGTGACAATATTGCAAAAATATTGCAATGAGAGAAAGAAGTGTTTTGACAGTTCAAATTTGGCATGTGAGAAGCGCATAGAAAGCTGCGATCAGTTAGTAAAAAGCGGCATTTTTCGAAAATATGGCAACACTATTGAGTCTTGACTTGTGTATGAGTAGCTGCTACGACAGCTGTGAATTCTTCAGAAGCTGCTGAATATACTTATGCAAATGAATTATCTCAGATATGGCAACGTAGTCGCCGTTGGTTTGCGTTTTGCGCTCGATCGATCAATGACTGAGATCTGCAATCTCGACGCGTCTCGCCCTGCACTCACTCACAACACTCACAAACACTCAACACTCGTTGTCAGCACTCGTCGAAGACAAATGGTCAACGCTTCTGCTGTTGACAGCAGCCGCAGCATCCTGGCAGCAACAGTATCCACGTCCAGCTGCAGCTCCGTTCGCTGTGCCAAACTTAAATGCCAATAAAGCAAACGAAGAGTATTTTTATTTAACAGCTTTTGATTTTGGACGCCCTCAAAAAGTTTTTGGCCTCATAAGGTCGTTTGTCGCACATGTTTACTTGCACTTGCAGCGCCATAAATTAGATTGAAAACGAAGCTGTAACGCCTGCCAAAAGGGCCGCATTCCGGGGGGGAAGCGACTGAAATCGACAACAAATCAATTTTTGTGCCATTGCAGCAGAAAATGCTGCCACCCAGCAAAGTTTTGCCTTTTTTCCCTTTTTGCTTGCATAGTTTTCAATTTGGCCCATCAATGGGACTGTGTGGGAGCCGAATCGCACAGCTGGAGATGGAGCCGGGAGCCAGGAGCTGGAGTTGGAGCTGGAACTGGCTGCTTAGATGGCCAGTAAAAATGCCATTTCCGCTTGTTGCCGTAAAACTTTTATTTTTTTTTTTTTTTGCATGGCCAAAAGTATTTCGCTCGTAAAATTGCGACTGACACATGCGAACAAACTGTTGACTACTGTGCGACCCACGTTCTGGCTGTTGTTGTTGTTGTTGCTGTTGTTGTATAACAGAAATCTGGCGAATCGTTATTACTGTTTAATAGAACATGGCTTTTATGACAAGCGGGCACAGTTGGCCATTTTCATGTTGTCCATTTCACACATTCATCTGTGCGGCGCACAGTGTGGCAAAAGTGTTGGTCATAAAACTTGGCAAAATGCTAAGTAATTTCAATTTCAGATTTCAATAGCAACCCCTCTATAAAAGGCAACCCTCGGCTCCAACAGAAAAGTAATGAAATAAATATAAGGAGCTGCCAACTCGAATCAGGAGCGGTAAATGCAGCTTCAAGTGCCTTTTGGGAACGCACCTTGAACGTCGTTGTTGTTGTTGTGGTTGTTGTTGTTGTTGTTGTCATCATTGGCAACATCATCAGGCATTCATTGGCCTTTGCTCGCATCTCCATCTCCCGTCCACAATTGTTCAGCCTTGCGTAACGCATGCACATTTATAGGAATTGCGCATAACTTTAAGCAAAGCTGTCGAGGCACACGACCCAACTCTGTGGCTCTCTCCTGCCCCTGCTTGGCGTGGCCAGTCAACGCGAAACTGCGCTAGCCACAAGGCAACTCACTCACTCCCCCCATCTCACACTCCCAGGACACTTGGCCACTTCACCACCCTCAGCCGCATCGTCAGCACTGCCGCACAAGTCGTCGTCCGCATCGCATTTCTCTCTCATAGAGTCCAAATCTCAAGGGTGGCATAAATGTTGTCCTTCAACTTGGCCTCGTCCTTTGCTTTCCTTTTCTGCGGCTGTTGCCGCTGCCGCTGCCGCTGCCGCTGCTGCTGCTGCTGCTCGTGCTAGTTGGCTGATAGCTTAAGTGGCTGCATTATTGTCGGGGCTTAACTAACACTAAAACTGATTGATTTTAATTTTCATGCATTTACATTCATTACGTTTTATTGGCCCAAATGATTCACGCTGACTTGCAAACGATATTAATTGAAATTTTAATTAGTTTGGGAGTATTATGCGTGTCTTTAATTAATTACTGACAAATAAACCAAATTATAATTAGAAATTACAAGTTGACAAATTAGATTGAGTTCCACGCTGATATATGGGTTATATATATATTTTATATATTTTATATATATTTTATTAAAATACGTTTTCCTGATCCACATTTAATATATATTACTTTCCCATTAAAGTTTTTTAGTTAACCTGATTTTTCATCCACATTTGAAAAAACATATTTTCATATTCAATGAGCTCTAAAATGTAATAATTAAATATTGCCTGAGATCAAAATCGTTTTTGAATTTATTCTTAAATAAGCTGAATAAGTGTTTCAATATTATTGCTTCTATATTTTTATTTATTTTAAAATACAAAATTTATTAAATAAAATATCGGGAACCGGAAAATTTGTTCAATTATCTTTGATGAATAAATAATTAATTAATTATATATATATATATATATATATATATATATATATATATATATATATATATATATATATATATATATATATATATATATATATTTTTTTTTTTTTTTTTATAATATATTTATTAAAGCCATACATTTAAAATATTTAAAAAAATAATAATAAAATTGAAATATATAATTTTAGATTATATATTTTGTATTATATTAAAATTAAAGCGACATTAAAATTTAAAAGAAAATGAAAAAAAAAAAAAAAAAAAAAAAACAGACAAACAAATAATAATAATAAAGGACAATATAATTTGATAATTAAACATATACAAAATTATTAAAAGTTTTTCTCTTGAAGAATATTTTAACAATATATTTATATATGATAAGCAATACAAAAGCTTATCCTTCTGTCTTCATAAGACAATATAAATTGATTTAATAGTCTATTTTGTTTAACTGGAAAAAGGTATTTTAATTTAATTTAATTTTTTTTTAATTTAATTTAATTACATTTTTTTTTTTAATTGTTTATATTTCTTATTGCTTGTACTTAATTGATAAAATTACCAAAAATTTGTCACACTCAACACGCAGAATAAAAACGAAAGAGAACTTTAGAATCCGTTGCTCTCTTAGCTCAGGCAAGCGAAGAGTAAGCTTCGCATTGCGCCTGTGCGTATGCAACGCGGTTTGAAGCCGGTTGCAAGGCAAACCAAAACAATGGCATCAAACACCCACGCTAAGGCATACACACACACGCACACACGCACGCACACAGACAGATTGGTTCGGTGCGGCAGACTTGACGTCTCCGGGCATGTTGCCACTGGCAGACAGCGTGTCCTTGTTTCTGGCTTTTGGCCATGGCAAATCAGTTGCGGTTTGGTAACGCGGCACAACACAACGTGCAAGCGGATTCGCAAGACTTTTGACACTTTGTACTGAATTCACTCGAATCGCGTGCGATTTTTCCATGTTTTGGACACAAACAAATAAACAAAAGCAAGAGAAAAATATACAGAAAAAAAATATCAAATTTGTTTGCACTTTGCAACTGGACGCGACTGAATTTCCACTTCGCTGCATTTTGAATTGGCATTCGAGCTAAACAAAAATTATTTCGAGTTCAGCGCATCGCCGGGTTAAAGCTAAAACGCCCGGATTTGAACTGTTGCCTCGCATATCATTACGCGTGCTGATTTCTGAAGTGTGTGTGAGTGCGTGCGAGTCGCTGTCGGAGTGTGTGTGTGTGAGTGTGTGTGCATTTATGCATAATTGAATAACGAAGGTGAAAATTGAAATGTTAACAAATTGAATTTACACTCTCCAACCGAAAACCAAATTGGGATTGTGAAAGAAACTTCGCATTCAAGTAAATTGCTTAACGAGCCAAGTCGCAGCCAAGAGCCGTAGAGACAACTACGTGCTGCCAGTTAATTTTCTAATTGGATTAGAAGTCATCAACCCGTCAGCGAGGTAAGGCTCATGAACTTCAACAATCAATTGGACGGCCTTTCACCAAGCTAACTGACTGACTGACAGACAGACACAGTCAAGTGGACAAAAGCATGTTCAAGGTTGAACGGCAGCTAATTGCAAAGGGGGCGGCAGCTGCGTTTGCTTTAATGAGTTGGCCAGGTGTCGTGTGATATGAATGCCTAATTTACAGTTGAAGCTCCGATTACAAAAGGCCAACTCCAGTCAATTGGCACTTTGTCAAGTTCGGTTTCCGGTAATGATTCAGCGAGCCATTCAACAGAATTTGGTGATTGTTTTAGAAAGAATATGAAACAGAAAAGTTTATTAAAATGAACGTTATTTAATACCCTCTTTTGTTTTATGATATGTTTTATTTTAGTTTTACGTTCGATTGAACTTAAGAAAGTTTTTTTTTTTTTTTTTTCTTATACTTAACAATAAGCAAATCTTTAAATAATAACTATTAATAACCAGATGGTTTGAACTCCAACGAGATCAATCTATATATTTACATATTTACATATTAATAACTAAGTCTACTCTCAATTTGGCAAATCTAGTACGTGGAATCTTTTTAACAAGTTTTTCTTCAAATAATTTTCAAAATTACCTTTTATATTTGGACTTTTATATGAAACAGGTTATTAGAGTTAGAGAGATATAATAGATTATAGCAGATATTTATTAAATTCTCAGCGCTTCTAACAAGTGAGGTAAATTGCTTGAGGACTAGCTATTAATAATTGTTGTATTATAAATAAAAAAATAAAAATAAAAAAAAATAATATAAAAAATAAGGACCTTTATAAAATTTCATGCTAAAGCTAAGCTTGCTGTGTGAAAAAAATGTTTTTGTTTAGAAAAGAAGGTTTCCAATCTTATTTATTATTTTTGTTTTAAATTCTTGGATTTAGGTCATTTATTGTTCTTTTAGCAATCAATATTAATAATAAGCTCCATATATGTATTTCTAAATATGTATAATTCTATCTATTCGTTGAATATAATATTGAAGATATTCTTGTTAAATTTCTAAAAAATTCCGTCAGCCTTAGAAGCAATTGAAAACAAACTGCAGGAAAACAGAACTGCTAGTTACCTTCATTGTTAAAATGCATGTTAAAATGTATAACGTGTTTGTTGATTTTTCGCGTTTGAATTAAATTTTCAATAAACGTCTCAAGCTTTCATTTCGCTGCTTTAACATGCTTGCATAAAAATAATAAAATTAATGACAAGTTTCACAAGCGCAATTTTCCGACTGAAATGAAACATGCATAGCATTAATGGTACTTCCTATACTCACATGCTTATCTATATAGTCGAATCCCTTTAGAGTTGTCACACGCAATTCATGCAGAACTAGAATGAAAGCATTAATTCCCAGTTAAACATTAACACTTGCTGGAACTATAGTCAGGGCCATTAAAACGACAATGTTTACTGTCATTTATATTAATTTACTCACACTGCTTGCAACGGGCACGCCCACACGCCCATACGACGCCCCTCTAACAGGGAAAAATAGATAAGGAGACGAGCGCATTATGCAAATTGCAATGGCAAACGGCGACGAGCCCCCGAAGCAAACACCTCATAATGAATACTAATTCGTTCATTAACGAACTCTGACACATTATTTCACACTTTCAGTTGGCATTTTTGGGTTTAAAGCCCGAAAGTCTTCATGTGTGGAATTTTTTGCTATTTTGTGACGTATGAATTATTAAAATTAATTAAATGAATATTTTCTCATATTTTTTTCTCGGGCAAAGTGTAAATGAAGTTGAATGCGGCTAATCAGGTGCCAGCAGGAGTTAACCAGAGTTTACGAGTATGTGCGAGGCATGAGATAATTAAGAATTTAATTATTTACACACACCCAGCACACACACGCACACTCACACTCGCACAAGCACAACAAACAGGCAGAGACATTTATTAGCCTAGACATAGGACACACTTGCTTAGAGGGTCTTTAGAACTGATTTGATGGGAGCTCTGTGCTGGTAAGTTGGGGGCGAGACACAGGCACAGACAGAGAGAGAGAGAGAGAGAGAGAGAGAGAGAGAAAGCTTCTTATGTCATGCAATATTCATAATTCCTCATGCTCATAAAAGCCCAATGCTATAAGCGGGCGGCTGTGGTGTGTGGGCGTGACTGGCGTTGCAGTTTTGCGAGTCGAATGTTGACGTTGGGTGTTCACTTTATTTGTTTGCTGTCAACGTTGCTTAATTGAGGGTGTTGCTCGCCAGTGTTTGACTGTTTATTGAACCGGGCAGGAGTCTGGACGGAGGATGCTCTGACAGAGTCTGTCCAACTCAGTCCATCTGCCACAACAACAATCACATGCAACAGCATTTAATTATACACACATCGAGCGTGTGGCAAGGTTTTGCTGCGCTTGACATTTTAGTGAATGCTGCTTTGCACTTTCACTTATGGCAGCAACAACAACAAATGATTTAACTGCCTGTCAACAAGTTGATGACAAATGGGGAAAAATGATTCATAGCTCAGCTGTGGATCATGGTCTTTTTCTCTTTGGATGTTTAATACGAGTATAAAAAAAATTTTGTTTGGGTCAATTATTTTTTTAAATTTTATATTAAATATTTTCTAAAATAAAAACTTGCTTGGGTGTAAAATTAAATACAATATATTAAAGGTAGCCTCACAACTGAAAACTGAAGGAATAATATTCACATATATACACTTTATAAGTTGGAAGATATTTCTTGAATATGATTTGCAGATTAAAATATTAATTTTTGCAAGATACGATTTCCTTCACATGAAACAGATTGTTAATACATATATGGGAAATTATCATAATGATGAGAAAGCATTATAGTAATTATATTCGACTGTACTTATTATTTAAAAACAAATATCCTTTATTTGTTTTATGTCAAATTTTTTATTCGGAAACCACAATATTGACATTGATAATGACACTCAGTTTGTTTAGCACATACCAATAAGTTGTGATCTCGTATTCGCCAGAGCTGAGAGGCACTGGCAAGTTAATTTGATGAGCAATACGTAAATGGTCCACAATTAGATCATGCTGTCCATTAAAAAATAAAAGTTGAAAAAAATAGTTATCTATATGGTTATAACTACTTAGACTCTTACATCATAGGGACACGTGTGATTTATATTCGAGTAGATCTGCAGATGAAAGAAACTATAAACGGCATTGGCAATGGGATTCCGTTTGGTGCTTCGGAAAAATCGGCATACATCAATGTCGAAGGTGGCAGAGGTGGACCTGAAGCGGCGCTTGATGTCTAAATGCATCTGCAGTTTCATATATATATATGTATATATAGATATAATATATGTATAGATATAATATGAGTTAAGTGAAATACATATATGTATATGTTGATATAGCCAACTGAAGGGTTTACCAACCGTGACGTTTGATACTGGCTTCTGCAGCAGCGTCATATAAAAGTGCAATTCCTTAATTTCACGATTGTACACTTTAATGATGCACTGTTTAATGATGCCAAGTTTTGGATTCAAGTTTTGGCATTGAATTCCTTTTAGCTTTATTCTGATCATCAAAGTAGGCGTGGCAAGCACACACAATGCAAAACAAACAAGTCGAGTCTGACAACCGAAGCTCATCGCTGTGCTGGTTTAACTGATCAGCCATTGCGTACAAATATCCCCGCAATTTCAATGTTTACAAATTATATGTTTGGTCAAGCGATGAATTGTATGTTGTTAGTACATATAAATAATACTGGCATTATCTGGAGTTATCTGGTATTATCTGTCATCGTGTAATAAATAAATCACTTAGCTACAGCATGAGCCTGGACAAGGACTCAACAAATTAGAACAAACTAGGGCATGATATAAGTACATTTCCAGTTAGTAAAAGGAAATCTGAGATTATTCTGCTAGATAAATAATATTAGGATTTTATGGAAATGAAACAGTTCTATTGCTTTTATAATTTTTATTATTAATTCATTTATTAACTACTCTAAGAACCTCTTACGTTTTGTCTCTCGAGCCTTTCTCCTCCATGTCATGATGTTATATTTAGAAAATTCACATCGAAAATTCAATTAGAACAGTTTGTCAAAGATTTTTGGTTGTTATCGTGAAAACGAGAAAGAGTATACCGAGAGCGGACATAAATATTGCTCATATTTAATACGAATATTTAAAAATATATTCACAAAAATTTTATAGAAATATTATTAGTGGTCAGTCAACCAGATAATTCAAAATTGGCTCAATTTTTTTGTGCTTTATTAATTTTTGTTACATTTGTTTAATATACATATATCATCGTGGTAATTAGAATTTAATTTATCAAGAAACAATATATTTTTTATATTCAAGCCAGAAACAGTTATAGTTAGAAAGATATCGATATATAAGTATATATATGATCCATTTTCGTAATCCATTATAGTCATGCAATATCTTAAGCTGTGATCTCAAAGTTCAATTGGATGGTAATGCGCAGGACATTATATGTATACCAATAGCTCATTAGTTTATAATTGCCCAAGGACATGCGTACTGGAAAATTGAAATTCTTATCGAAGCGTAAATGATCGATGATTAATTCGCCCTGCAATATTGAAATATGAAAATGGCAAGAAACTTATGTTAATTTAAATTTACGCACAGTGAACGGACACGAATGATTCAAGTTGGTGTAAACGTCAAATTTGAGAAATTTATAGAAAGCGTTCGCGAGGATATTACGATTGCTGGCACTCATGAATCGGCACGCATCCACGGTGAATGAATATAAAACGGGCTTGTCATAGCCGCGATGCTTCAACTCCAGACGAACCTATAAAGTACACAGCTTGTCTATAGTCCTCGCCTATATGATATATATAGTATTTATAGTCATCTACCGTAGCATTGGTTACTGGCTCCTTTGGTAGTTTGATAACCACATAAACATCTTTAACACCACGCCCAACCGGCTTTAGAATACAGCTTCTGATGTGAATGTTTTCGGGATCGAACGAATGGCATTCTATTGACTTGACTCGAGTATGTTCACTCCAAGTGGGCGTGGCCAATGTAACTATAATGAGCCAGTAATATATGGACATAGTTGCTAGGCTTAAACTGAACGATTTGACGACGCGTTTTCAACTAATGAGTGATAAGTGAAGCAAGTCAATAACAAGCGCTTACTCATTTGTAATTATTTCTATATTAGGGCTGCTCAAATTGAAACCTATCAAAGACATTGCAAAATTGGATAATAATTGAAAAATAATTACATAATCAGCTACATAAATAGAAAAAAAATTTTATTTTTATTTTTTTGTCGGCGATTATTATTTTCTATGTTATTTTCTTTTTTTTATTAAATAATTATGTTTCCCAATAAGCAGTTGAGCAGCTTTATTGAAGTTCGAGCTCAATAAAAATTCAATTCAGAAAGTACTAGCCAAAAGGCCTACAAAAGTTATTGCTCGACTCCAGCAGCCTTTTAATAGTTGCAAATGTAGGCTAAAGATCAGCTAGTCTACGAAAATGTATATGCTATTCTTTTTGTTACTATGTAACTGTGTACGTTTCTATTTATAGCCGTCTTTTTATTTTATGTGGTCATAACTTGTTGTCAAAATAAAATAACAAAAAATTGTGTTCAACTGTCGCTGACAGACTTTGCTAACATTATTGTTGTTGCCGGCGTCAAAGTCAAAATTAAAAACGCAATGACAAAAAACAAACTGATGCTGCGCCCACCTTTGCTACCGAACTGAAGATTGGCGCGTGAAAAAACGCGCAACGCATCAGCAGAGGGACGCAGCAGCAACACACAGCAGCAACAACAACAACAGCAGCAAGAACAATGCTGCCATAAATAACAAAGGCAAATGTTGCTAGCGACACACTGACTACAAAAAAAAAAAAAAAAGCAAAAAAGGGGCGGCTGCTGAGCAGGGGTAAAGGTGTGACTGAGGACGGAGGCGGGACGCAAGGCAAGATTTGTGCCTGCTTGTGGCACTGTCACTGGGGCTGTGCTGAATGTGCCGTTAGAAGCGCAGCAACATGACAAGCAAACACAACAGCAACAGCAACAGCTAAACAACGAGGGGGGTGGGGGGCTGACACAGGGTGAGAGGAGCGACAAGAAAATATTTACAATCAAGTCGATTAACAAAAGGAAACCTTGTGACGCGCACTTTGGAGTTCTCTCTGTGTATTACTGTTTTTTTTGCGCTTCTGCTTGTTGTTGTTGCTGCTGTTGTTGCTTTTTTAATTAAAAATCAGTGAGCACACGCCCACGCCCCCTGACTGTCATCGGCGCCATTTTGCAAATCAACGCAATGATTGCGCCGCCTTGTTTTGTCATCGCATTTCATGCAACGAAATATTTTTCATAAATATAACGGGACTTTGGCAGGCAGCACTTGAGACTTTCGCCACATTTCCCCCAGCAACAACAACAACAACAGCAACAAAGAATACACAGCAACCCGCCGCAGCAACAGCAGCAGGAGACATCATCATTAGGGCCGCCCACGCAGGAAACTCGAATGAAAAAAAAAAAAAAAAAAAAGAAAATAGCTGAGAGACACAGAAGCTGGCTCTTTGAGCTGGTTGCAATTGTTACGGCTCCCCGTTGTTATTGCCACAGCTCCAACTCCAACTCCAACTTCAACTCGAGCTCCCAGCTCTGAGCTCTCGGCATCAGCTCCATCTCCATCTCCATCTCCATAGTTAACGCTCAGTGCTTATTGTCTTAAGAGGAAGTCGCTGTTCTATAGGAGGCGTGACTGGGGGATTGGTTGAGGGGGGCCGTGCTTGGCTACGCATATGGCACATTGGTGGCATGGCTGGCGTGCGGATATAACGGTAGACTCATTGAAAATGAATAACTGTGCATGACGCACCATGGCGTCAACTGCAGCCAACAATGGCCAGCCGAGCACACACTCCAAACTTAATAATGTAAACCAATTGGCAAATGTAAAAATTGCAAGAAAGATTATCAATATGCAATTATTAAAATTGAATTTTCCATTGTAATTGTTAAATATTTTTATTTATTTTTCTTTCTCTTTCTCCAGCCTTTTACAAATTCAATTTGTTCACTTTACATATCGATTGGTTATGAGACAGAATCTTCAATTTCAACCACAGTGCCTGCCTTTAGAGGCTTAGGCAGCTGCTGCCGCCTTTTCCCTTTTCCACTTCCATTCTCCTTGATTCTTATTACATTCAATTTTTTTTTTTCTATATAAATATATTTCCATGCAATTTTTCACTTTGCGACTTTCACGTTGTTTATGCAAATAAGCGCCAAATGCTATTTGAGTTTAGCGCAACAAAAAAGAATATGAAGCGGAATTATGGTAACGCGATTGTCAACGGCACAGGCGCCATTTCGCAATTCTAAGCTGATGGCACCGTTATGATTATGATAGTTAGAGCGGGCGCCATGTTGTGCCAGCAGCAGCAGCAGCAGCAGCTGCAGGCGGCGGCGAGAGAAAAGAAGTCCCAAATGTTAATAACACATCAAGTGCGAGCGACAGCACAATGCCAGAGTAGCTGTCTCGCTCACACTTGCACGCGCACGTGCTAGCAAACAAGCCACACAACGGTTGTTGCTGCTGCGACTCCTGCTGCGGCTGCTGCTGCTGCTGCTGTTGTTTTTACAAAGTGTAAATTGTTTTAATACTTTTTAGTGCTTTATGACGCCATCTTGGCAGCGATATGCGCCGGCAGCGCTGCTCTGCCCTGGCATCAGCTGCGCCCAAGTGCGCCCAGCACTCTCACTCTCACTCTCACTCACACTCGCGCAGAGCGTACACGTGTAGAGCGCACGTTAAAATCTCAACTTTTACGACCTTTGCAGTGACGTCGACGTCGACGGCGGGGGACGTTCGCCCAGCGAGTTTTTTATTTTCTTTTCTATTTTTTCTGTTTGCGTCTATTCTGTGTGACGTTGACTCCTACCTGTTGCCCTCTCTGCTTGCCCGCTGCACTTAACACAAATGGCAATTGTCAGAGATTCTGCACGTAATACTACCCTCGCTGCCACGCCCCCCGCCCCTTACATCTGGCTGCCAACTACATTTGGCTGACAGTTTGAGCTGCCAGCTGCGTGTCGCAAGTTTTAATCAAAATTGTTTCGTTTTGCGCATTTCACTTCATGAATTGTTCAGTTGTAACTGTCAAATAAAGTTTGGACGCACTCTTCTGTGGTGGGGGCGTGGCATGTTGTTCTGACACTGCAAATGCTGGTAATTAAAATACTTTTGCGTACAGTTTTGTTTATTCTGTTGTTTGCCATTTTGTTGGCAATTAGTTGCACGTTTTTGTATAATTCTAGCCGAACTGTCCCCCTTTTCCACGCCTCTGCGTCAACATTTCAACTTTGTTCTCTAATTTATTTGCTTATTGGCATATTTTGTTCTCATTACAGTTAGTCAAATAATTTCTACAGTGCTGGCCAGCAAAATGGATACGTCACTTGGCAAATATTAGACGTAAGTGCATAGAAACGAATTCACAAGTGAAATTTTTGTTTTTCCTTTTTTTTTCTTTTTTGAGATCTTTACATGAGTTGACGACTTAAAGTTTAGAAAGTCGGAAAATCATTTGCAGCCGCAGCTAATTTCACTCTTATGCATTACGAAGCTGTCAATCAAGAGTGAAATTTGAAGCTGCAACCCTTCCGGCTGTGCCGCACATAATAATGTTGGCTGCTGTAAGGCTACTAATGCGGCAACAACAACAACAGAGCCCTGCAGCATTAGCTCATACCTGAGCTTAAACTCAGCTATGCTGCTCGAAATGGGTCACTCACGCCAGGTGCCTGAAATGTGTCAAATGTGGCCTGCAGCCAATCAGGCAACCAGTAGCGCCTGCCTAGCGCTCACGCCAATAGCCGCTTAATAAGCGCATAGAATGCGGCCACAAATCACAGGCGCTGAAAGCAACAACAAAAAGCGCTCAAAATTGCAGCTCTATAACTCCAGCTCGTCTCACTGCCTCAGCTAAGCCGGCACCTGTTACGCGCTGAGCAGCACTTGCTAGGCGTATAAGAGAGAGTGAGAGAGAGAGAGCGGCTCAGTTCAGATCAGAGAGCTAGTTTGTTGGCATGTGTGTGTGTATGTGTGTGCGAGAGCGCGTGCCTGATCGTGAGGTGAATTTCAGCCGGCTGTGTTGAGTTTGACCTGCATCAACCTGTGCGCTCTCTCTCTCTCTCTCTGTTTGCTTCTGCTGTGTTGAACTTTCTGTTTGTCGAAACAACTTTCGACGCACGCGCAACGGCTTTAGTAGCGATCGCGACTTCAAAGCGCACAGTTTGTATGACGCTCGTAGTGAGAATTGCGCGCAATTTATTTTCGATTTTCATTGATTTCTCGTTCTGTTATTGATTTTACGCACGTAATTAGCACAAACGGATTGGCTGTTAATTGCAGCGGACAGTAATTGCTGTGCAGCCGACAGGCGACATACCAGTGCAACGGTGTCAATTGATTTGATTTGATTTGTGATGCGCTAATTGGCAGCAGCTTCAATTGTGTTCCAAATATGTCCAAGCTGTTGGCCAAGAAGCGCTGGTGGAAAATCTGCTTGCCCCACTCGCAAAATGATGCCAACAAAAACTATCGCGAAGTTATACGACACAGCGAATGCGCTTCGGTTCTGGCCATTACGGATACTAGCAGCAGCAGCAGTAGCGGGAGCGGGAGTGGGAGTGGAAGTGGAAGTGGAAGCGGCATTCAAAGCTGTGATAGTGTATCGAAAATATCCCAACCGGATGCTGGCAAATTGTTTCCGCGCAATATGCCAAGCATACGACGCAGTCGTCGACGTTCCACAGAGCGCAAGGAAAACGTTTCGGCTCCTGCTCAGGCAGCAGCTGCTGCTCCCACTCCGGCTGCTGCTCTAACCGTGCATCGCACACATCAGTCGCGCCAATCGACAGTCACCAAATTGACGCCACGCAAGCTCAAGTCGAATTGCTCAAAGCAGCGCCACTTGGTCAAATCTGCGGTGAAGACCAAAACGAGGGTCAAGCTGGCGCCCTACGACATCTCACTCGAGCTGCCAGCGCCTGGCTGTGTGAACGAAACTGCGCCAAGCTTGGCACGCGCTCTGCACTCGCAGCAATCGAGTTTGATAAGCAGCGATCTGTCTAGCGACTGTTTGCCCGCCAAGCAGGAGGAACATTTCCACTCATCGGGCATCTCCTGCAATGGCGAAACCGATGACGACGTGGAGGTGGCCATGTTAACCGGCTGCCTCAGTCCGCAGCAGCTGCAGCGCGTACAGCATCGAAACAGACCCAATCAACGGTTGCCACTGAATGAGCTGCTCAGTTTAAATGTTTGCCGGAATCGAAACGCTGTTTGGCTGCACAATACGCAAACGGATCAATTGCTGGACTGTGGGCGTGGCAACTGCGAAACAGCAGCCATTGCCGATGATATGCAATTAAGCGATATTGAAGAACAATTGGCCAAGTTTGATGGCCAGCAACAACAACAACAAGAGCAACAACATCAGCAACTGGCTGCCAAAACGTGAGTTCAACCTTATTCGAGAGCACTTAGAAAGCAAAGCGTATTGCCCATAATTCTCTAATCCAAGTCGAATACCTCAAAAGGAGAGCCCCAACAGGTTGTTAAGATAATCTATATCTATAGATGAGAAGCTATCTACCCTAGCTGCCTCCCAATTGGAGCGGCAACAGCGGCAAAACTAATTTGAAATGCGTTTGACGCGTTTTACATTCCGTCCCCAGCCCCTCTGTTTTCGGCTCTGTTATCCGAACCTGTGGGAATAGCAAATGGAATTAATGAGCCACAGAGCCCAGACCCACTGATAGGAGCTTAGCTCATATGGAACATTTTATGGGCTAGTTTAATGGCTGTTTAATAGCTTTATATGGACGGCGCTCTAAAATGCTCATAAAAAGCTTTCACAGTCGAGGCATTCATTCGAGTGCCCCGACGTTTTGTGATCCGCAACGTTTATGAGCGACAAGTAGAACTAAGTCAAAGAATTTGATTGTTTTTTATGGCTATTTGGAAATTTAATTGATGCCTAATTGAGATATTCGCATTTTTTCATTGTTTGTTAACATAATTTTATAGGCTGATGAACAGCTTCTAAAGTTGAGAAATTAAATTTGAATTGTATGTATGTAATAGATATTAGTTAATAGCTATAAAACAGCGTGAGCTTCTGAACTGTTTTTAACTGTATGACTCTGACTCCTAAAAGTAAACTTTAAAAAACTAGCATGAAATTCAATTTTCACATTTTCTCGCTTAGAGTTCTCAACTGGTTCAGGTACGGAACAGTTGACTATCCTTAAGTCAATGCTCACAAATCAGCAATCATTTCTTGAATTGTTCACATTCAATTTTTTTTGTATTTTTTTTTTTTTTTTTTTTGAATTTTTTTCTTGTGAATTTTTTTGGGAACTTTTTTTTTTTTTTTTTTTTAACGAAGTCCTTGCTGTATGCAAGAGGTCTTGAACAATTTAATTGTTCTAAGACTGTCTCGTTCTTAAATACCTCGTGGGGGTGAGGTATTCATTTGAAATACGAAGGTCCTTGCTATATGCAAGAGGTCTTATATGCAATTTCATTGTTGTATAAGACTGGCTCGTTATTATTACTCGATGGACAAAGTCTCTTGCCACCGAAACATACGAAGGTCCTTGCTTTAGAGCAAGAGGTCTTATATACAATTTAAGTTGTTATAAGACTGGCTCGTTATTCTTCCTTGGTGGATTTACGCAATACGTAGACTCTTGCTATATGCATGAGGTTTATCCACTGTGATGGTATGGGGATGGTTCCACACACACTACCCGCTTTATTAGTCTGGGTTCAGTGGTTCAGCTTGAGTGTTATATTTCTACATTAAAATATTCAAAAAATCCCAAAGAATTATTGCTCATTCCATCTTTTTTTTTGGAAGGTAAAATTTTGCTATTCTTATTATGTCTTCTAACAAATACGTAGATTTCCTTTACGCGAAGCGTCTGAATCTCCAGAAATTGTCAGCTGGATGTTTGCTACCCTTCGCCGCTTCCTGTTTCGTATAGTTGCAGTTGTGCGTTCCACGCTGCGAAACCGATGCACTGTTTTATCCTCTTTTCATAAATATACCAGACTTTTTAATTAGATTCGCCTTCGCTTTTCGAATCATGCCGAAGGATGGTTGCATCAATATTTTAGAATCGGTAAGATCAAGAGTAACTGGTAGTTGCATCGTATGATGGGGAACTTTTTCAATTCATGCCTTAAATATGCCAAAAGAAAATATTGGCTGTGGCTAATTGAAGTGCATTTAGGCGCGATCTGGCATCATTAACGAAGAGTGGCCAGAAGTGAAGAAGGGTTATTGGACTGTCTTTTCTTTATGAGGATTGTGGAATTTGGAGTAATGTAACTAAAATTATTTACAATATTATTATTTAAATAACTTTCAAACTGAATTTTGGCTTCCAACAAATTTTGTTGTTGAAATTTTGTGGCCTGTGGATGTGAAGCTTTAAATAACGACTTATTTTCTGCCTTAAATGTTCGGATAGCAATCGAGTCATTCCTGTAATTTATATTTTTCATCGTTAAAGTAATTTGTGTGGTTTTACCAGCTCCAGCGCAATATTTGGACTATTTATATCCTGGTGGTGATGGCGGCGACGAGAGATCATAGCCTTGCTCAGGTGGTTTAGGAGTCGAAGTTGTAGCGTTTGATTTTATTTCTGCGTTCGCTACGCGCAGTGAGTAGCTTCGTCGCGTTTTCTCTTGCTTTTCCATATATCTTTTTTTGGCATGGCATATGTCATGTTGGCTGTTTAGGAGGAGGGGGGCTGGGCGGGGCTCCTCCGATTTCATAAAATTTATTAGTGTAAAGAATAGCGGAGAGGTTGAAGTTAATTTTTTTTCATATTTGGGCGTTACCTGGGTAACTATGTCTTCTATTTATTAACTATCTTAACACAGTGTATTTTTTTAATGCACCTTCTCCTGCTATTATTGGATAAATCTATCTTTTTTTTATGTCCACATACATATATAAAAAAAAACCGTAAAAATGTGCCGAGTCTTACAAAGGTAGAAAAAAAAAGGACGTATACCCGGGCCTTTTTGTCATTCTCTATCAGTTGTTCAGGTGGCGGAGTTTATGAGCCTTATTTTTTTTTCTCATATTTTATTTCTTTTGTGGTTTGCTTGGTTGAAATTCAATTTAAATGAAGAAAATCACTCAACCTGCTAGCAGCAATAATTGGTTAAGTGATGTGTTGAGGCCAAAACAGAAGAAGGGCCCTAACCAGCCAAATTGAAGGGCGTTTGTATTTCCTGTTCTTTGATTATACTTATTAGATGAGTTCTCCATGTATCGCAGATATATAGCTTTGTGGCCATAAGTCACTAAAAGGTCGTGGCTTGTTTAGGCTCATGGCTAGCCGCTCAATGTATCTGTGAGATAAACACGCGGCTTAAATGTTGTTGGTTATTTTTATGGACGCCTGCGTAGAGCAGTTCCATAGGTTATGTGTCCGGGAGTTATTAGTCGATGCTTGAAATCGTTCTAGTCTTTTGGTGTGACGGAATTTTGAAAGCTCTTATACACTATTCCATTGATAGTTGGTGATAAACTAAATTTCAACATTTGTTTATTTCCTATGTTGGCGGTTCTTGTTTTCTTATTTTGTGAAAGTGTCGAAGCGGAACCAAAAAAAAGAGCTCGAGTTGAAAATCGTGATTTTCTTGAAATATTTCTGCCACTTGGCTGAGCGCTGCACTGAGTTGAGCTGTTTGACTTGGCCAAGATTCGCGCAAATTATTAAGAGGCAGCTGCACTCGAGTGTCTTCTCAACGAGGGCTGCCCCTAGCTCCCACTTACCGCAACTGGAGCTGAAGCTGATGTTGGCATTTGTTATTCATGTCCGCATGTTGCTGCTGCTGCTGCTGCATGTGCCTGCGCGCGCCTCACAATTAAGTTAGAAAAACATGTGTACATGCGCATTTGGGGCGTGAGTGGCATGCCCAAAAGAGCCAGGTCAACAGCGTCTTTAGCTTGCATTTTGTACCTGCCCCAGGGTCGCCCACGCGGCAAGCGCTGCCGCTGCGGCTGCGGCAAGTGGCGCGTTAATGAGCCGCGCCAGTGCCTTAACAATTGCATTTTGATAAATTGCTGGCCAACATACGACGAGGGACGAGGTGCCAGACGAAGAGTTGGAGCGCTAAGCCAAGCGGAGTTATGGAACCACATCAACTGGGCGAGGAAGTTGCCACAACTAACGGCGCTTTCATTCGCTAACAAGATCCTGTTCACTAATCCCAATTCAAGAGCTGATCGAGTTGCGCTTCAAGCTTCATTAGCCAAACAGTTGCGCAGTTCCTCAGTACAAGATGATTCTGCTTAGTCGGCCGGACGTGTGCTCATTGATGGACTGCAGAGATGCCCTGTAAAATGTTTACCAAGTTTGTTTTTGACATATTTATGTATCAAACTCAAATGATTTGTATTATTGATAAATAATTCACAATATGGTGGACAATTTGTATATCTTATGTATATTTCCGATATAGTACTGATGAAACCGGTTAGTTTGTAATAGTTCTGCCTATTTGGGCTGTAACAATTGACAAGTATTTCAAATATTTTCAATTCAATAAAATTGTGGCTATAATCTTCTACTTATTTGATGTCTAATCTCTTATTTGGAATGGGACATTGATGTATTTATTTCTGAAGTATCCATATGGATATTTTATTTGTATTTCGTATATTTGGCTCTACTTGGACCGTGTTGTTCTGGTCGGTTGGGATGGATTGAACTCTTTGGAATATCTAAATTATAAGACGTATTTCTTAAAAATGTTTTCATTCTTTATTGTAACAAGGAATTTGAGTGTTTTTTTTTTTTTTTTTTTGGAGTTCTCAGGATTTTGTGTTGCTTCTCTTATTTTTGTCTTTTTATTGCTCACCCTCAGATTAGCTGTAAGATAATGTGGGTATGGAGTCGTCATTGTCCTGTTCATCTTCTGCAAACGTGGCTCGCCGCCAGCTCTAGTCCAACTTACAGGGTATTTGTAGTAAAAGGAAAGTTCTGATCTGGTTGTTCTGGTTGGCTTTCTGGTTGCCTGACCAAGTGTGCGTTTGGCTAATGCACTTGGCATCTAATGCTTGGATGATGACTTAATTGCGCATTTTAGCATAGGCAAAGACCCAGATGCGCAGACAGAGAGTTTGAGATGCAGATGCAGATGCAGATACGGATACAAAATGCAGATAGAATTCGAGCAGTTACATTGGCAGCTACATAAGCGCCGGTCTGGTCAACGAGACGAGTCTGTGTTGTGACAGGCGGCGATTAGACCAAGTCCCTCTGCCTATCACTCGGGTACTCCAGCTCTCTCTCTCTCGGTTTATTTAAATGTGGCTCGATGTTTACTTGCTTGCTCGCCGTGCAGCTTGTTGCAGTTAACAGGGAAGTTGCCACAGGCGGCATATCAAAGTGTGCACTTGTAAGTGTGTGTGTGTGCCACATGCAAAAGTTAATCCTGTCATGCCTCACCGCACTCGCACACGCACATTTCCAATTCCCATTTTCCATTTTCCAATTGCGGTGTGTGGGAAAAATATCGCCAATTGGCTGGGATGACGATGCGTCATGATGCACATGCTAAAATTAATTATATGCCACACTTCCGGTACGCTTGACCTTAGCCAAAGTGCAGTGGTTGTTATTGTTGTTGTTTCACTCTGTTGCATGCCCCAGTTCGGTCATCGTTGACTGCCCCCGCTGCCACTTCACGGTCAGCTGAGCTGCTTTGCAACGCGGCAAGTGCAGCAACCGCAACAGGGTTGAATTCGAGTCTTCTAAATATATTTCTGTTCTGTTTGCTGACGAGTTGCGCCTCTTCTTATTTTGGTAATTGTCGCTGCAACTAGTTTCCCACGTTAGCAACAGGTCGCTCTCTCGTTCTTATTCACCTGTTTGGTAGTCACAGTTGCAGACACATCCATCAGCGACGTGTAAAACGCTTCGTTGATTTCTTCTTTTCCAATTTGATGGCTTATATTTTTTTGTTATAGAATAATTTCTATGTTTGGGTTGCTTCTTGATGTCTCTTTGTTGGTTTGGTTGTTATTGGCTTTTGTTGTATTGCTGCTATTCATTCATCTTCGACTTGACTGTACGATTTGCTAGTTCGGTTTTCGTCAATTATTTTCGTTTTTGTCTGGCGGAGCTCGTTTTATTTCTCTTCTCGTTTCTCTTAATTAAATCAACTCATATATATATATAATTTTTTATTTGGTCGTCTTAAGATTTAATCTCTTTGATGATGTGAGAGAAGTCTCTGTGCCTTAATTTGATATGGAGCTCAACGCAATTATAATTATTATCACCTATGTATGTATAACTTTCGTGCTCTTTTTTCTTGGGCTTTTTTGTCTCTTCCCTGCGTTTTCTTCTTCTCGTTTTTGTCGTTGGCTAAATTAAATGTGGAAAAGACAGAAATATCTAATTTATGTCTTCTAAGAACTGTGGGAGTTTTTATTTGTGTGCCTGAGAACAGTCGACTCAGTCTCATATTATCGGCCATTCAATCTGCATGTAATTGCTGCAAAGCAACCTAAGCTCGGTATACCAATTATTCTCAATATTTGAGGTATGCCAAGTCAGTATGTACCTGCTGATGTAACTGTGTATGTACCTGGACCTATATATAAATATATGTATCTTTATCTGTATATGTGCATTCATCTGTATCGGCACGTTGTACCTATTCCATTAGCTTAAGAGCCAAAAAAATAAATAAAAATAAATAAATAACTATAACACAAAAAGCCAGCTAATTTGCCAGCTAATTCATGGTCTTTTTTTTTGCCACGTATTTCCGCTTATGGGCGTCAGCCAAAATATTTACAACAATTTAAAACGCATAAATTTTCGATAGCTCTTTAAAGCCAGTTTATTTTGTTTTATTATTGGAAAAAAAAGGAAAAACAAAAAAAAAAAATCCAAAACAAAATCAATAAACTTGGCCCAAATGAAGGCTAAATGTGAACTTGAAAGTTAACGAATTTGGTAGCGTGTTTGATGAACGAAAAGCTGAAAGCCAACAGAGTAGTAGACAAGGTTTGAGGTAGCAGCTCGTGGTGAAGGGAAGGAGAGGCGGGGCAAAGCTGTATTGCATAACAGTAGAACAGCAACATTTTGCATAAATTAAAGCACTGCCACATGCAACAAGAGGCAAGCGAAGAAACGTGTTCAAAGACGCTGACAGGCAGCAGCAGAGTGGGAAGCAGCAGGGGCAAGGACAGAGCAGAGCAGTCGCAGGAGCCGTAGTTTGGTGCAAGTCTTTGGTTGCAGTGGCAGACATCTAGCTGCATTTGCATAGCAGCAAATTATGCAAAGGCTGTTAATGACAGTCGGAGGCAAAAAAGAAATGAGCTCAAGCACCAAATGCAAAAAACTCAAAAAGCGAAACGACTCAATGCGAGAAATGAGTAGAGTGGTGTGCCGTGTGCTCTGTGGTGTCTGTGCCACATGTGGCATGCTGCAAAGCAGTCGAAACCGTGCACAGTTCGATTAATTATGCATTTTAGACCATGTTTGTTGACTATGCTGCATGTGTGTGTGTGTGTGAAGATGTGTGGCTAATGCTGCTGCGGCTGCTGCTGCTTGCAACGACTGCAGCTTATCAGCAGGCAGTCAACAGTTTTAGCCTTGCTAGTATAACGGCACTATTGCACTAAATCACTCGCGGTACTTAAAGAGGCGTTCCACACCACAGACACAAACTTGCGCAACGGGCCAAACCGGCGCTGCCACAGGTTGCGCCCATCAAGCACTCCAAAAGAAATGGCTAAAAGGCGCGCAGACAGCCAACAAACAACACACATTATAGTTGCGTGTGCCAGTGTGCAACCGTGTGTGTGAGTGAGTGTGTGCATGCTCATAAAAAATGCATAAAGTTTTGAGCGACAACAACACGTGTTGCACACTCTCACACACTCACACGTGACTTGTTTGCTTTTGGGCCTTTGTCGTGTGTGACGCAGGCTCGAGTCAAATGCAACTCGAACTCTAAAAAAAAGAAAAGAGAAGAAAATGTCTATAAATCTATATATAAACTGGTCTGTTTCCCTTGTTTATATGTGTATGCATATAAAGTATTTTTTCTCTCTTCTTTTTATGCTGCTGCCGCCCCTTTTGTGTAAGCCAAGACAAAGGTACGCAACAAGGTCAGGGCAAATTAGAGGCTGAGCCACGCAGATTTCGTAATGGACTGGGAAAAGGCACAGCAGACAGAGCGACTCGTTGCAGCTAGAGTTTAGTGTGTGGGGGCCTTGACTCTGTGATGCGCCACGCCCAAAACGTGGCAACATTTTAATATAATCGCATTTTCGATTCTGGAGCATCAACTGCTGACCGCCCCCCAGCCCACATTTTAGGTCTAAATGCTAGCTACAAATCACAAGATCCACAGATCGTGTGCAGATAATCCCAAGTCTCTCCCTCTCTCTCTCTCTCTGCCTCTCACTGATAGTCGACTGCAGTTTATCTTTTGACCAATTGTGAAAGTAATTTAATGCGGATTCGGTTCAGTTGTTGCTGCTGCCGCTGCGGTTGCCTCTGCTGCTTCTTCTACATTTTTCAATTACCAAGAATTGCATGTTTCGTTTTAATTTCCACGTAGTTCAATTGCCCACCCGAGCCGAACCAAGCCGAATGTCTGCGTGTCGTAGTGCAACTTCTCTCTCTCTCTCTCTCTCTCTTCAGTTTCTAGGAAACTGGTTGGGGTACATCAGCACAACACACAGAGGTGTGTCTCTGTGTGTGTGTGCCTAAATGATTTTGAACCAGTTCTGGAGAAACTGCGTGTCTAAAATTTAATGAAATCGCTGGCCATACAGCTACAGCTACTCTCCATTGGAAAGAGAACAACATTTGAAATGCATTCGCTATACACTGCCGGATAGCCACTGCCAATCAGCTGTGCTGATGCGGATAATTGAGATATTATTAGCCAGCCAACGGGCACACGGCATTGGCATTTGAATTAAACGTGCCGCAATTGCTGAAATGTTACCTAATGAGCTGGATATTGCATTGGCCAACAGCACACAGAAAAGAGATTACAAATCAAGCAGCGGAGCGCAATCAATGGATTTATAGCGATTGGATTTAAGTAAATTACAGTTCCGTATATGGTTCGGATAGCAATCAAAGTACTCCATTAAGCCCATAAATTGATTTGAGTGTTAATTAATTGAAACGGATTGTGAGAGGGATAACAAATAAATGCACCTTTAACTATAATTAAATCTTGTTTTAATTCGATTGGATAACAGGAAAGTCAGTTATCAAATTGGTAAATATAGTGAAAAATATATTTAATATGTTTTAAAGCCTTGTGGATAAATTCCTGATAATTTCGGAAAATCTCGGATAAAATGATGGCCCTAATATATCAAGTGAAATTTGTCTACAGCCTAATATTCAAATAATGGGTCCACCGTTTCGGATAAGCAGCTATTTTTTTTTTTTTTTTAAGAGAAATTATAAAATATATTTAATTACAGCTTAGCGCACCGCTACCTAATTGGTAACTTAATCTAAACAGATATTTACAAAAATTTATTTACTTAAAAGCTATATTAATATTAATATTATATGCATATATTCTTGTCAAATCTGGAGGTGTTAGGTCAAGACCCGATCCAGTAGGTCTTGAGAGTGGTGGCGTTTCAGTCTTCTTCTTATATTTCTACGGCAGTTGACTGCAGAGCCTAGTCGTCTGGCCAAGCTATTTGGGTGTGCATTAGGCTTCCAGTGTATTTTTTGACATCTCCTGTATTTTGTCTCTGATTTTGGTTACTTTGAGGTCGCGTTCGATGTTTCTTATTCTAATGTACCACGGAGCCCCAGTGATCTTCATTAAAGTTTTTGCTTGTAATACTCGCAGTTTATTCAAATGACATTTGGCTGCGACGCCATATATTTGAATAGCGTAAAACAAGCTAGGGGCTAATATTGTTATATAAATTTTGATTTCGTTGTCCAGCGACAGCTTATTTCGTGGTGTTAGTAGCCATGATAGCTTACCAAGTT
The DNA here is from genome assembly GCF_018153725.1 of Drosophila mojavensis. Taxonomy (NCBI): domain Eukaryota; kingdom Metazoa; phylum Arthropoda; class Insecta; order Diptera; family Drosophilidae; genus Drosophila; species Drosophila mojavensis. Next base: position 4,932,477 of record NW_025318906.1, on the reverse strand, counting down.
TGGCCTTGAACGCGTGTTGCACTGATGTAACATGCCTTTGGAATGTAAGGCGCCTGTCCAGGATCACCGCGAGATATTTTTGTGCTGGTTTGGGATTCAGCGTTATTCCATTTAACGTGACTCCAGGGCATATTGGCAGCTAGAATTTTGCAATTGACATTTATCTGCTATACGACCTACTATTTAAGCTATTCTCTGTGGCAATAACTTGTCTAGCCATTCCATTCCATTTCCATTTGCAATATGTGTCAAGCACTTTACTTTAATTATGCTCATATGCCAGCGTACGTCTGTCTGGTTAGTTGTGACACACACACATCAAGGAAATGACAAACATCAAGCCAAATAAACTCAAACTCGAAACTCAAAATCTTCTTAACCCAAATTTATGCATGTGTCATAGATCGCACCATAGTTGGTCAGATGCACGTCAGCTCCATGCTAGACCGTTTGCGTAAGGCAAATCAAATTGCAAGTTAGCTTCGAAATGAAACGCAAGAGTTGACTGACATCAAATACTCTATACATGCTTAATCGATACGCAAATAAATATATTGTAAAACCTATACCAACTACTCTGCAATCAGTGATTATTTCGATAACTAATTGAGGAAAAATATGTCATTGGGATAGACTTCTTTAGACAGAGTGCAGGTCATCCCGCAGTTGCTTATACTCGATGCTAGCCGTCCTTGTTGCTTATGGCTTTTTGCACGAAAAGAGAAAACCACCGACCCAGCCTGGCCAACAGCTGAGACTTGCTGGACAGCTGCGAGTATGTCAACAGTCTCGCCCATATTTGGCAATCAATTTATTTTGTTTTTTATACATTTTTGGCTTTGGCTAGATTTGAATTGGGCTGACGCTGGTGTTGGGCTATCAAAGTCAATCAACAGGCGCACAATTCATTTGTGACAGATTATGCCTTGACTTTGTTTGGGCAGCAGTTGACAATCGCAATGAATGGATCGAATGGATCGACTGCCGTTTAGAAAGCAACGCTCTAGTCTTCGCCCCCTTTGATTGATCGCACGCAGATGTGGATAAGGTGTATATTTGATTGTTGTTGCTGTCTTTTTTTTTCTCTCTTTTTTTTTTGGCACTGTCCAACATAACAAATGGAATTTGCATTGGAAACCACAAAACGTAGCACATAAAACTTTCACTAGCTTCACTTCGGAATCGTATTTTCTGTTTCTTTTTCTTTAACGATCTGTTTAATATTATCGCTGGTGATCTTCCGGCTGAACTACTACAACATGGTGTTAATGCTAATAGCAAATGCCCATCAGTTAGCTACACATGCAACATGCTGCAAGACATTCACTTTTGCATGCAGCCCAGTCTACAGTCTGCCGAGTGCGAGACCCATTAAAATGTGCTTTGGCGAAAGGGTCTGCAGTCAAGGCTTTATAGTCGTATAGCTACTATTAAAGAGCCTCACACAAATTTGACTTGGCTCTGATCAAACGACAGAGGCAGAGGCAGAGGCAGAGGCCAAGTCAGAGTCAGAGGCTCTCTTGTTATCATTCATTTGCATAAATTTACAAGTTATTCAAATAAATCGCTTGGCGTGCTGGCAAATTGCTTTTAGCTGCCGCTTCTCACATTGATTAGGCTACAGCTTGGACATTAGGCAGCTGGTTTTTGTTCATTCGATTGTTTGTTTGTTTGCTGTTCATGCTCCAGATGTTGTGCAATGTGATATAAATCCAGAGATGCTTATGAATGAGAATGTTAAACTCGAAAAGTCAAGCCTAACACGCAACTGCAACGATGGTATGAAGAGCTAAACGCATAAAGCACTTGGCGTTAAGTCACACAAATGACTTTAATTGCTGAAATTAAAAAACAGAAACAGAAACTGAAAATATAAACAGAAATACCAAAACACTAAATTATGGCCAGCGGGCAAGCTGAAATTAACAGAGAAATCATGTAAGAATGTGAGAGTTGCGATTTGATTGACTAGCAAATGCCCTGTAGAAATGTGCTATTAGAATAGAATTATTTTGTATTTTCATGTTTTTTTTTTTTTAATCTGACTCAGCTTAAGCAACAAGCAAACTGAAGTAAATTCATATACTTATTTTCCTTATGCAGAACGTGAATTTCTAGTTTATTGAAGTACTAAAATTAATTGATGCTATATTATATATTCATATTATACTGGCCTAACTTTCTTTCTCTTGAGCTATTTTTATAATAATCATAAGCTTATACAAACCCTGATATAATCTTTAGTATGTATTGAGTTCGTGGAGGTCAAGCAAAACAACATTTATTTATGCAGCTATATCTCAAGATGGGAGTTTATATGCTGCCAATCTTCTCTTGAATGTTCCATCTCTTGCCTATGCAAACTCCCCTTGAAGTCAGTCATCTATAAACAGGGTATTTAAAGGCAAATTAAAACTGAAACATGACCAGGCTGGGTGCCATATGAAAAGCAAGTTAAAAGTTGCCGCTGGAATTTCTAAAGCAATATCAAATTGTTGCTGCTGGTTGGCTGCATAATCGGCCGAGTGTGTGCCACAGTGTTGCTTCGAGTGAAAGTACACAGAAAATAATGCGGCAGTCGGAAAGAAGCAAGCAAGCAGCCAGCCAGCCAGCCAGCCAGCTAGTCGGCCAGTCAGCCAGGCAGGCAGGGAACGAAGGCAGATTCCACATTGGTCAGAGACGGAGCTTAAAGTTTATGACTCTATGGCTATGGTGATGGCCACATGCTGATGGCCCGACATGCGCTGGCAATTTCGAAATTTCATAAATTGGACAGCAACACGCATGCGCCAGCAGCTGCAACATGTTGGTTGCTGCTGCTGTTGTTGCTGCTGTTGCTGCTGCAGCTGCAATTCGGCCACAATTGCAGTCAGAACAGATTAGAAATGTCCGGCGCGTTGAATTTAAATGAGTTTTCGCTACATCTCAGCCGGCTAATTGCAAATTGGGCTTGTCAGCATTCATCATGCGCATATGAATATGAATATTCAGTTGAATATCCGTGCACATATAGCTCTAATAATATACATAGCTTTGTGCATATCGTTTCTGCAAATGGAGCAACATTACGTATGCGCAATTTTCCAAGTCTCAGGCCAACCGAATTAGCATGCAACAGGATTTGCAAATGTGACTGGGCGGGGATTCAAGAGAAGCCATAAAGTCAAGTGGATATTTTGTAGCGGCTCTATTAATTATATGTAGCATATTATGTAATAATGGGTGGATTCCTAAGGCGCGCGAGAGAGCTTGATGATTTATGATGAATAAAGCAATTATAATTTAATTTGATTAGTTCTTAAGATTGCTTAAGGCTGATGATTATTTATGTAAACCTTTGTATATATTTAAAATACTATCCAAATATTTTTTATAAATTATAAATAGTGTCAATTTAATTTATTCATGTGAAAAATAAACAAAATTTTTGAAACAAATACAACTGAATTTTCTTTAAAGCTTTGCTATCTTTCAATACCTGATTGTATATCTAAAATTGTATTTAAATTTCTAGAGTATATCGTAATCTGCTTACAACTCAATTCACAGGAAATATGATGGTAGACTAATCTCAAATGTCCAATATATCTACTTGCAGCAACCAGTTGAGCCACAAATTGAAGCCCACTCCCGCACCGCGCATGAGCAGCTGCGGTAGCAGACAACAGCGCAAGATGGAGCAGCCCGGCAGCAGTTACTATACGCAAACGGAAAGCGAATTGCTGCAGCTGGAGGCTGGAGGTGCAGCGCCCTATCCACAGCAGCAGCAGCAACAGTTACAACAACAACATCAACAGCAGCAGCAGCAACAACAACAACAACAACAACAACAGCAACAGCAACAGCTCGCTGCTAGCAGCATTAGCATTAGCAACCACTCAACCACTTCGACGGTCAACAATTTGGATGCCCCATCGACGGCTAGCAGCAGCGGGACGCCTTCGCATTTTGTGTCGCCGTTGCAGCGACGCCACTGCCAGCCGCCCAATCATTTGCCACTGAACTCGGTGGTTGCCACGCCGCTGCGCACCGCTAGCTACAAGACGGCCGCAACCGCCAGTGTCTATCATCATAGCCACCATCAGCAGCTGGACTTTCAGCGCAATTCACAGTCGGACGACGACAGTGGCTGTGCTCTGGAGGAGTACACCTGGGTGCCGCCGGGTCTGCGACCCGATCAGGTGAGCAATGAGCAATGAGGGATGGGGCGTGTGGTGATGGGGCGTGGTGCGCAAACACAACACACATGACTGCAATTTGTCGCAGCTAATTAGGTGAAATCAAAAAGCCAACGGCTGCATTGATTTCCATGTGGTTACCATGTGGTTGCCATGTGGTTTTCTTTTTGACCACCTGCCGTGGGCAATTGACTTTTGATTTCGTTTTGCCTTGGCCACGGCCCCAAAAAAATCAGAGCCAGAGCCAGTTCACTGACGTTGCGTTTAAGGAAATTCGAGCAGTTTAATTGACGGTGAAAAGCGGCTTTTCCATTTTGTTTTTCGGTTCGATAATTATCGCCCCAATCTGGCGGCTGGCAATCGATCCGAAAAGCGAAAGTATTTTGTAATTAAATCGCTTGTTGCCCGCATTTTGCTTGCATAACGGGCGCGGGAAAAACTAAACGAAAATAACTGAAAAATCGAACTGTAATCGTTTGGGCAGTTCGTTTGTTTCTGTTTTTCCAGCCATTCTGCTGGCTCATGACTTTTTCGCGACATTTTTCCACTTTCGCACGTTTTGCAGCGTGGCTTTTACTTTTGTTTTTATGTTTTTCTTCGTTTTTTATTTTTGTTGTTGGTTTTTGCTTGTCGATATTTGCGCTGTGGGCGTGCATTGTTGTTATTGGCTTTTAGCCAAGTTGGTGAAAGCGTTTTGTCAGTGGACGTTGATTAATACGTTATGGCTTGTCCCTAATGAAACGCTTCCCACGGAATTTGTCGCCAAATCGTTAAAACTAAAGTTTATGACTAATATATATATAACTGCAGTGCTTAAGTTTTTATATCTGATTATGAACAATCTCTAACTCACTCTCTCTGTCTCTGTCTCTGTCTCTGTCTCGCTTTTATCTGCTCGTTAACAGGTTCGTTTGTACTTCAGCCAACTGCCGGACGACAAAGTGCCCTACGTCAACAGTCCGGGGGAAAAGTATCGCGTGAAACAATTGCTGCACCAGCTGCCGCCCCAAGATAACGAAGTGAGTATTAGCCAAAAAACGAAGACGACAGCCAGAAAGGACTCGACTCATCAGATTGGTAGCACTAGGGAGCACTTGATGCGAAAAAGAACTCAAGCATCATAAAAATGCAGTTAATGTGGAGGAAAGCGTTTGCCAAGTTTTTTTTTTAAGAATATCGAAACGCAACCAAAGTGACAGTAAATGGAAAGAAGTAGTTTTAGCATGATCGAAGATAGAATACCCTAACAGATGGTTTATAGTCGAGCAGCGCGCAGAGAATGAGCACATGTAGAATGCATACGACTGAGTTCTCTATAAGTTTACTAAATGTATTTTATGGTTAATTAAATAAAATGAAGATTAAATTTGTCTGATCTCTAAAAACTATGCTTTATCAATATAGACAAAGTTTGCAACAAAATACTCCTTAAATGATTCTAAAAATAAAAAAATAAAAATATGAACAATAATATATAAATACATAATTTTCTGCAGATATTTCTAGAAAAAAAGTTTATTGTTGCTATACCTTCATATAATGATTTAAACCAAATTGCAATCATTCCTTCTGAAGCTCAATTCAGATAGGCCAACATATAAGATCATTGTTAAATAAGATCAGTCAACGATAATAGACTCTATTAACTACAATAACTGTAAAGTATAAGTACAGCTCCCCAGCCAGGGTATGCCAAGAGAAAAGAAAGGGAAGAATAAATTTGTATACAAAATCAAGGCACGCCCCCTGCTGCAGTGCGAGATTAAAAAAGTTGGCGTTGCCTTTTTGGAGCTGCTGTAAAAGAGATTTTAATTAATATTTACAATACAAGAAAAGTTCGCTCCAGCACCAGCGCCAGCGCCAGCTCGAGCTGCAGCTACCATTAAACATGCTTTCCCATAACCTCTGCCTTTACCTTTACGTTTACGTTTACCTTTGCTTTTGCCATTGCAGGTGCGCTATTGCCACTCGCTGAGCGACGAGGAGCGCAAGGAGCTGCGAATATTTTCGGCGCAGCGCAAGCGGGAAGCACTCGGACGTGGAGCGGTGCGGCTGTTGTCCGATGAAAGGCCCTGCAAGGGGGTAAGTACAAGTTGCAAGCTCATCTACAGTCCTTCTCCCGTCACTCCCACTCTCCCTCTTTGTCCCTGTCTTTGTTCTCCTTCAACTTAATTGTGAGCCAAGAAATTTGCATTTTATTATGAGCAACAAAGGCGGCGGCCCGAAGAAAAGGCGAGTTTCGATTTCAGTTTTTGCCAGCGCCCAGCCCAGGCAAAGTTTTGCGCAAACTTTGACAGGACTCGCTTGATGCCTTGAAATAGTGGGTGGAATGAAAATGAACAAAAAAAAAAAAATTGACAATGGCGCCTGCCAGAAACAATAAGGGACTTGTTGGTCGGTGCAGGGGAACAGAGGTGTGCGGGGGCAAATGGTTAACTTTCAAACGTCGCGTCGCGTCGCGTTGTATCGCAAGTTGGCAGCGTCTCAAATAAAAGATGACAAAAAGATTTCATTAAGTACACTTTTAGCAAACGGCAAAGTGCTGCAACAAGGCGAAAAACTGCAAATGAAAAACGTTGTTGCAGAAACAATTGCAGCAACTGCCATTGCAAACAGCAATACAAAAGGCCACTCCACGCTCCACACACACTCACGCATACACTGCGAGCTACGGCACTCGACTGCGTGGACTGCGGAGTGCGGAAAGTTGATTTCAAATACCCTATAAAGTGGATGTCACAAGCTGTATTGAAACTATGAGAGCAGCAGCGATAATAGACGCAATTTTGCTGTGGGAGTTGCGGCAATTACGTCACTTATGAAATAGAGTATCAATGCCATTTTAGGGTTTTGAAGCCGAAGACTTATGAAGTATAGGCGAAAAGTCTAGTATGTGCGTATTTCAGTTAACACTAAGAATCAAATTTGTCAGATATTTACTATATATGCTCAATTTTGGTTTATAAATTTTAAAGAAAAAGTCAAAAGACTAGATATTTTAGAGGCTCTATATATTATCTATACAGTTTCTTATAGGTTGGCTTAAAAAAAATAGTTAAACCTTATATAAGGTATTGTTATTTAGAAAAAGTCAAATATTCAATCATAATTCTGGTTTAATAGATTTTTTTTTTTTTGTTCTCAGACTCAATTGGAAATAATGACACTTACTTCCAATTTCAAGAATATTATTTGCTATTGCATATTTAAACACAGCCTATGTCTATAATATATGAATATTTATATTCAATAATAGATATATTTGCCAGAGATTTTCCCATTTTTACAGCCGATTAACATTCCCAGGTGAGCTGCTAGTCGCGCACTGTTAAGTCCAATCTGCTTGTCAGGTTTTTGGTCTGCAGCGTATAGCGAAAAGTGAATGTATATATATATTTGTATATGTATATTTAGGGAGAGAAACTGTTCAACGCAGTGAAATGGCACTAAAGCACAATGCTTGTAGCATAAAATAGTATTGTAGTAGCAGTAGCTGCAGCAGCAGTAGGTAGTGCTGCCCCTTCAGTAGAAGGTAGTGAAATATTTTCCCCCTCATGCACAAAATTTGCATTGTTATTAGCTTGGCAGTCTCTGGAGCGGAGTGCGTGCTGGCTAACCAACTCAGCTTCAACTTTCAACTTGGCCTGTCTGCTGCTGCTGCTGCTGCTGCTGCTGCATACCATATTCCATAACCCTGATCCCGTATCCCGATGCTGTTCCCGTTGCCGTCGCCAATGTCGATCCATAGCTCCCACTGTCTGCCGCAGATAGTTGTGGAGCTTGATTTTATTGTGTTCACATTCGCCACTCGTAAAACTTATTAAAAAGTTTATGCCGCATGCTGCCACGCAGTGCTGCGTGTCTGTGTCTGAGTCTGGGCAACGGGTTGGACATGCAGCAGCAACTGCAGCATCCATTTGTCCGATCCCCACCGCACCCCTTGGCCAGCCAGATGCCTCGCTGTCTGCTACGTGCGTGGGCGTTGCGGCTCGTCGGAGGTGTTGCCTGGCATTAAAGTTGTGCCCAAGTTTTTCCAGTGATTTTCTTTGGTTTTGGCTTTGGCTTTGGCTTGTTGGTCGGTGGGAGACGACGACCAAATTGGCAGCCAAGTTGCATTTATTACGCCTTGCCGCAACGACTTATATGGCAGACAGGACCGGGACCAGGGCCAGCACTGGACCGGGCCAACGCCAGGTTCAGAGTTCATTAGAGAGACAAGACGCGCGAACAGCGTGCGAAGTTTTCAATTCAAGCCAAGTTTGTCCTCTCCACTCATGTTTAATGCCAAAGTGCAGTCACATATTTGATTTCATATGTTTTGATCAATGATTCAAGGGCTTACCTTATAAGATAGTTTAGTTATTTATGATGCGACTTTTACCACTGTAAGTTATACAGTTGAAAGTTTACCTGCCGCAGACTTCTCTGGGTATTAAAAGTTGGGAAGTTTCTATAAAGGGCGACGATTTTGATTACTTAAAGGAAAGTGTGCATACTTCGTGAGCAAATAAGAAAAATTATATATGATTTAAAGAGAAATATGATCAATTAAATTTTTATGTGCATACAGATATCGTAATAACTAGAAACGCAATCAAATCCAAAGATATGTTGTGAATTAAAAATGAAAAATATTTAACCAATTTTTGATGTAGCTATTATCGCGGTATTTATATAATTATTTTGGTTAGAGTTAAGCAATAAATTGAGCGAAAGAGGGAGAGAGTTATATAAACGAAAATAGAAAAGAAATAAAAGAAATACCGTTAGATAGTCATAAATAAATTTGGTATATAGCGGTTGCTTAATGAGTGTGCTTAGTATGTAGCTACCGTAGCACGTGTGTAAACTGTTTTTGCGTAACTTGGCTAATACAACTCACATTAACTAAAGATATAAATTCTTAAGATTCTATTAAAGGAATTGAAGAAGAGCAGATATTATATAGAAAAGTAATATATTGAGAGTGCATATACTCTATAAGAAATATTTATATAGATTCAATTAGTTGATTCAGCTTGACATCTATCAAAATTCCTGCCTTTTAGCCAACCATAAATGAATATTTATTCGGTTCAAAGCATCCGAGTTCAACTGCAGATGAATGCCATATTAATGAAATCTGATAAGCTAAGTCAGATTAAATGTGATGAGCAGAAACTGACGAGCCAGAGCCAGTGCTCACAGCACAGAGCTCGGCTACTTAAAATTCACAAACCATAACTGCGACTTGCTAAACGAAGGTTAAAATGTGAACAAAGCAAATGCCGCCCACTGGAACTGGCTGGGCGGGGCGGGGCTCTGTAAAGGGAAAAGCGTGGAGGATAGCCAAGCAGAAATTATGCTTAAAGGAAATTTATGAAAACGCTCAATGAGCCTGAATGATGTCTACTCCCTTGCTGCGTCCGCTGCTGTCGCTGTCGCTGCTGATGCTGCCAAAAAGCACTCATATTCAGTCAAGCGTAAATGAGTCGCAGCACAAGGCCAGAAACGTGCGTCAAACTTGGAATCTGAGTCGGGGTCAGGGACACGGAGTCAGAGTCAGAGTCTCAATGAGAGACAGAGACAGAGCCAGGACCAGAGTTGGCAAATGATTTGGCCAGCTCCGATTTTCCACACGAACAACAATGGAGTCAACTGTCGAGCGCTGAGCGGATGTGACAGCCGAGCTTGACAAGGATGTGACACTAAAGGTCGTCCCGGCAACGATGAAATACAAAATAATTATTAAGAAAATGCCATGAAATATATTTCATTTTTTTTCCCACTGAACTGGGGGAGTGCATATAAAAGGTAGCTGGCAAATATTGTTGCCTCGCTGTGCCTGTTAAGCAAAAAGTTTATGTACTGAAAAGGGCACGATAACGAGCGTCATTAATAATTTGAAGGCACTGTGCAATGAGCGAGAGAGAGCGCGATAGAGTGAATAAATGAAAAAGGCGAGGCAGCGGAGAATTGGGCAGGAAATTGTCTTGCTTGTTGGTGCTGCAAAGTTTGTCGGGCACAGCGCCAAAGTTGGGATTAGGACAGACACACGAAATGGGTTACGAACAGGAGCAGCCAGCTAGGGCTGTGTGCCAGGTGGCGCCTCCGCGTGGCAGCCAGCTACAATTTGTCAATAGCATAATTGTCTGCAGTGCAGCGCTGGAGGACTCCACGGTTCAGGGTTCATCAATTGCATGGCGACTAGCGACTGGCGACGGGCGACTGGGATTAATTGGATTGATAAGATAAATGAGCAGCGATTGCTGTTAAACACACGACATTTGGCAGCAGCGGCAGCAGCAGTGGCGCAAATCCTGAAAAATGTCCTTTTAAGTGGACACATGGCAAATGGAACTGGCAAAACTTTTGCACTTGCAATTTAGTTTGGCCACAGAATAACTAAGTTTTACTTACTTAGTGCACTTGTTCCGGCCAAAAGTTGTCTAAGCCACAACAAAGTGCTGGCCCCGAAAAAGAGAACTAGAGAGAACTAGAGAAAGAAGCAATCCTCAACCGCAACAGGATGCGCAAAAATACATCATTAGCGACCGGGCCTGGTATGGAGCCTAATTAAAGTGCGTGGTGGCTGCCTTTGCCGCTGTGAAGGGAATGAGAAAGAGACGAAGTTGGCAACAATTAACGACGCATGCAGTGGGCCAAGTTGTCAGGCCAAGGAAATTATCAGCCCTGTCAGCAGAAACTGGAGTTGGGGCTGAGGCTGGCGCCTGGGAGGTACTGGCTGTCAATGTTTAATGGCTTGCAAAAGTAAATGTTGATTGCGGGCGTGGGGTGTGGGGTGTGGGGTGTGGGGTGAGGGGAGTGGGAGGCCAACCAACTGGCATCCGACTGAGGTTTAATAGCCTGGAAAGTTAAGAAGCTGCAAGCAGCCTAGTCAACAGTTCCACCACTCCACAGCACTCCAACAATGTCCTTGCAACGTCTTGTGGCTTTTGCGGCCCTGCTGGGGTAATTTGCGTGCGCGAATTGTGGACGCGGGGCTGGGAGGGGGGGTGAGCAAACCAGTACAGGAAACGCTAGCTGAAACGAAAATGGCGCAAATTGGCGACGGCTTTTGTCGTAGCTAAAAGCTCAGCGAGTAACAAAAGGGTTTGGGGCCTAAGGGCTGACTAGCCGCAAAATGGCAGCCGCCTCGCATGTGCCACAACTTTTTTGGCGTGGGCCACCGAAATAGCATTCATAAATCAGGGCAATAGCGTTAATTGCTTTGCATGCTCATAAAATGGAACGAAGTTGGGGGATTTCCTTCTCAAAGGTTCAAGAAGTGGCAAATAGGTTTCCGAAATGAAATAAAATGTTGGGTATTCGGCTACAACAAAGACATTAACTTGGCTAGAACTTATTAAAAAGTTAGCTAAAACCTATTAGAAATGGAGATATCTAATGGAATTTTCTATATTTGTCAGATATGCCACCTAATGTATTCGTGGGAATGATATTAGCAGAATATTCTATTTACAACCTGATTCTCATGGGCTTAGCATAATATTAATACTATTTCCAAATGCCTAATTTTTTCCAGTGCAATTAAGAGCTTATTTCAATTATGAACTTCATTATCTGCAGCTCAGAAGCTTTCATTAGTCGAAAAGAAAATAGTTATTTTATGCATCCAAGAAGTGGACTAGATTTTTTCAGTGTAAGAAGTTATAAATCTTCAAAATGCTACACAAGTTCAGGAGCTTATAATATAGCGGAATTTCAAATTATCTTGTTAGCTTAAATATAGCTATTTTCAGGAAATACACAGATCAATTTGTTATAAGTATCAGAGTAAAGAAGTTGCTCGCGGTAGATCCAACTATATATGATTCTACCTGATGTATGTATGTATAAAATTTGGTATTATTCGGTGTTATTCAAACTTACTTTTCTAATGCTGCAGAGTCTCTGCGAATCTATTAATAACGTTCTCATACTACATCGCCATCGCATTAGCCTGTTTACCGCATGTTCTTCCGCATTTGCTTCAGTTCCAAGTAACTAGGAATCTTATATAGCTGCCGCCCTCAGGGACGTTTTCTTTCTGGGAAGGCAAACATATTCCTTAAGCAGTGTACGAGGACATTAGCTCTCTTGACCCTATTACGTTGCTTGCTCTACGTAAATGAGTTCATTATGCGAATTGCTTCAACTTTAACGAGTTGAGGTTGAGTCATTAAAACTGCGCTTCCGTTTGGGTTGGTTCCGTGACAACAGCCAGAGCAGCAGCAGCAGCAGCAGCAACTCCTACCTCGACTCCTGCTCCAACTTTGACTCCTACTCGTATTGCGAGTGCGACACCGACACCAGAATTTTGCTTGCGGCCTTTTCTCGTGTTTCGTGCTCCGTGTTTTATCCAAACAGTTTAAAGTCTCTGGTTTTTCCACTCTCTAGGGAGCACTTCTGCGACGAGGCCGGGCACATGGCCGGCAGCTATTTTTGCATTATTTCCGTTGTGAAAAAGCAAAACCACAAAGTAATCGTGAGAGTGAGGGCGAGGGCGAGGGATGGATGGTTGAGGGAGGGGGTGTTTGGCGTTCTGTTCTCGTGCTGGTTCTGTGCCATGTCCTCGCTTGGGGGGCTTAAGCGTTTTATTACCGTTATTTAGCATTTATAGTCGCTTAAATATTTTGCCCAACCAAAGCAGACGCTGCAGATTTCTATCGCCACGTTGTCTCCCCGTGCAGAACTTTAGCATATTTTTGTTATTTATACGATATATATCTAATGTCTCTCTCTCTCTCTTCTCATTGCAGTGCAATGAACAGCTCTCCGGCGGTGACATTGTGGTCTTTGCCCAGCGCTTGGGCGCCCAAGTCTGCTGGCATCCCGGCTGCTTTGTGTGCAGTGTGTGCAAGGAGCTGCTCATGGACTTGATATACTTCCATCGTGATGGCAATCTCTACTGTGGCCGACATCATGCCGAAACACAGAAGCCGCGCTGCTCCGCTTGCGATGAGGTGAGTAACGAAGCTGAATAACTGATTGAATGATGGAACTCGCACAACTTGAAATTAGAATGATAATATTCGCTCTATATATAAATAATTATAGATATTATAGATATTTACCTTGATTTCCATATTTCACTTTTACTCACTCGCTACCATCTCGCTTGCTCTTCTCATCCATCACCCAGATCATCTTCTCGGATGAGTGCACGGAGGCCGAGGGTCGCACCTGGCACATGAAGCACTTCGCCTGCCAGGAGTGCGAGCACCAGCTGGGCGGCCAGCGTTACATAATGCGTGAGGGCAAGCCGTATTGCTTGGGCTGCTTTGACACCATGTTCGCCGAGTACTGTGACTACTGCGGCGAGGTCATTGGTGTGGATCAGGGCCAGATGAGCCACGATGGCCAGCATTGGCATGCGACGGATCAGTGCTTCTCCTGCTGCACGTGCCGTTGCTCGCTGCTGGGTCGTCCGTTTCTGCCGCGCCGTGGCACCATCTACTGTTCGATAGCGTGCAGCAAGGGCGAGCCGCCAACGCCTTCGGACACGAGCTCCGGTCCGCAGCTGCGGCCCACGCATCGCGCCTCCACTTCCAGTCAAATAGCGCGCTCGCCGCGACGCACTGCCGACTCGGCGGGGCGTGGCAAGACTGGGGTGGGCAATGGGCATGGTCATGGCCATGGACATGGACATGGTGGCAAGAGCACGGGCAGCGCCGGGGACTTGCTGGAGCGGCAGGAGCGCAAGCGTATGGAGGCAGCGGGCGTGGCCGATTTGCTGCTGGGTGGCTGTGTGCCTGGCATGCCGCGACCCGCCCATCCGCCGCCCATAGATCTGACAGAGCTGGGCATCAGCCTAGACAACATCTGCTCAGGTGACAAGTCGATCTTTGGCGACACGCAGCTGACATCCTCCATGCCAGACATGCTGCTGTCCAAGGCCGAGGACTCGCATAGCTATCAGAGCATAGACAAGATCAATCTGAACTCGCCCAGCAACTCGGACATGACGCAGAGCACCCAGGAGCTGGGCAACGAGCTGGAGCTGGACAATGAGTCAGTGCGTGAGCTGGAGCTGCCGCACGATGGCTACGAGCAGCTCTTCGCGGCCAAGCAGAACGAGAAGGAGGAGCACGGCCAGCAGCAGTTGGACAATCGGCCGCCGCTGAAGGAAGTGCGCTTCCACAGCGTGCAAGACACGATGTCCCGCTCGAAGAGCTACACGGACAACTCGAATGCGAGACGACGACGCCGGCGGCGCAATCAATCGCGCAGCTCCTCGGAGATGCAGATCAATCAAACGAATCTGCGACTGCACAATGCCCAAACCCAAGCCGGCAGCGGTGCACTGAATCTGCTTAACAATCTGGACAATTGCGATGTGGCGAGCATTTGCTCCACTTGCTCTTCGAGCTCCTCCAGCGACATGGACGACTATGTGTACCGTCTGCCCGCACGCAAGCATTATGGCGGTGTGCGTGTCGCCTACGTGCCCAACGACGCGCTGGCCTACGAGCGCAAGAAGAAGCTCGCCCAGTCGGGCGACACCAATGGCCAGCTGGGCAGCTCGGCCGGCAGCTGTCTGGGCGCTCCGTCTGCAACAATGCCAGCCATTATGCACGAGAACAAGAATTGCACAATATCATGACCACCTCCAATGCTGCCGCCGCCGCCGCTGAATTTGAGTAGCTATTACATCCTGGACACCATACTCGAGGAGCAAAGCCTCAGTCTGCTGCCCGAGAAGAAGCCGGGCTGCCTAAGGCGCGTCTGGAACTTCTTCGGGCTGGGTAAGGCGCGTCCGGGCAATGCACAGCGTCTATATAGCGTTTGAAATCGAGCTTCAATGGCAAATTGTGTAAATAGACATATCGATAAACACTACATACATATATACAGACATACACACACATATACAAGAAATATTGACTATACCCTAAGGATTCTGGGCATTTAAATTAGCTGTAATGTGAGCTGGTAAGACAACAATTTCTAACTTTTCTCTCTCTTCTCTTCTTCTTGTACATGATATTTATCCATTTTATCCGGCTAGCTTTTATCTTTCCTACTACACTATCCAGCTCACAAGTATTCCGAGTATTTATATATATAAGATATCACTGATTTTATCAACAACTTTGTACAAATCTAAACGGTATATCAAGCATTTACATATAGATATTATTATATATACTTTACTGTATAAGTATTGATCATAGTATAGAGCTAAGAATCTGCCAGCCACAAGAAATAAAAATGCAACGAACAATAAATTATGATGTAAAGCAACTGCCAACAAAAGAATTTGTGTATAAAACAATAAGAAATAGTGAAAAAAGAGCGAAAGTTTTCGCATAGCAAATGTGCAATAACTTATGAAGAAAATTCCCCCTCCAATCTGAGACCCTAATTTACATAGTTACAGATAAACATATACAAACATATATATATATACCTTATATATACATTAATATATACAGTTCTTTATATACAGTTTTATATCTCTTTAATTTTGTTGGCAAAAGATTCTTTTGTTTTTTTTAGAGGTATATTTAGGCTTTTATGTAATGTTTTGGCTTTCGCCCGTCGGCCTGTGTGAAAGTGAAAGAGTTATATAAAAGCGGAATGTGTCCAGAATATTTGAGAAAGTTTTTTTTTATTTTGGTTTTATGACACTTGTAAAAAATAAAATAAAACAATAACGTAAAAGGCATTTGCAAAATTGATTATGTCTATAAAATGTGAAAGAATTTGGAAAGTTAAGCCAGATATAGGTGTGGAACGCATACATATGACGAGTCTTAAGTATTACCAATTTTGTCTATATTTGGAGTTAGATCTTAAGTCTATCATTAGTATTAAAGTCAGTGTGTATGGAAACATAATCAAAAATAACAATATAAATAAATATACAATATGCATATGTGTATTTTAACGTAAACTCAACGAATAACAATTTGTGTTTCAATCGATTTATTTGCGGGGCACCAAATGCACCCAGTAGCCGCTTTGGGGTGTCAGCTGGAAACCACGCGAATCGCTCAGCAGATCTTTGACAGTCTTGGGAGAGCGTTCGATCTTGTACTTGAGCACGAGATTGTACAACATGGCCTTGGCCTGCATCAGAGCATAACGATTCCCTGGAATACACACAAATGCGTCGATTAATGTAGCGGGAGCTTATAATAAAGGAATTGGGGAAAGTTGAAAATCGAATGTGGATTTTTGAACTGGGTTCCCCAATTTCGTAAAGTTCACTCACCTATGCAATTGCGTGGACCCACGCCGAATGGCAGATACGTGTAGGGCACTAACTGATCTTTGTTCTCGTCGCTGAAGCGTTCCGGTATGAACTTGTGCGGTTCGGGGAAGAATTTGTCGTCCAAATGCAGACCCGAAATGGGTATATTGATGTGATCGCCCGCCTTGAATTCGAATAGCTTCGTGCCATCGTCATCGTAGAGCGTATAGTCCTTAGCACATTCACGATCCGTCGAAGCGGCCAGGGCCCATTTCCTCAGAGATTCGGATACAACCATGTCCAAGTACTTCATCTTAGTGACCGTATCATAGGTAAGCCTCTCACCCTTCAGCGCTTCGTGTGTTTCCCTGACCTCCTCATAAAGGCGTTCCTGCACATCGGGATTATTGAGTAGTTCGTAAGCGGTGGTGCATATCAAGCTGGCGTTATTCTCGAATGCCGCAAAGAAGAAGATGAAACATTGAGCCACCAGCTCATCGTCGCTCCACTGTTCCGCGGACTCCTTCTTGGCCTCCATGAGCAGCTGAATCATATCGGGTCGCACGATATTATTCTCCTCGCGGTATTTCATGGCGTCGACAACGAGACGAATGAAGAATTCTGTTTTCTGCGAGTCAAAGATTTTGAAACCGAGAAGCTGCAAAAGCAATTCAATTCAATTCAAGTTGAGACAAATGTCCTTTCTAGTAGATGAGCATACCTTGAACAATGTGGGCATAGCTGCGGACAGCATAAATTTGTACAGAGCCTTGCCGCGGAAGAAGGCTACCGACCTGCCGATTTCATAGAAATCATTATCTGGCGTCTTGTAGGAGCTGACCTTTAGACCAAAGGCTGTGGTTGCAATCAAATCGTTTGACAATCTATTGCACACCTCCTTCAGTTCCAGTTCGAAGCCCTCGCCGGGCTTGACAGCTGTCTTGGACATCTGATCCAAATGATCCATGCATTCGGCAAAGCTCTCGTTCATCAGACCGAACATGCTGCGCATCTTAGCTGACGTGAAGACAGGTGTTAGGGTGTTGCGCATGTGCTTCCAGCGCTGATCTCTCATCACGCTCAACATATCGTTAATCAATCGCTCGTTGGTGGAAAAGACGGCTTGATGATTTGGAAAGTAATCAAAGTCTTTGACGGTGATCTTCTTAATGAGCTCTGGATCGTTCACTTGTATCATGGGCGTGCGAAAGTTGAAGAAGCCTACCAGTTTGCTAAAAATCAATCAAAGCAAAGAGCGTACAGCAAATACTTGAGATAGGTCTGGGGCACGTTTGAAGACTTACTGTTGTCGGGTGCGAGCATAGAACTCAGCAACGAGCTTCTGGAATGAGGCCTTATTCATCACAACATCGACATTGTTACCGAAAATGGGCAAGGGTTTCTCGAAAGGCAGTCCACGCACCACAAACTCATTGTACCGCGCCGTTAACCATTTGTAAGTGAAGTAGAAGAGGCCCACCAGGGCCAGCAACAAAATAAGATCCATATTTCGACCTTGATCTTAACCCTGACAAATGCGAACAGAACGCTTCTAACCACCCGCAAGTCGCAGCTGGAACTAAATTTGCTACTGAGCAAACAAGTATTTATATGACGTCTCTCTCTCTCTCTCTCTCTCTATGGGCACTCAATAAAAAATACTTGATAGATAAAAGTTGTTGGGACTTGCGAAATTAACCCGTTTAGAATTTGTCATTTCGTGAGCGTTGCCTCCAATTTCGCGCTCTCTGCCATTGTTATCGCTCTGTCAGTACTATTATATCAAAAACAGTTGCTACGATTTCATACCCTGTAAATAAGCTGATATATATCAATGTACAATGTAGTACCAAAAGTTGCAATTAATGGGCAGATTCTAGCGGATTGTTGCCCATTCATATATTATATTGATTTCCACAAGATTTAAATTTATATTTTAACAAGATTACATGTAAGCAAACAGCTGATTAAAATGTACTTAAAAACAGATTAGAAACTTACAGAGTAAGCAAGAGA
Source organism: Drosophila mojavensis (assembly GCF_018153725.1). Taxonomy (NCBI): domain Eukaryota; kingdom Metazoa; phylum Arthropoda; class Insecta; order Diptera; family Drosophilidae; genus Drosophila; species Drosophila mojavensis. Next base: position 4,914,105 of record NW_025318906.1, on the reverse strand, counting down.
GAGAGAGAGAGAGAGAGAAAGTGATAATGAGAATATACAAAGTACTTGTACTCTAATGATAAATATAGACCTATAAAAGATAAGAATATTATGACTGACACTTTTTATCGTTTACATATTATATAAATTTATTTTTATATATACATACATTTTTTTTATGAATCAGATGCCTTTTAACAATAGATTCTCTAAAGCTATAAGATTACTGTCAACGGCAGATCGCATGGGAAATCTAAAGGGAAACGAAGACAAGTTGATATTATATTATTGTTATGTATCAATTGATATACTTTCGGCTGATGCAATTCAAAAGGGACTTGTTTTAATGTGCTCAACAGCTATTTGATAACGATAAAGCTATTACTTTTGTTTATATCAGTTGGCGCTTAGCATTCGATAAGATAGAAATGCCATTAGACCTCCATGTTGACCGAGTACAGCCAGAGCAGACGAGCTGTCTGACAGACACACATGGCTATTACATATATATTATAAATATTCCTCAAAAAATCATTCTAAACTTCAATGTACGCGGTATATAAAAAATACATAAATATTTCTCTGAGTTAGACTTTAAATTATTTAATCAAATGAAAGTCCAATGTTGTTGTTGAGTTGAGAATTGTTTGCTTGACTGACAACTTGATAGATTGATTTGCTACGCATCGCCAAAGTTGATTGAATATGGATAGAAGTTCGCTTTACCTGAGTCTTATGTAATCCATTAGAACTGCAAAGTTTTGAAAGCAAACACAAAAACTATGACATAAACAAAACCGTTTTGTTTACGGTTTGAATATTTTATCATATTGACCTATAGTTGGGCCAACTTCTCTGACTCAGACTGGGAGTTGAGCAGAGTTGAATACCTCATACAAAATACTCCATACAGACTGTGGAGCTAAACAGTTAAACAGCAAATTAGCCGCGAGCGCTCTAACAAAATGCCAGTAATTAAATATTTAGTCAGTTTGTTTAGTTTAGCTAGATGGATGGATGGATGGTTGCTTGGTTAGACATGGGTTGTCTTGACTTGGGTTGGCTTGGCTTGACTTGACTTGATTGCCAGACTGTGACTGGCACATTTCGAGCTTGGAAATTTGCAAAATGTTTGTCATTTGTTTGTTGTTAGAAAGGAAAGGCACAAGAGAAAGAGAAATAGAGAAGAGAATTGACGTTATTGACTGAAATGTGTAAATTGTATGGTAAAGCAAAACATAAATGGAAAAAACTTTCTGTATCAAGATGAGAGTAAATTCTTTGAGAATTTTAGATCATATGAAATTTTTGACTTTTATAATGATATCTACGTGTACTTAGAGATATCCAGTCTACATTGCTATACTTATAACTAAACTCTTTTTAGAATTTACGAACATTAACCATACGTGCCCATTTGTGGTAAGTATTTCAATTGTAAGTGCTTGAATTTAGTACTCTATTATTAATACATTGCCAATAGGGCATGCAAATAAATTATTAAATTAACTTAAAGCGAAGCATGATTTAAAACTGTTCTTCTATTTTACTATTCTTATTCTTCAACATCATCGGCTGTTCTATACGACACAACTGTTCTGTACGACCACTAACCATACATTATTTTATTCTTCTTACTTCTACAAACGGTTCATAATCTAGCTCGAAGCTTGCGTTCGTTCCGAACGACATTTGCCAGGGATGTCGTAACTTTTCAGATACCTACATGTATACATATTTATGTGTTTTTTTTTTTTTTTTTTTTTTTTATATCTAATATCAAAATTATGGCGAATATAATAATTAAACGCTTCCAAAAAATGTTATTAGTTGATGTATTCAACCAGAATGATTAATATGTATCTCTCTATATGTGATCTTGTTTTAGAACCGAACACTTGTGTCACTATAATTGGGGCCGACTGCTCTAAAAAATGGGATTGGGTTATGTTTACTTAAAAATCAAGAGAAAATGGTGCTTATTTTTTGTATCAATGTATTTGGAGACTTAAGAAATTTTGACTTTGACATCAAGATACAGTATTCTAATCTAAGTAGTTTCTTGGTGTAGCTTAGGCATTATTTTCGTTTACTATCCAGGTGGACGTCCAGACAGACATGATAAGATTTTATTACTTCATTCTAATCAAAAACTTATATACCACAATTTCTGACTGTTACAAATATATTCACAAAAACATAATACCCTGAATTGAAATTTGCAATTTAATTAGGGTAATGGTATCATTAATTGTACACCAAACATCGGGATCTATTTGATATTAATAGCTCTCTGATGTGGAAATATCGCTTAAGATACATTTGTACACATGCTTCCACAACTATTCTATAGTGGAGTGTCATCCGAGTACAATGGCTTTGCGGATCTTTCTTATTGCTTGCGCTATTATTCAGCTCTGGATAACTCTCAAGCCCAGTTACCATGTGAGTTGGAATCAGCACGAAATTAAAGCACCTAAATTATTTCATATATTTATAAATAGGAAGCTGAGGCTATTGAGTTCAAGATGACAAATCTGGTTTGCGAGACTCTCAATAAGTCATGGATGGTCTTCCATAAATGCAGACTTCGGGCCGTCAGTCGTAATAAGACTTGCATGTATTTGAATGGAACTATTCTGCATCCTGCGTATAAAATTCATACCCGAGTTGAAGTCTTTCAAAAGGCCAATGGCTACAAACCATGGCTCATTAATACGACTGTTGATGTCTGCCGTTTTATGAAGAAACCCTTTAATCCAGTGGCAATAGCCATAGCAAAACTTTTCATAGAATTCTCCAATTTTAACCACACGTGTCCTTATCTGGTATGTATTTACAACCGAAGTAACTGAAAGCTAGCTCATTTTCTTCAAATAGGGGCCACAAATCGTCGATGGATTTTATCTCAGATATAAATCTCTGCCACATGGTATGCCAACTGGCGAATATCTTTTGAGCTTAACTTGGAATTTTGACTGGAAACCACAGTTTATAACAAACATTTACTTTAAATTCACAGAAGACCTAAAGGCGGATGCTTAAATGTTCGATTTGTATTAAAGTCGTCTATATATTGCACACATGTGAAATCTAATGAATCTATTGAAATTGATCATACGTTCGAGTGGGTTTTAGTAATTTAACTATTTTCCAAAAATGTATTTAGTCGATGTAGTCAAGCAGAACATGTGCTTATAATTGAAAATGATTTGCACAAGATTTTTTACCTAATAGAATTCAGAAGAAATATGTTTTTTTAATATGTCCGACCAGCCTATATGCCAATTGTAAAACCAGCTTCCAGAGTGCTCCTTCATCCCAACAATGTGATCCCTGCATCAATTGGTAGGCAAAATGAGTCTTTTCCCTCTGTCTCTCTTTCTCTCTCTCTCTCTCTTTCGTTTAGCAAAACCCGAAATTGTCCTTTTCTCTCTCGGATTAATTTGACTTAGCGCAAATTCTCTGAGTATCATAAATTCCGTTAATTACAAATGATTTGCTAAGATACAAAAATATATAACAACCATTTGTATAATTTGATAAAAATTTTGTATATATAATACCACAGCTATACAAAAATATTTGTAATTATTTTTGTGGGAACTGAAGCGAAAATAGCTCCCAAGTCCTAAATAGAATTGTTATCGAATTTGTAAATACATTACTAAGTTACATTTTATACGAGAATCATCACGATGCGCACTGTTCTCATAGTTTATGGTATTCTTCAGCTTTGGATTGCTCTTAAACTGAGTTACAATGTAAGTTGGAATCTAATGAAAAAGAAAAAAAACCCGTTTGTTATTTAAGCCAGGTGTGTTTTAATTTGTTTTGATAGGAAGCTGTTATGTTTAAGATGACAAACGCTGTTTGTAAGAGCTATAACGAGTCATGGGTTGTTATTCATAAATGCAGAGTTCGAGCCATCAGCCGAAATAAGACAACGTTCAACTTTAATGCAACTTTCTTACACCCAGCCTATAAAATTCATTATCGCGCCGAACTGTTCCAAAAGGCCAATGGCTACAAGCCTTGGCTGGTAAATGCAACTGTCGACGCGTGCCGCTTCCTTAAGCGGCCATTTCATCCGTTTGCTATACTGCTGGGTAAACTCTTTCTCGAATTCTCCAATTTTAACCATACCTGTCCCTACAATGCAAGTATCCAAATCCAGCATCGTGATTTGATGATAGCAAACAATTGTTTTCTTTTCTTTTTTGAGCAGGGAACACAAATTCTTGATGGGTTTTATCTGAAATGGACGGCCCTACCGCACACATTACCAACTGGGGAATATCTATTGTGCATGACTTGGATATTAAATGGGAGTCCAACGTTCATAACCAACGTTTACTTCGTGTTTACAGAGGATTTAGCGCCGAATCACTAAATATTTCTAAGGGGCATAACATTGAAGGCTATGGCTTTATTTTCGATTTCTATAATCCCAATCTATAGATCAATAATGCTTTAGTCTCGCCTTTTGCTTTAAATACCACTCGAATCTATATCTAAAATTTATATATGAGAATCAAATATGTTTCTGAGCTAATTTGTTATGATGACTGAATCTGAAACGCAAAATACAATTTATAAGTCGATTTATCAAAATAATCCATAAGTGCTTTTTAATGGATGCAGATACTCAGTGTAATCAAACGAAACTCCGTTTATGGGGATATATAATACTTTGCAGGCCAGTCTAAATATTATTTTCAATATTGAGAACTAGATCATGGGCATCAAAATTTAAATTTGTTTGTTAGAAATATTAATAACTCTTTTTCAAAGCTATAATGTAAGTTGGTTTCAAGCATATTCCTTAGTTTAATATTTTGAATGTAACAAATTACAAATTACAAATCAATAAATGCAGTGCAGAGAAATATATCTACATATCTTGCTTTTCGTCAAAAATTATGTATGAGTGTTAAAATGTTATATTATTTCATTTTCCATATTTTATGCTTTTGCCATTAAAAATGTTAGCTACATTGATTGATTGGAATTTTCAGTCTGTTAACAGCGAGCTGCTGTTGCAGCGGTTATTCTGTTAGTATTAACAGAGTCTATGCTGATCAGTGAGACATACGCAGTTTCGTAGCTATTTAATGCGTAATAATTGGCAATGTGCTTAATAAATGAAAATAATTGAGTAACTAATTATTACATATGATTAGATAATTTAAAAATATTTTTTCGCGAGCGCTAGCAAAGTAAAGTGTAAAACGAAAAAAATTAAATTCAAGAATTTATCAGTTTATGACTGCGTAGTCAAAAGGCATATCAAAGCAAAAGAGTAATATGTTAAATTTCATTGCGTTATTTTGTAAAGAGTGAAGAGTGAAGCTGTAGTCTGCTGTTCGAGCTCTTGCTGCTTTGACCTGCACATGAGATGAAGCGCAAAAACAAAAACCGTAATTGTTTTTGATTTTCTTCATATTATTTTGTATTCGCTGCTCTCAATTTGGCAAATGTTATGTGCGCTCTTTGTATGCATTACTGCTCCATGCATTCTCTGTTATGTTAAGAAGCAATTTGAATGCTCGCTTACATATTCTGTTAGTTGTCAGTGCTGTAAATTCACATAATTAAGCATAAATTAACATTTTTATATGCAGCTCTCGACTATGGCAATGAAATCAAGGAAATTATGGCGTTGCTTGATTTTTCTGAGTGTATTTGTATCTATATGAACTTCAGGTTATTCACCCTTTCTCGCTTAACTCTCATTTTGACACGCAGTTGTTGTTGCCAGGGCCTTCCACTCGGTGGAGGCGAGGAGTGAATGTGTAAGCGTATGTGTATGTGAGTGCAGTTTATCAAAGCGGGGCAGCGACCAGTTGCCAATGGCTGTCAGTTTCCATCTCGGAATCCTTCGTCCTGGTTGCTGTCTATGCCATGCTCTGCCCCTCTCTCTCTCTCTCTCTCTCTTGCTGTATCCACATACTATATATATATCTTTTTCTTTTTTTATGCGCAAATCATGCTGCATCATTAAATCTGTTCGCTGTCTGAGGGATGCGGTTGCTGTTGTTGTTGCTGCTGGTGCTTTTTCCGTTTCGCTTTTACGATTTGCTTTCGGTTTTCTGGCCCTCGTTCAGCTTCTGCTGCTGCTGGTCGTGGCCCAAACTTCGCTTCACTGGTTTTTCATTTCTATGCACAAGAATTTATGGCTTTCAGCGTTGATTTTGTTTGGCATTTTTTATGTGTTTTTAAGTAGTCGTAAAGCGTAACACTTGATGAGATATTAAACGTTGTTTATACTAACACATATATAACAAAAGGGATGCTAAGCGTGAGCTTCGGCTTATTTATTTGACCCACACACACACACGCACACACACTGTTTCATTTTGTTTGATTTGATGGCCTTTTAAATATTGGTTTTGCATTTTTTATGATTGCCGCAAAAAAGCGGCATTTTTTATGAGCGTTTAATAGAATTGATGTGGAGACATAAAAACAAGCAACAACAGCAGCAGCAATAACAGCTTATATTCTGTTATCCTGGCTGCATATAAATGATTAGCTAAGCGAGTGAATGACACCTGCCACAAATGTCAGACACGGGCATAAAGAGACCACAAAGCCACTGCCAAGTTAAAGAGGAAGACGACAACGACGACGACGACGACGACGAGGCAGGACCTTGTCAGTGTCTGCAAACTTGTCAATGAGCACCAACTAAATATTTTATTAGGCTGTCAGCAAACACACAGACCATACAACACTGAGCATGTGTGTGTGCGTGTGTGTGTGGAGTCGTGATTGCGTGAAATTTAGTAGAGCTTGGCGCCATGTGCGAGTGTGTGTGTGTATGTGTATGTAGGGAGGCAGAGCAAAGCCTCAGACATGTAGCTCCTGATGAAACTCATCATTATCATCATCCGCCATGATGATGATGATAATGATGAGGCTGATGATGACAAGGAGGAAGCTCAAGCTCGGCGCCTGATGAAGTTGCCTTCAGTTCGGCTCTGGGGAATTTGGCGACGTTGTCGGCAAAGTTGTTGACTCTCAGCTTGTGTGTGTGTGTGTGTGTGTGTGTGTGGGTGTGGGTGTGTGTACGCTGTCTTGGCCAGCTCACAATTGGCTGTACGTGTGCAACATTTTTAAGTAGCTTTTCTTTCCGTGTTTGCCAGCTGCTCTGCCTCAAGTCTGTTTGTTTTATGGCAGCGTTTGTTTTAACTTTGTACGAGGAAAATGCTTTCTTTATATGCGGATGTGTGGAAACATATGTTTTCAATTTGCCAGCCAAATGGAAAAACTTGATTGAATTCCATGAAAATGAAGATCGATGCCGGCCGCCCGGCGATGCCGGCGATTGCCTTTAACTTTCTGCTTTAATCTCGAACTATGCAAAGTTTGTCATCAGTCAAAGTCGGCGACAGCTCCCCAAAGAGTCGCACAAATTACATTTGCGGCGTCTGCAGCACAAGAGGCACTCTCACAAACACACACACACACACACACATACACACTCGCTGAGGCACACACTTACCAACCATCAATCATACGCATCGTGTTGCGCCTGGGACGCGACTTTTGCATTTGCCACCATGATGCATGCATCGCTCGGGAATTGTCCTCAAGCGCTGGCCACTTCCTCGCATCCAGCTTCCGTTGCCATTTTGCCATTTTGCTGAATGCGTCGCCTAATTGCATGCTACATTATTTTGCAGCAGTCTTCACGCCTCGCGCTAATTGAAGGACGGCAGCGTGGCACGAGCCACGAACCGTTTGGCATGTGGCATAAGGCAGTCACTCACTTGCTGCAAATTAAAATAAATTGTGAAATTAAATGCCAAAACTTTTACTTTTGCCAGACAAACAGAGCGCACGGCTGCTGTGAGGGGGCGCAAAGAGGTGCCAGGCCCGTCGCGTACTTGGCATTGTTCGTGTGGGCGTGGCTATCTTCCTTGTTTGACTCGTATTCAGAGTGGAGCTGACAGCAGTGCTCGTGCTCGTGCTTCCGCTCCATTTGCAGAAGATTTCTTGAAGAAACTATCAAATGAAGGCTGGCAAAGTGAGAGAGCGAAAATGATTTGAAGAGAGGCCAAATCAAATGAGCAGCAAATTAAACAGGACTTAAAGTGAATAAGTTCAGTCCGGAATGGTAAGTAAGTACAAGTTTTTCGAGCTCACATTTATACCTTTTTTTTATTTTTTTTTTATTTTTAATTTTTTCGATTTTATGTAGTGTAAAACCTGTACATCCATATTATCTATTAACAACAGATTATTTTTATACTCATTCACGAAAGTGAATCAGTATATTGGTTTTGTGCAATGTCCGTCTTGCTGTCCGTCCGTCTGTCCGTCTGTCCGTCTGTCCGTCCGTCCGTCTGTCCGTCTGTCCGTATGAACGCAATCTATTTCGGCGCTATTGAAGCTAGAGACTTGAAATTTGGAACACATACTCGTGTATATCTCCGATTTATAAAGTGTTAAAATTTTCCCGATCCGCCCACTAGGGGCGTGGCAAATCGGAAAATGCATTTTCCGATATACCAGAAATCATATAAGTTGAAGAGCTAGAAAGCTGAAATTTGGTATGTAGGTCCGCATCGACAACCCAAGATCACAAGCTATGGCGGATATATCTCCGCCCATTGGGGGCGTGGCAAATCGGATAAAACTGTATCTCCTAAAGTTGTAAACCTAGAATGCTGAAATTTTGCATGTCAGCTAATGTTATGATTCTATAAAGTCTAAAAATAAAATTATAAGTCTACACCCATTAGGGGCGTGACAAATGGGACCTGAAGATATAGTGATTTTTCAAATTCTGCTATTTTTTGGACACTATTGATGCCAGAGATCTCAAATTTTGTATATATACTCGGGCTGATCACCCAAGACCAAAAAGCTTTGTCGGATATATGTCCGTCCACAGGGGGCGTGGCAAACCGCAAAAATGTATATCTCCTACGCCTCTTTAGGGACGTGGCATATCGAAAAATACCTGTAGTTTTCACTTTTTTTGAGAGTAAGCATTCAAACTTTGCAGTTAGGGTACTGTTATCTCGTTCTAGAAACTGACCAAAAATGAGGTGTCTACGCCCAGTAGGGGCGTGGCAAATCGGAAAAGCCTGTATATTCTACAGTATTAGAGCGAAATTTAACCACTAAATTGTTGATGGGATGTGAATGAGTATTCCGCAGTCGGTAACGCCCGACTGCAACGTTCTTACTTGTTTTTATTTTATTATTTTGTATTTTTTATTATTAATTGTCGAACCTGTACATCACAACACTACTATAACAACGCAAATCCATTATTATAAGAAGAAGCAAACCCCATACCGAGTTGTGAGGATTTCAAGTGATGGAGGTCTCAATGATGCTCAATAGTTTTAGCCAAGCCTTGCCGCTTAACAGCTAGATTATTAGTTTATTTTCCTAGTTAACATTTCAATTGTAAGTCTCTGTTTATACTAGCTTTGCTCAAGCTGTACCGAAGCTATCACAAATATCGCATCACGCACACATCTCTAGCCTGTTTAGGAATTCAAATGCTGTCGCCTACATGACAGTCAGTCAGTCTCACAAGCATTGAGCATGTCGTGCGAAAGTTGACTGTGTGTGTGTGTGTGTATGTATGGATGTCCTTTGCCTGACATTCATTTGAAATTCGCAGAGCGTAATGACGACTTGAAGCTGCTGTTGCTGTTGCTGCTGCTTTGAAGCTGAAGCTGCTGCTGCTGCTGCTTCTACTGCTGTTGCTGCTGCTGCTGCTTCTACTTCTGCTGCTGCTTTGTAGCTGCTCAACTTTTTGCATATTACGCACTTGGTCACGTACATTTCGCATATTTATTTGCATAAGCTTGGAAAATTCGCAGCTCTGCGCTAAAGCTGAACCTAAAGTTTGGCAAGCGAATTAGCCCAATTAGAATGTCGCTGTCTGCCATATGCAGGCTATATATAGATATATACATACTTGAACATATACATATACGTATATTAGATTTACTCTATAATTTATATGCAGCCTTGATAAATGCTCGCTCTGATAACAGTCTCGAGTCGAACAAAGGCAATTTGGTTGGACACGGTAAATTGGTCATGTCGGGAGAGGGGAGGGTTGCCGGCAGGTTGTGAATTATGGCCAGCACTTATGAATTTTAAGCACTTTTTCATTATTTATGCGACATTTCATTTCATTTTTTTATATTTTTCGTTTTTTTATGTTTGCTTCTTGTTTGTTGCTGCTTGGCCCAAGTTCAATGGCTGCGCTGCCCCCAAAAAGCAGGCAACACAATTTTTCATTTCGCATGTTGCGACGCTAAGTGCTTCCTGCCCCTTCGCCCCATATCGCCCCTCGAGCAAATCTCAACTTGGGCTTCTGTCGGGCAGGTGGAGCTTGTGGCACATCAACTTTTGCTGCCACGCCATAATATTAATTGCGTCGTGCTGCTTGCTGTGAGGCGGGCCAAATGAAAAGGCGACGCCGACGGCCACTTAAATGCCATTACATTTTTATATGTTGCCAGTGTGTGCGAGTGTGTGCGTAAGTGTGTGAGTGAAATTTTATAATTATGCAGCGCGCGCTGCTCTGGTCGCCTCGCTCCTTGTGCGTTATGCATAATCGCCTTTTGTGGCCATTGTGCAGTCAGCCTGCAGCTATTTGGGCAGCTATTAAAGCCGCTTTAAAGAGCCCCCATAGCTATTTGCATGAGCTTTATTGTTGTTGCTGCCTTTGTTGTTGTTGTTGTTGTTCTCGTTGCTGTTGCTGTTACTGTTGTGGTGCTATTATTACATTTTTTTGCAACAGCTGCGCCCAGCTTTGGCAATCAACACATGTGTCCCAGACTAGTTGTTTGCCATTGTCAGCAACTGCCACAGCCCCTGTTGCTCAGCGTTTTCTTGCCACGCAACTCGTGTCGCTTCTGCATCAAATGACAAATTGTCTTATTTGTCAGAATGCGCACGGCCAAATGTTAGTCTAACAGTTAGACGAGCGCTGCTTTTTTTTCCGTTCTCTCTCTCTCACACTATCTATCTCTCAACAATCATTATCATTGTCTACTTTGAAGAGGGATTTCGCCCCATAACCATTGAAAGCGAGAGCTGTGTGCACCTCAGATGTTTTTGACAGGCATCCGCATGTTTTACCTCGTCTCGTCCTGTGACATCATTCGTTATATTTCATTGCTGCAGACGCACACACACACACACACACACACACACACACACACACACACACACACACACACACACACACACACACACACACACACACACACACACGCACCTCACTTGGGCAAATGCAAACATCAACGCATTTGGCAGCCCTAAGGAGCTGCCAGCGCTCGTCTAGCTGCGCCGGATGAGTAATGGAGCCACAGCTTCTGTCTGCCGTCGACTGTCGGCTGTCTGCTGTCAAAAGTAATAAATATGATGTGCCCAGACGTATGTGCAGCCGGATTAAGTGACTGCGAAATATGCAAAGCAGCTGGAAATAGAGGAAATCAATATGTTTATATATTTATAGTAATAGTTGCTCCATTGAAAGTGCATATCTCATATCTATTTAATATGCAAGCTGTTTATTATATTTACCATCTATAGCTAAGTGACTGAAGACGATGAAGATGTATTTTTCCTGCAAGCAGAAAGGATCGAAAAATTGTATAACTAATGTAATATAGCTACATAAAAATCATATCCATTATCCATTCTTCATTCCTTAATCATTATTATCCTTATCTCTTATATGCTATATTCCTTATTATTTAGTCTCTTATCATTTCATTTCGTTCCTGTAACATATTATATGACTATAATTAATCCATATATTCTATATAAAATAGTAATTACTCTAAATTTCATTCAATCTTAATTCAACTTCAGTTTTTATCTGCTCTCAAACTTCCAATGCCTATTAACATTCAGAAGTTTAAATGTATATATAGATAGAGATATCCAAATATATATATATACAACTCCACTTCTAACCTTATCTAACCTTTTTCGGTTCATTTTACAATTTCAATTTTCAGCAGAGATTTAATGAGTAAAGTTTCAATTAGATCGAAGCTTTGCACTTGCCTTAGTTTAAGCCGCTGTCGAAACAAATCGAAGCAATACAAATACAAACAAAGCTCCAGTGTGCTCCCCTTTCCACCCTTTCAGCTCCCCCATGGAATGCCAATAAAACTGAAAGCAAGGAGGCAAAAAGTTTATGTGTTTTCCAACGATTGCTGGCTAAATCACAGCTAAATCTCTGCGAGTATTTCGCAAAAAAAAGAAACCTCCATCAAGACTTTTATTTGTTTGTCGTATTTTGTTGTTGTTGTTTTGTTGTTTTGTTTTTTCTTTACTTTGTTTTTAAATGTAAACTGATAAAAACAATTGAACGCAAACAGTAAAGCACGGAGGGAGCGCAAAGCTCTTCGCTCAGCAGCAGCAGCAGAAAAAGTAATCTTTAAATTAAAGGGAGGATGGTGGAACAGCAGCAAGTGGGCGGGGCTGCAGCCAAGAGCCGGCTGGGCTCCCTTACTACCCTCGTATGAGGGTCACATAAGTAGATCTAAGTAAAGTCATTTCATTTCGATTTGAATTCAAATTGCGGCTGTTGGGTTTTTAGCAATAATAGCAGAGGGTAGCTTAATTTTCCTAAAGAAGATGTTACAGAAGATATTACGAATGTTTCTTAGAAATTGTGGAAGATCTTATTGATCTGGTCACTTTGGAGAGAATAAAACTGAAATTTAGCAAAGGACATTAAACATATTTATATTAAATGTTTGAAAAAATGTTTAAGATATATAGGCGAAATCTGCACAAGTCGATATATGAGGTATGCTAAACATGCTCAAAAATAACTGAAAGAACATGATCAAATAATTTAATCACGAGCTGGACTCGTGATAAGTTAGAAAACTATGTTTTTGATACAGTTATAGAGATTTGCTTTGATTGCAAGGCCTTACATGATGTTTGTTTGACAAGTTTGACCATAAAAAGAGCATTAAATCTTCGGCTGTTTAGAGTTTTTTTTTTTTTGTTTTGGCTACACACATTAAAGCATTTGCTGCTAAGACTCGTATAGAGTGTGAGCTACTTTTTATGACAGCACGCACACATAGAACGACACACACACACACTCGTATACACACTCCCACACACACACACACACACACTCTCTTAGCTATGCTTTAATTGATTTTTAGGCTGCCATGCTTAATGCTCATTATGTTTTAATTAACTGCGCACTATTTTCTCGGTAATTCATATTTAGCCCACATTTACGCCACACGCAGTATGTGAGTTAGTATTTGTGTGTATCTGTGTGTGTGTGTTGGTTTATGCTTCGCTGTTTGTTTTATAAATTAGGCGCAGGTCGTGCATAATTTTCACATTTGCTTTTATCTAAATGCGAAATTTACTTTTTCATTATTTAACACAATTTCGTGGCGTGTTTTTTGGAAATTTTTCTTAGTTCGTATTGGGTGTGGCCGACCTTGACATTAGGCAGATAGTTAGCCTGACTGGCTAAATTGAGGGAAAACCTAACGAATTTGTCAAGTGAAATGAGCCAAAGCAAATTATATTTTGATATTTTAATCAAATCCTTTTCATATTCAGTTGAATTTTCTTCTTCTTTTTCTGCAAATATTGAAAGATTTTCCTTAATAGAAAATTTTTTTATGTATTGCTAATGGTGTATCAATTATTTTTTCATTTCAAAGCTAGCTTCTTTATAGTTCCCTTTTAGCGTGACGCGACTGTACAAGCAGCTGTTGTGCTCTTCCTCTTATACGTAGTTTCTTACAAGAGTAGCCAGCACCTTTCACCTGTGCCATGATTAAGCTATAAAATGGCTTTGTGACAGCCACCCACTTAGCCCACTCTAGCACACACTCATGTGTTTGGGTGAGTGGAGTTGGGAGTGGAGCTTCGGGGCGAACCTCTGTCCATTTATGGCACTTTCCATTGGCAGCTCTGTCAGCGACTCCATTTTGAAGAGCTGCGCACTAAGCAGCAGCACTTAGCTGCGTATTTTACAGTTCATTGCATTGTTATATAATTTAACAGGCAAACACCTTGCTTGAGTGCGCAAACCCCGGGCACCGACATCTCGCCAAGCCGCCCTCCCCCTTTACAGCCATCGCATCAAAAAGCCGGCGGGGTGGCCAACGTATGAAAGGGCAACAATGTGCCAAGTTTATTTGTGCTTAAAAGAGTTTTCAAGCCACCCTCGCCTGTAGCCATATCAATACACACACATGTGAGTGTGTGTGTGTGTGTGCACACTTATGAAATGGGTTTGGGGCTTTGGCTGTGGCATAAAAAATAGCTACAAAAGATGCCATTAAAAAATCTTTGTGTTGCCACAAATAAATCCAACAAGAAAACACAGTCACACACACACACACGCACACTGGCACACACACTCATACACAATGGGGCTTTACATCCATCAAAGCAAAACTAAGTCGCAGGGCAGCAACAAAAGTTGCTAAGCTTCAAGTGGAGGTAGCTGAGTGAGAGAGAGAGAGAGAAAGAGAAGTAGCGGCGCTCAACTTCTTGTTTTTTATCCCATTTCAGTTGGCTTAACACATTTTACACTTTGCAATTGTTGGCCCAGCGTGTGTGTGTGTGTGTGTGAGTGGACGAGGCAGCTGCTAACAAAGCGAGGCAACACATTTTGCGCCGCATACTTACAGGCGGCAGTTTGCCGCGTGTGACGTCAGGCACAAAAAGTCGCCAAGCGAATCTCACACATTAACACATTTTCGCGGGCCGACAACAACAACAAAAATAACAACAACAGCACCAGCGAGGCCATAAAACGCACTCTCTAAAACTATTTTCGCGGGCGTGTCGCACAATAAATTTCCCGTTGCCCCCTCGCCCGCGCGCCCTTCGCTTCCGTAAACTAAGCTCGTAAAAAACAACTTTGGGAAATCCGCTTTTAAAACGCACACATGTGCGCATCGCAGCTCGGCTTTTGTTTCATTCCATTTGCATATATATCTACAGTGGGCGGTCCTCCCACGCCCTCTGCTCTGCTCGCCTGCTGCTGACGTTCACACGCCTACAAAAAATCCTTCTAAATTCGCGTCCAAAGCTCTGCCTATTGGCATACATCAATAAATTTATCGGCGAGTGTTGAAAAAAAATTGGAATTGACAGTTCAATTTTAGGCGTAGGTTGAGCGCTTGACAAATTGCCTGTCTCGCTGCTGCAGGACATGCGACAGGATAAGGGCAGAACCAGCTGCAGTTGTTGCTTTAATGCTGGGCTCGTTCAAAAATGGTGCTGCAATGCAATCGCTGTCTGCTGGTTGATTTGAAATTGGTTTTGATAGCACTTCCCATATGCTGACAAGCTAATCAAGAGCAGCCAGAGATATGAGAATAGTTGCCTTAGGCTTAGACTGGAAAATGATGGCATACTGATTACTTATATATTTAGAAAAAGTAAAATAAAAGGTTTATTTTATTAAATTTATATAAAATACCGTTCATTAGAGCGAATTTATTAATACCCTGCTAAGCCTAGCTTAATGTGTTTCATTGCATACTTTTGAGCGCATCTTAAAATTGCTTTGCCTTGGAAAGTACTGCCTACTTTTGTATGCTGCTGATTAATTGCCAAATTCTGCCTCATTAAAAAGTGTTGCCTACCTTTAAGAGCATTTAAATAATTCAATTGGTCCTCCTACTGTCTTCTCTTTGTGCCCCTCTCTTTCGCTCGTTCTCTTGCTGATCAATGTTTTGACATGAAAATTAACATACGCAGCAAGGCAATTCTAGGCAGATGCTGCAAGCGGGAGAGAGAGAGAGAGAGAGGGAGAGAGCGGGTGGCTTCATTGCAGCAGACAGCATCATTGGCTCAGGCCTGGCCGCTCGCAGTTCAGCTGATCGCGTGTGCCATTGTTGCTGCGGCCGGGCAAACGATTTCATTTGCAATGCAAAGCGAGAGACGTTTTAAGAAAGGCTGATCGTTACATAAACCACAGCAGAAAGTAGGCGCAGCAGCAGCAGCAGCAGGAGCAGCAGCATCTTGATCTTCTCATGGCTCTTGCTTTTCCTTTATATATATTTTGTTTTTGCTGCTACCACAGCTCACGGTTCTGGCTGCGAAATTTTTCCATTGGCCATAAATTGAAATAATAGCGCTTGACGCTGATTTCAATCAGCTAATTGACATTTTATGATGGACAGTTTAGTGGTGTGTCTGTGTGCGTGTGCGTGTTGTGACATCAATCAAACGATGTTACACTTGGAGAAATATTAGGTTCTAAAATATCAATGACAAAAAAATAAAACAAAAATAAAAATAAATTAAAATAATGCAAAGAAAATATGATACATGTGTCATAGAATAAGCTTAGAGGCCAAGTTATTTATTGCCTGAAATTGAAGCTAAGTGAAGATTGCCGAGGAATTTTGATGCTGAAAGTCAAACCCCTAGAAATCGTAAGAATATTTTTGTATATGGATTAAGCAAGAATCGAGCGGGCTTTTCAATTTTTCCTATGATCAACGATCAATTTTGAAGATCAGAAACTATAGTTACTTAAGTAGATTAATTAGAAATGCGCAAATATTTAATATATTTATTAATTTTCTTGAAGACTCACGATGAATTTTAATGATAGAAACAAGAGTATTAAATCCAAAAAGATAAGAAATGATTAAGCAAAATTTTGTTTTCTATATAAACATATTTTAAATATATTTTCTTTTTTTTTTTTTAGGAATTCTGCCTCTCAGTGCATAAATGTTCGCAACGATCTAGCAATCAGTTCAAAGACAAATCTAAATGCTTTGCTGTTCGAGTTCTTTGCCAAAAAGCCAATCAAATTGATTCGCTTTGGGCAGTAGATACGCTTGAATTGAATTGAGGAGCGTGTCTAGCTCGATGCGTCGATCGATGGTTGCGCCCACTTGGCATGTAGATCGCAGCAGCTGTATCAATTGACAAGCGTCTGTCTGTCATGTCTGTCCCAGCGGGCATAAACAACATGTTGCTGCGCCTTATTTGATGCCAAAAGTGAAGAAGAAGCAGACGAAGATGTTGGCGATTTCGTAGAAACTGAAAGGCTCAGCAAAGAGATCCTGTTTAAGGGTTTCTCGATTTCACTCATTTTAGTGCTAATTAATGAGAACTGCGACAAGTTCTAGAGACGCATCAAGGCAGTAGTTGATGTTGTTGTTGTTGTTGCAGTTGTACTTGCATTTTTCCAGCTTAATTTGTCGCAGCAACATCTCGAATTGGAAAATCCTGTTTCAATGTTGCATGCCACATGTGGGCAGCGGCTAGATTGACGTGTCGTTTGTGTCATCCACGTTGTCGTGTAGTTGTTGTTGTTGTTGTTATTGGTTGTTGGCTGTTTGCGCTTGTCAGCATCCACTCTAGCTCTGGTCAAGTGGCTGAGTGTTTGTCTCGGTTTTCGTGTTTCTCGCCCAGCCATGAAGCGTGGCCAGTTTTTGTTTTTTTAGCTTTGCATAAACTACATTTACTGCAGTCTGTTGCTGTTGTTGTTGTTGTTGTAGCTGCTGTCAATATTGCTGTTGAAACTGAATGAAAGTTTGGCTCGTTTTCACTGCCCAACTGCCTGGCCAAACTGTCGATTAGATTGCCGCACATCCATTGGCAATTGGCTAATTATTGAGTGCTTGTATAACAAGCTCTAAGAAAGTTGTCTTTAAATGAATTGCAGCAATATGCATATAAATATAAATTTCTTAGCTATAGCCAAGTCTCTAATTGGCATAATAGTATGATAAGGCCAGCTAAGCCAATTATCGGCAATCAGTAAGACTTGTGGAACAGTTTGTGTAATAAAATACAATCATTACTATATATATATAATTTTGATTTTGAGCGTGTGTGTGTGTGTGTGGAGTGCAGTGTAAATTGTAATTAGCGAAAGCATAAAATGTAGCTCAAATAAGATTTTCGCTCACAAATTTAGCCCCACCCTGAGAGATAAAAGAGACGACGGATGAAATGTTCCAATTTTCATGTTCATTTAAAAAATTACTTCAAATATTATTTTACATTATAATTAGTTGCGGCTATGGTATATTAATTGAATGATAAAATATAATAAAAAAAAAAAAAAACACGAATTTTTATTAATACAAAATATCTACTAGAATAATATTTTCAGTTACCCAACGATATATTCTGTTGAAGCTCTGCAACTTAGTAGATCATTTCTTTTTCTCCTGAGCCAACTATCTATTATAATTGCTCGTCAACTCTTTGTAATCAAGTTCATTTTGGCGTCATGCCAATTTTCTCAGTTGACATTCACAAAAATAATGTGGGTCTTCTTCATACTTTCTCAAGGCTATCTCTGTGAGATCTGCAATAGTTTGTACTCTGGAAAGCTGACCCGCTGTTTAAGTAGGACAATTCACCTTTCTAAGTACCCCGCTGAAAGCAGTTCCCATTGAGTGCGCACGCAATAGATGATCTTCAAGAGATGATCATGGTACCACTTTGCTGCTCTCTGTTTGTACTTGTTGCTATGCAAATTGCAATTATTTTGTACAAAGTTATGTGAACATTTTTATTGTTTATGCTTAGAACAAAAAAGGGTTTTCTTCTTCTTGTCATTGTTTTTTTTTTTCTTTTACTGTCTCCAACTCTTTCACTTTGGCTGCTCTTGGCTTATTCTTTCTCTTTCTGGCTGGTTGCCTTCTTAGTTTTTTGCTCTATCATCAACTGGTTTTGGGTTACGTGCACGCAGAGCTGGAGATACGAAACCCACACAGCGAGAGAGATGCTGCACCGATCACATAATTCGTGTTGCTCTTCAGCTGCGGCTGTTTCTTCTTCTACTTAATGTTGCTGTTGTTGTTGTTGTTATTGCTGGCTCATCATTCTTGTGCTTTTCCGCCCGGCTCAAAAGAGCGTTGTTTCTGCTGCTGCTTCTTCTCCATTTTTGTTTTTTGTTTGTGGCAAGTTATTTTTATCAGCAGCATTTTGCTGCCGTTGCATGCACCGCCCCCTTGTTCGTTGCCTGACGCCTGTCGCCTGTCGACCTGCCGCGCATCAGACTTTGCTGTCCAAGCCCCAAGACGCTTTTTTATCGGCATTCCTTTTTTTTTTGCTCTGGCTTGGCTGCCGTGCTGTGTATCTATAAAGACAACAACAGACTCCTTAGCTGGACCAACAGCAACAACAACAACAACAACATCACGATCTTTAACATGGTTTGTCTCGATCAGTGAAATCATTCAATCAGAACGGTCAGCAGCTTTGGCAGCTTCGGTCGTTGCCAGGACACACACACACACACACACGCACACTCATCTGCCAATATATAAGCCTAAGTCAAAAGCTGCTTGAACAACTCTTTAGCTGAAAGTGTTTTATCTCGTTTTTTCAACTCTCAGCCAGAATCAATAAACTATCGCAAACAGTAGTCGAAAAGAAATCAAATTTTACGATACTTAATCATAAATACAAAGCTGAACAGCCGTTTGCTTAAATTTGTGTTCAACTCTCATAAATTGTTCGCCTTTTTGGCTTCATATGTGTATTTATGCACCTCCTTCAGTCCGGCCATAAAGCATGTTTTTAAAATTCCATTAAAATTTATTAGCATTTCACACAAACTGTGCATAAATAACAAATTTCGGTACTTTGATACCTGCCTCAAAAATGAAAAAAAAAAAAGAGAAAAACGGATTGCAAGAACAACAGCAGCAGTGGCTCCCCTTTTAATGATAAAAAATTGGATAAGGCCAGGCCAAGAGCGCCGAGTCAGTCGCCTTCTCCACTTGCACGCATAAATTTTATGTGTGCGTGTTGCGTTTAATTGGAACGCTGTTAAGCATGCCTTCACATGTGCACGTGTGTGTGTGTGTGTGAGTGTGTGTGTTGGTACATTAGTCGATAAACAATTTACGCAATGCACTGTTTGGTTTAGCTGCGTTTTGTTTATGTTCGCATTATCTAAACAAATACGAAAATAAACAATTTGAATGCAACGCATAAAACATGCATTTTCAAGTTAATGCACCTTTAGAAGGCACTGTGAACGCGCGCGCTTTAATTTGACAGCCGAGCTGAAGCGGTAAGCGCGTTTATCCGCTCGCAAAAAAACATAAAATAGCCCAAAGCAAACAAAAGAAAAGGGCAACAAGTGTAAAGTGGGCGCGCACTCTCAACTAGACAGAGAGAGAGAGAAAGAGAGTGCGAGCCCTCTGTGCTAGAGTGTGTGTGAGAGCACGCGATCTGTTCCCAGTATTTCTGAGCGTCCAGAAGCCACCAGAAGAAGCTGTCATTCCTGCGCCACCTACCTTTCTTTTTGTTCTTGTTGTCTCATGCTTTATCTTTTATTTGCTTTGGCTGCTTGGCATGCGCAGCACATACGTCGCTGTCGCAGCCAGCAGCGCTGCTAACGTCGCTGCTTTGCTTTATTCTGGGTGATTCTGATTCCTGGCGCAGGTATAAATGACAGCTTCTATGGCCATTTCACTTTTAGTCTTGAGTTGTCCACGCAAGCGCAATGAACCACTGTAAGTTGTTGTTGTCCCAGCATTCGGCCAGGCATTGATTGAATCGATTCGAATTGTTGTTGTTTGTTGTTGTCTTGCAGTAGTGCTGCTGCTGCTGCCGCTGCTGGCCGCAGCGAATACCATCAAAGAACGCAACTTGTTTGCCACCGAACTTTTCCAAACCTTGGCCACCGATCGCCAGGACGAGAATGTCGTAATCTCGCCCGTGTCCGTCCAGCTGGCTTTGGGCCTGGCCTACTACGGCGCCGAGGGCCGCACTGCAACGGAACTGCAGCGCACGCTGCATGTGTCCGCTAAGGAGAGCAAAGACGGCCTCGCCGAAAGCTACCATCGTCTGCTGCACTCGTACATCAAGTCCAAGACGGTGCTGGAGATCGCCAACAAAGTCTACACGCGCGAGAAGCTAAAGGTGACTCCACATTTCCGTGAGGTAGCCGAGAAGTATTTCGACTCTGGTGTTGAGGGTCTGAATTTCGACAATGAAGACGAGGCACTGAAGCGCATCAACGATTGGGTCAAGGAAAAGACTCAAGGCAAGATTGAGCATGTGGTGGAGGCACTGGAGCCGGACACCAATGTGGCACTGATCAATGCCATTTACTTCAAGGCACGCTGGGCGCGTCCATTCAATGACGAGGACACCAAGGATCGCGCCTTCTGGCTGAGCGAGGAGCGCTCCATTCAGGTGCCCACCATGTTTGCCGACAACTGGTATTACTATGCCGACTATCCCGAGCTCGACGCCAAGGCAATTGAGCTGTTCTTCGAGAACATCAATATGACCATGTGGTTCATATTGCCCAACAAGCGCACGGGTCTGCAGCAGCTGGAGCAGCAGCTGAAGGGCGTCGACTTTAAGCTGCTCGAGGATCGTTGGCAATGGCAAAGTGTCTCTGTCTATCTGCCCAAGTTCAAGTTTGAGTTTGACACCGATCTGAAGCCCACTTTGTTCAAGGTTTGTTAATATTAACTAGGGCCTCGTCCCGGTACACAGATATTCATATTTGATGCCGTCCTTAGATGGGCATCAAAGCCATGTTCTCGGATGCGGCCGACTTTAGCAACATCTTCGATGAGTCGCCCATTGGCACCCGCATCACCCAGGTGCAGCACAAGACTTTCATCGATGTCAACGAGATCGGCTGCGAGGCTGCTGGAGTTAGCTGTACGTGCGACCTTCCTAACTGCCCTTATATCTCTTAAGCTGATCTTAACAATCTTTCTCCCATCTAGATGCTGCTGGGGTGCCCATGTCTCTGCCTCTGGATCCCAAGACCTTCGTGGCCGATCATCCATTTGTGTTCCTCATACGCGATCAGCACGCGGTTTACTTCACCGGACACATTGTCAAGTTCTGAAGTCGTTTTATAAGACATTTTTCAAGCAATATAATTTTATGTCATTTCATTATTTAAGCATTCATCAACTTGAATAAATTTCAGAGTCAATTTCAGCTCAAACGTTTTATTTAGAATTCAAAAGTTTCGCATTTGGGCACCAACAGTGGGCCACACTTGCCCTCCGAGTAAAAGTTCAGGGCTAAAATACAGTTGGGAAAATGGACTTTAAATAAATCGATCGGGTCATTTCAATTGATAACCTACGTGGCCTTCCTCTTAGTTCACGTTCACAGTTAATGAATTCGATATCCCTTTGATCAATATTTATGAAACATCCCACATAGGCGCAAACTTCTAAAGAGAGCAGGGTGGACTTACATTTGCTGGGTATATACAAATTTCGAGCTGCAAAGAATCGAAATCTACATTAATGCATACAATACAATATGTGATATGTAAGTCATACCAACCCAGGCTGAGGGGAGCTAATGTCGAGAGTAGCAACAAAATGATCTTCATCTCTGAAATGTTTTTTGATCTATAAAAACTTCCATTAGAATTCCATTCTACTTAGCTAAACCGTGCTTAATTGCTTAATAGAATTGATTAGTCCCGCTTGGTTAGGCCATATTGAAAAGGCCTCGGATAGTTATTGGGCTTTTTACACACGTTTCGACATGCTAAAAATATATACAAACAGCCATAATTTTGGGTTTTTAAATATGCCTCGTCCACTTTACGTGTGACCCAAAAAGCCAGGCACAACAAAAAGGTAAAAATTAATAAAACGAAAGAAATAAATGAAAAGATAAGAAGAAATTAAGGAAAGCCATAAGAATTATGTGCTCTCTTTTATATTATGCATACAACATATTTAAAACATTCAATTTATTCCGAAATATGTTCGGGAATTAAGAACTCATTGTGAATTCAGACACTCAGAAAAATTCGGGGTGTAGAGTGAAAAAGGTTAGAAGATATATCTCTAGATATTTTGGTATTTTAATTTTAAAAATATATAATTTAAAATATATAATATACATATATAAATATTATTTTGATATATAATTGTATATATAAATTCTTAAATATGTAAAAAGAAGACTAAGGAAACTAAGAAAGTATTTTTGTTAACACTACACCAATTCCTAATAATATATCTTAGTTCAAAAATATTTGATATTAAAAAAAAAGTAATTTTTCACTACACTAAATTGTATATATATGTTAAATTCATATTTATATTTTTTATAATATATATTTTCTTTTAATTTTCAGTGTTGCAAAGTGCATGCCAAATGGTTAAAGGGCATTGAAATGCGCTAAGCTTAGCAGTCAGTTGGCATAGGCTGTGTTGCCCCTGCAAGATCAGATCGATCCGATAATGGAGAGAGGGAGCTCTTCAGACATTTGTGGCATTTGTTTTAAAAGCGCCTTAGCCTGCGCCTGCAGCTGCACCTGCTGCGCTGGTTGGTGTGGATGGAGGGCGGGGGGAATGGGATAGGTATAGATAGAGGAATAGGGTGCTGGACTGTGCCCACTTGAAATTCCAGTCGCAAAGCCAACATGAAACAAAGAAAAACTTGTCAAGCAGTACAAACAAATCTAACAAAGGGACAGCAGGAAGAGAACCGAGAGACAAGGAAGAAGATAGGGAAGGCAGACGTCGCTGCCCGCGTTGCTGCAGCGGCAGCTGCTGGCCACAAGCGATGAAGCGATGAAGCGAGGGCGCGCTACAAGAATTACAATTACAACAACAATTACATGGAGCAGACGCAGCGCCAACAATAGCGGCAGCGCAAGCGTGCCCAGTATTTTAGTAACCAGTATTCTTACTCAAGCGAGCGATCGTCAATACGAGAGAGAGAGTGGGAATGTGAAAAAGAGCTCGTGTGTGAGAGCGCCAGCCGACGCAACAGTTGAAGTTGCATTTGAAGTTGGAGCCAAAAGAGTATATGAGTATGAGTGTATGGGAGAGAGAGAGAGCGTTCGGGCTTCGTGTGCTCGTAAGGTGCACAATTGTGCGCGCTCGAGGATCGCGCAGTCTGTGTATTGGTGTCAAGCGAGACAGACGTATTTCGGCATTCGCTGCTCTGAACGCGTCTTGCTCAATTTCACGTCTTTTGTTGTTGTGCGTGTTTAGTTTGCGCGAATAAGAAACTGCAGTGTGCAGCTGCCCGCGCCGCGCTACCCACTCCCTGCTCCTTCGCCCATCGTTGCCGCCCACGCGTGTGTGCGCTGGGCTTATCTGGCCGTCAGAATCGGTAGCTTGTTTGTTTTTGTTGGCTCAGGCTACCTACAAAAAAGAGAAAAAAAAAAGAGTAGAAGAAGGGAAAAAACGGCAGCCTTCCAGCCGTCCAGGCTGTCAGGCATTAAGCGCTACATGCGCAAAATAAATAAGAAGAAATAGTTGACCAGTTTTCCCGTCTCCTTCGGCTTGAGTGTGTGAATGCGTGCGTCTGTGTATGTGTGTGAGTGCAGCAGAAGTAAAAGTGGAAAACGCGCATCAATTATTTTAAATGCTCTCAAAATATCTGCACGATTCGCCCCACAGTGCGACAATTTCGCGTCAAATGAAGCGCAGTGGCTACAAAAAATGCAGCAATTAATGTGACGCGTTAAATTTCCCACTTGGCCAACTCTCATTGAGCTTTTCCAAATACCAAATATCGCGTGTAATGCCAACCAGTTTCCAGTTGCCAGGCAGCCATTGAACCAAATTAACTGCACATAAAGATTTGTACTAGATGCTGTCACAATAACAACAACAACAACGACGACAAAGAGTCCAAGAGAAATAAACAAGAATTTGCTTGATTTATGTGTGATTAGGAAAACGCGACAGAAAATCCAATAAATTATAGCAACAATAATAATAAAGAGTAAAGTATAAAGTGTAAAGAGTAAAGAGTAAAGATAGAAATAAATAAAAGGCTGCGCCTGCGCTTGGCTTCACCTCAAGTCACCTTCAGCGCCTTTTTTGTTGGCAAATTAATAGGAAATATGTTGAAATCCTAATTTATGTGTGTGCACAAATACCTACATACATATGTATGTTGATATACATCAGTGTGTGTGCGTTAAATATATTTGTGAATGCAAATCAAGCGAAACAGCAAAGCCGATAAGCGTTTCAGCAAGGATTTTATTATGGATACCACAAATAAAATGCATTTGGAGCTCGAAAGGTGAGTCCGGAGAAAAAATAAAAAAGATCTTGAGAGCTGATAATTAAAACATGATTTTATTTACCTGCATTTTGTATTTCGTTATATATTTTGCTGCGAATTTCGTATAGCTGCTTAGGTTATTTAATATTTTTGATGTTATCTCAATATTTGATCATTCTGCTCTATTGTTTTTAAGGCTCTTAAAATAAGCAAAATTCCAATAGAATTTCTTGATTAGAATCAATTGTCAAGGCTGAACTTGGAATTCATAATATTAAAACGGTAGATCTTTTATATATATACTGAAAGCGACTGACTAGTGCGTACCCTGTAAAAAGATGATGTAGGAAAATGCTCTGTAAAATTGAATATGCAGAAAGTCTTTACTCTATACCCAGAACTCGTTTATGTTAGCTTATCTTTATTTAGCATACCAAATCGAATGAGACAGAGGGATATAAACCTCTTGCCCTCTTTTAACCCACACGCCAGTTAAATACAGTTTATTAAATAAACATTAAGTTACAAATTTATTGCATTCGTCTAACTGTTCTCAGCTACTCTGCTTTTCTACAGCACTATAAATAATAAATTTACGATTTGTTTATGCTGGCGACATTCAAAATTTATTTGTTTTAATTTGATTGCTAATCAAATTTGCGTTCATTAACTAAAAACATAAAAACAGAAAAGAAAACAAATGAATTTGATAGTTAATTTGCACCTCAACTTAGCTGGAGGGTAAAATTTGAGCTCAGACATAAGCATAATTAGCAATGTGTCCCATGAAGACAATCGAATCTTTGTATTTGATGGCAAAGGCAAATGGATGATCCGCCTCAAATTTCTTCGAGCGCGAGAACAAGCCCTTCAAAACTAAAGGAGTGAAAACAAAGAGAGAGAGAGAGAGAGAGAGAGAGAGAGAGAGAAAGATAGGGTATTAATTGTCAAAGAGAAATATAGCAAGCTATAGCTTACCACCCGTCTCCAGAGGCTGCTCGACGCCCGCCTCAGAGACCTCCACATGGGCCTTGTGCTCGACGTTGTTGATGAAGTGGCTGACGAACATACGGTACATATTACCAAAGTCTCCCTCGCGGGAGAACATGGTCGTAACGCCCAGCTAGATAGAGAACAGATGAATAGATCAATAGAGTTAGACTAAGAATTTCTTGTACTACTTCAACTGCTATCGCACCTGCTTGAAAGGTTTCTCGAGGCTAAGGCCGAAAGTGACACTGAACTTGGGCAGCTCCACCTCCACTTTCTGCATGCTCATCGAGCCCAGTTCGGTGAGCAGATTCTTGCCCACCAGACTCTGTTGGAGGGCACGCAGGCCATCCTTGCGATTGGGCAGCAGCAAGATCATTGAGAACTCCTGATTTTGATAGGGCAACTCCAACACCTTGGCGTCCAGGCTGCTAACCTCGGCATAGTTCAAGTTCTGCAACGTCCACATGGTCTCCACATTGACGTTTTGGCCATCGCCCGTGCGGAAGCTGCGACTCTTTGTCTTTTCCAGCTTGAAGGCCTTCTGCCAGGGTGCGGAGAACGTGACGCCATTTACAATGACTCCCTCGGTGCGATCGTTGAGCAGCTCCGCCCTGAGTATGTCCTTAATCTGATTATTTGTCTTGGTCGCCACAGCCTGATTAATGGCAGCCGCAGTGCGCTTGTTGTACGGCGGATGAAAGTCGAGTTTCTCAATGTTCGAGTCGAATTGACGTTGAGCCACATCACGAAAAGAGTTCTTGAACTCCAGATTTTCGTTGATGTAGATGTTGTTGGCCAGCCGCAGATTGTTGTCGCGCGTCAGCGCCTGCTGGAAGCTGCCATGGCGCTGCGACACCTGATCCGCATCGCCAATGCCCAAGCGCATGCCCTCCTTCAGCTCTATGGCTGTCTGGCCCTTGGCCCCGAAGAAGGCCAGCGCCATCGAGGTCTGTATGGCGGCGGTGCCAATCACAACATTCTCATTGAGTCGCTCCGCACCCACTGCATTGTAGAGATCGGCAGCGAGCAGATTGCGATCTCGGGCAGCATCTAAGCCGGCCGAGGTTCTCGCTTGGCAGCTGCCGAGAATTGCCAAGGAAACTGGTGAAAAGTTTTATTGTAGTAGATTGCAAAATTCAGATGAAAATAAATAAATACCAGAGAAATACTTCAGAAAATAGGGCATATTTAAGATATTATTAAATATAGGAATACTAAAGTCCTATTCAATCTGACAGTTTACCAAATTTGCAGCAATATTTCTATAACCAAATAATTTTGTATATGTCTGATAATTATATAGAAAAGTATCGATTTTTTGTAGATAAATCTTTATTTAAATCTTGCTGAGACTTAACAAATATCTTTTCTCATCAGAGTCAGTTAATGCGATCTCAGATAAAATCTGATACTTGATATGCAAATCCAAAATTGATTTGAAAGCTGGTCCCAAACAAAATATTAACAGAAGCTAATCTTTGCAGAAAACGATCTGACAAGGTCTCCAAAAGTTCTGTAATATACCATCTAGAAATTTTAATAGCCATGAATCTTATCACGGGTTTGGGCTCTCGTTTGCCCACACAGACAGCTATTGTCATCATCAACATCTGTCACATAGATATATGCATACGAGACCAATATTTTGGAATAAAATTCCAATTAAATTATGTGTCGCGTTGTCTTGTTCGATTGTCTCTGAAGAGCCTTGATTCTGTTATGACAGACCATAAACAACCCATTAGTTCTCTTGCCTAGTTATACTGACAGAGATGGGGTATTCTGGCTGTGTCATAAAGTGAGTAACGTAGTTGAGAAGAATCGTATGCAGAAATACACATACATATATTATTATATATAATATATATATAATATTAACCTAATCTTAGCTAAATAATTTCTTATCTAATCTAACTAGACTTCCACCCAAAATATATTGCAGTGATTTGGTAGAGATGCTGCGCGTAGTTTAAGGCAGTAAAGCTACTATAGATCAAAATCCAATATAATCATATTAACATTGAACCACTTCAATAGAGCTGATAAGCTTTACAATATCAGTCAAGTTCATCTAATAAAATAAAACAAATATACATATTCAATGTATAAATTTTAGTGTCTAGGGTATTCAAATGTTGTTCATTTTCGTTTTGTGGTTTATTGTAATTTTTATCAATAAATCGAGCCATAAATATTGTCACTTTGCTTTTTCGTAGACTGAGACTGGTTTTTGTTTGTGTATGCTCGAGTACAAGTTTATAAAGATCTTATAGGCAATAATTGAGGCTTACGTAATAGGCACTGCACTGAGCTGAGCGTCATGATTGTTTCAATTTATATATATGCGAAATAAATACACATATATGTATGTGTGTATATATATTACTCTATGTGTGTGTGTGCTTTTAGAGAAACTGTTTTCGCTTGATTAATATTTTGCGTCGTCGCGCGTTGAGCGTCCGAATGTGAACTGAATTCGTGGCTGGCTGTGAGAGACTTTTGGAGCTGCGATTACGTCTTAGATTCTCGTAAATTAGTCGATCAGCTGGCTGGTTTTTTTTTTTTTTTTTTCGTGTGTTGCTTTGTTTACAGATCGTTTATCACCTTGACGGAGCGCTGATAAGCCGATAACCTTTGCGCTAGACTCTGGTCCTCGATTCTAGATGTCGACCACATGGCCCGCCAGTAGCAGGGTCTTCTCATTGCCGACGGCATAGAAGAACGGATGATTGATCACCAGGGATAATGTGCTGCGAAATAGATCGGTGAAGGCAGCCACTGAAGGGGGGCAGTGGACGGAGGGGAGAACAATAAAATGCAGCTGTAGTCAAAAGAAATACCAGTCTTAAGCTAATTTAAAGAGCTTACCAAAAGTTTGCTCCGCCTCACCGCCCGCCTCATTCAGCTCGAGCAGCACGGTGTGTGGCACTGCGGTCAAATGTGGCGCCGAGCTGGACAAAATTGAGCTGAACACATTGTGTAGCTGAGCCTCGGGTGTGAAAAGCTTGGACAGGCCCAGCTGCAGGCAGAGAGAGGTTTAATTTTATTATATACTATACACAGCTAGATTCAGAAACATCTTATATATATCATTTTAGAATTTAACTTACTTGCTCTAGAACTCTGCGCAGCTCGGTGTGGGCCAACAAACTGAACTTGGGCAGGGTTAAAGCGATTTTGCGTTCGCTCAGCATTCGACGTAGCTGATGCAGATCGATGCGTTGCAGCTGACGTTCCAGTTGGGCCAAGCCCAGCGGCTGATTGGGATAAATGATGAGCAGACTGAGGCCCGCTGTGGCATAGGGCAGCTCAACGGCGCAGGCATCCAGCGAGGGCAGCTCCGCATAGCGGAGGCGATGCTGCATGAACATGGCATCCACTAGCTTGGAATTGCGGCTGCCCTCGGTAAAGAAGTTGATGCGCTGCGTCTGCTGTGCATCGAAGGCCTGGGCCCAGGGTGCGCGAAATGTGAGCGCCGAGACATGCAAGAAGGGAGTGTCCGAGCCGCTGGTGGACTCCAGCAAATGGCTGCTAACCAGCTCACCCACGCTGTAGTTGCTGCGCCTCAGGAAGTCATAGTTAATCTGCTGCGCTGTGCTTGCCCAGCTGTCGAAGTCCAGACGATGCACGCCTATGCCCAAAGCACCGGCACGCGCCTCAAACTCATCCCGAAAGCTGAAGGTGTAGCGCTGCTGAGTGTAGAGCTCGCTGAGCAGTCGCAGCTGACAGCCGATGGCCACCTCCTGCTTCAGATCCGCCAGCAGCTGCCTGAATTGCTGCACCGACTGCTCCGGAGTACCTAAATATTGCAGCTCCAGAGCCACGCGCAGCTGCTGAGCTGTTGGCGCCGAGCTGGGCGTGACGCCAGCATAGAGCAAAGTGAGAGCCGTTTGCAGGAGTAGCGGGGAGACAGCGACATTGCTGTGTGGCTGTGCCAGGCCCAGACTCGTGGCCAGGCGCAGGCCAAAGCGTTCGGTAGATCCGCTTAAAGCAGCTGCCGGATTGCCGTTCGCACCGCTACTGAACAGCAGCAGCAGCTGAAGCACGACAGCTGTTACGACTAGAAGTCGTCTCCAGTTAACGTAGCTCATTGGGGGTATTTCCAAGCTTTAAATTGAGTTAAGATTTAAATTCAAGCTGATGCTGATGCTGTTGCTGCTGTTGCCACCAGAGCTCACACTCAATTAAAGAAACACGCGAGCCGGAAAATCAAAACAGAATGTAGCGGCGACACAGAGCAGGTTTTAGGATCTACAAAAAAACACTCAAAGTTGCTTTTAATTGAAATTCTGATAAGACAGAGCGAGCGAGAGAGGGTAGGTTGACTCCGCATGACAGCTGAATGAGATAGAATGATTATCTAGTAAGTGACCTAATTACCAGCACTGTCAAGATTTAAGTAGATTCCGCAGATCCATTAAAGCTATTAGAAATGTATTTATAATCAATTAACTTAAAGAGAGCGCAAGATTTGGAATACACTATGAGAAAAGGTATAGTGGATATGGGGTCTATAGAATATGAAGAATATTTCTCAGAGAGAATATATATTCATACCACATATAAATAAAAATATATTATGATTAAACTATATTGCACAAATATATTCTTGGGTATCAGTAAATAAAATCGTAATGATATAAAACTTTGGGAATAAGGTTTATTCTTTTGCAGAATCCATAATCCTGCGTAATCTAGTTTGAACCCCCTTTTTGCCGAGAATTAATTTGATTCCATTCCTTCAAAATAATAATAGATTTATAATCTGCTGTCTCAAATCAGAAAATTTAACTCACATCATTTCAGAGAATTTCAGCTTCGGTTTAAATACCTACGCGTTCAATGAGAAAAAACCCGTTTTTTTTTTTCTTATCAGCAACATATTTGCGTAAACAAACATCTACAATTGATGGTTCCAGTTCGTAAGTCCCCATGTTTTTATTCTACCCAAGAACTTTGCCAGTCCGTTGATTTATTATTATAATTTATTTATTTCTGTATTGTCGTGATGATGCAATGTCAACGATAGACGCTTCATTTGTCTCACTTTTAGTATTTCTCTCAAGGGGGTTTTTCGCCTTAGTCATCGGGAGGCAAACCTGTCGCTGGACTTTCCAGAGGCGCGTTGCATTGAGGAAGTTACGATTGATGAAATTTGCATTTGTTTATATGACATTGGCCATTGGCGTACGTAAAAGATTGTTATAGCTACCAGCGATCAGCTACCAGCTACCATTAATAGCTAGCCTAAGGGGCCTCTCTGCTGAGCGAAACGGGTTTGCTGAGCTTTTAGCGGGCAGAAACCAAAGGCTAACGATTCAGCTGGAAAAGGCACAAATGCTGAGCAATCTGCGAGGTGCAGCGCAAAGGTTATCTAACAAAATAAGTGTGTGTGTGTGTGTGTATATTAGAGTAAATGTAAAAATTACGAATACGTATTACAAATAGCAAATGCGTACAGTTAACTTAGGGGCTAAGGACGGCTCTACTGTCTAGCGTTGATCTGCGGCGGCTGGACCACATGCCCAATGAAGAGCACCGATTCAGGTGTGCGTATGGCGAACAGGAATGGATGATCGGCAATAAATTCGCGTGACTTCATTGGCAGCAGCAGCGGCACAAATTTGGCAACTATTTAAAGAGATGGCATAATTGAGTGAATTCTGAATTACAGTTGGAAGGCGTCTCAACTTACATGTGGCAGCTGCTGCCTCAGAGCCAGCCTCGTTGACATCAATGAAGGCCTTTTGCAGTATTTTTGACACTTTCACGGGACGCATCAGTATGGTATTCACCTGTGAGTTGGCAGTGAACATGCGACGCACGCCCAACTCTTGCAGCGGAAGCGTCATATCCTGTTCGAACTCAATGCGGAATTTGGGTAGCCGCACTGCGACCATCTCGCGACGTAGACGTGCGGCGATCTGATTTAGATCCGTTCGCTCTAGTTGCCGTTCCAGCTGTGGCAGACCATCCACCTGGTTGGGCAAGACGAATAGCATGGACACTTCAGTGCCGGCATAGGGCAGCTCGAGAGCTACGGCATCCAGGTCTGGCAGCTCTGCATAGGCGTACACATCGTCGTTGTACATCATGGCCACCGTGACGGCCTTGTTGCTGTTCACACGGAACTTGTCCGGCGTTGTATCCATGGCTGAAAACTCGTTTGCCCAGCGCGCCTTGAAGTAAATGGCATTGACCAGCAGTGCTTGGGTCTCATCGTCAATATCGTTGGGGCTGACCAGGTCGCGTATAATATTGCGTGTGGCGTCCGCTGCCCAGGCATTGATTCGGCTTGCCGTATTCGCCGATCGCTTCATGTTGACCCCCTCAATCTCCGAGTTGAAGTACAAATGGGCATAGTGTGCGTAATCGGGATTAACCATCGCTAGTTCATGGTTATAGAACAGCTTATTGGCCACGATCAGTTGAGCATTCTGCAGCTCTCGCTCCAGCTTTCTTACTCGCTGAAAGTCCATGGCTGTCGTCAACTGATTTTGATCGAATTGACCAGCCGATCGAAGCTCGGTGGCCGTTTCTCCAGCTGAGACGCCGTAGAGCATGGCCAGCATAGCGTGTACCGAGGAGGGCGAATAGACGACATTACGGTTAGCATTGTTGCGCGAGATGGGCTGAAAGAGTGTGGAGCTGAAGCGCTCACGGTAATTGAACTGAGCCGGCGGACGTATGGGACCCGACGGGCCTCTCGATTGACCAGCTGCTGACTGGTCGGCTGAGCCATCGATGCCAAGCACTGTTACGCTAGGAGTTCGAGATGCGTCCGGAGCTTCAACTGGAGCTAGCGGCTGGGCGGGATATTGTTGTTGCTGGATATTTGGTGGCGATGCTGCTGCCGAAACTGTGCTGATTCTATTCTGGGCCGGAGCCGCCACACGGGATCTGCTCTGTATCTGGTTGTCAAAGCTAGAGCGCCTGCTGAAGACGATGTTGCCATAGTCTATAATACGCTGTCCGTTCCCCGTGGCGGGTGTGAGGAACAGGCAAAGGCTAAGGCAGCTGCCCAGTAGAAGCAGCGCTGCTGATGCTGTAAAGAGATGAGGCAGAGAGCATTGGTTAGAGCTTCGCAAATCGGATATTGCCGCAATTGTTCTTAGCTTACAGTATTTGTTCGGCATGGCGATCAATTACTGCGGAGAGGGAAACTCGTTTAGCTGCTGCTTTATATCTGTATACACATGTATATATATAGATAAACTTATAAATATAATTCTTCTCCTCTGTTTTTTTTTGCGTCTCGACGCGATCGTCTGTTGGGCAGCTCAGTTCGACTGCAGCTTTAAAAACAAACTGAGCTTGGCAAAAAGTTGGAGCAGCGAGAATATGCGAGCACCTAGAAGCGAGCTGATAACCGGTCCGTAATACTGGGCACTCCCTGCACCGCTTCCCGCAGAACAGTGGGTGCGTCAAGACGAGCACTGAGCAAATATTTTCAAAAAAATAAAACTGAAACAGAAAATGTAAGAGAAACGAAACCTGTTGAGCGAAATCTCGCTCTTCGAGCTCTCCCACTCTCTCTCTGTATCTCACTCTCTCTGCTCTGCTCAGCTCTCTATTTCTCTCTCCTTCTGTGTTTCTTGGAAAACCCCGCTTATATTTAATTCTAATTACATAAATGAAAATATGCGCTACTGCAAGTCGATCCAGGGTTTTCAATTGGGTATTGGGGCGTCACCGTTTGAAATGTGAAAAATACGTGAAATTTTTCTAGGCGATTAACAACAGCTAACAGATCACTGACTCAAGCGGAGAAGGTTCAATTCATTGACTCGGACAAGTCGGCTCTTGGAAGATAACAAAAAAAAAAAAAAAAAACCAATTGGATCTTGTATATTTTTAGCATTCCCACCGGATAACTGAGTGCGACTCATAACTTCTCGTTTTCCTGTTCTTAATGACGTCAAATCTAATGCCTGCCGACATTTTTATGCGTCCATAGTCAAGTATTAGTCAAGACATTCCCCATTTAACCTGTTAGTAAATGCATTTCCTAACCATTTCGTAAGAGCTACACATAAATCGTATCGCGAGAACTAATTAAGTATTCCAAAATCCGAATGCGAGATAAAACTAGCGGTAGCGGTAGCAGAGACCTCACACGACCCTCTACTCTCTACGCCGTTCTTAATTATGTAAAAGCGAGTCTCAGTATGCATTTCATACGATATCAGACACACATACACACACACTAAGTGCCTGACCTAATTGCACGACTAAATGTGTAAACATAATTTACTCCAATTAGAGCCGATGACGCTCCGTGCCTCAATATCTTCCCCACATAAGTGAGCAATGCCACGCCCCCCGCCACGTAACGCCCTCTCTGTGTAGCGCATGCCGCCGACATCGTCGTTGCCTCGGAAATTGGGGCAAGTGTATTGGAGAACGTGCACAGCGCAAAGATATGAGCTCCATAAAATGCAATCAATAAATTTTTGTAAAATTCTAGAGCTGTTGATAGAGCTCGGCAGCAGGTTGTTGTATTAATTACGACGGCTGAAGGCGCAGAAGAAAGAGTTCAAAGTGAAACACGAAAAATGAAATAAAAAAGGAAGACAGTTTGGTGCCTGCTGCTTGAAGGGTTGTCGCACATAGCGAAACACAAAAAGTTCAAGTTATGCGAAACAATTTTTTGCTTATCTTTTCGCTTGACTGTTTTTTGTCATCTCTGTCATATTTGGACAGCTGTCTCGGAGGCACTTGAAAAAGATAATTTCATGCACTGCAAAAATTGAATTAAAACTTGCAGCAAACTGTTTTCTCAGACTTTTATTTGTTAGATTCCATAATATTGTTATTTATATATTTACATTTCCATATAAGTATATTATTTTCACAGTATTTTATAAACCTTTTTTTTTTTTTTTTTTAATATAGGCAATATATAATCAAACGACTGATATTATTATGTATTTCAACAGATCTCTGTTTTTATATAGCTTCTGAGACTGTTTGACTCTTGGAAGCAGTATCTATGTTGATTGATCCTCTTATAGATGTTTAGAGACAAAACAAGCATTGCCCTTTTCAGCTTCATATTACCAGTCATGTTTACTCGATGTATATGCCTTCCTTTCTATAAAACAGTATACCCTTTTCAAACCCGATTTAATGAGCAACAAATGTCGTTTATACCACATCGATCCATCATGCTCATCTACTTCCCAAACAACATCTGTTTATGTGC
Source organism: Drosophila mojavensis (assembly GCF_018153725.1). Lineage (NCBI taxonomy): Eukaryota > Metazoa > Arthropoda > Insecta > Diptera > Drosophilidae > Drosophila > Drosophila mojavensis. The sequence continues at coordinate 4,878,920 of NW_025318906.1, read as the reverse complement.
CACAGATCCATAAAGCAGAAATTATAGATATTACTAAATAAGTTCATGAATATTTATCTCAATTAACTTTATGGACATAAGACATATGCATAAAATAATGCTAAATAGCCAATCTCGATTTAATAAAATGCTCATTTAGATTATTGCCTTTAACGACGGCAAAGCATAGTGTAAACTGAATGTAAGTGGAATTAACTGAATGGCGATTGCGATATGCTCAACGCAAGACAGAGCTATGCCGAAGCATATGTGTGCACATATCTCTTGCAGGCAGTGTTCCAGTTGCGAATGCGATTCGGCAGCTGCATAGATAACATCTTAATAGTCAGGGTCAGGGACAAGGTCAAGCTGTGGGTTCAAGGCGCAGATTCACAGATATGTGCATGTTGCCACAATTTGTATGCAACATGTTGCCACTGTTGCTGTTGTTGTTGCTGTTGCTGCTGATCAACCACAAAGCAATTTGTTGGCTACACAAGCAAAAGCCGCAGTCGCACTTAATTAATTTGCGTGTTAAGTCAGTCGACCATTAAACTGATAGCCGTACGAAGCAGACTGAAGGACTGACACTGGCAGGCACTGTGACAGTGGGCTCGAAGAGCTCGCACAGTGGTTACAGTGGTTACAGTGGGTGCCGCGTCAGTCAGCTGGCTGCGCCTGCGCGCCGGACAGCTTTGTCATTTTCATTTGTGCCCCGTCAGCTGCAGCTGCAACTCTGCTGCTCTCTCTCTCTACCCACTCTCTTCCCTCTCTCCATCTCCCTTCTCTCTCTCTCTCTCTCTCTGTTCATTTCTGCATCTTTGTTGTTGGCGTTGCTTACAACAAAATCGCATTAAATTACACGTTTGCCGCACGATTTCATTTTGCATATTGTCGTATATATGCAAGTCTGTACCGCATGTTTCCCTGTATGCATATAATTACGGTCATAAATCAGAAAGCGTATTTGCAATCACAATATTTACACTTGTCCCTCAAATGTGCAATTGCCAATTTGCCAGTGCCAATGCTGGCTGCGCGGGCGGACAAGTTGCAACAAATTGCGTTGAGCTGTTGTTGAGGGGAGCGGCAAGAAGAAGTCAAATGTACAGTTAAGCAAGGTAAAGGCATGTCTAGGGTAAAGGTGCGAGAAATTCTTTCAAAATTCTACAACTGCAGACACTACTATGAAAAGAGAGCATTAATGGCCACTAAAGTCGTGGCCGAGGCATGCGGTTCGAGCTGGGAAAGGAAGCGGCTTTTGCATATGTGACTTGCTTGTTTCCCTATAGAATGATTCATAAGACCATCTTTGGAAACGAATATATCATGGAGTGTCGCTCTTTTGGCCATCTGAAGACAGCCAGAGATGTTGACTATATAAGCAGAAATCATTTGTAGTCATTGCATAAGCATATTCTATGTTGTTGCATGTCACGTAATAGTCGGTAGCTATCAAAATGTAGAGCTTTCTTAAGTCCCACAGTCCCCATCATTTTCCTGCTCAATAGGCTGTTAATTATCGTTTCAGAATTGTCGCCTGCTTAATTGACTTCCGAAACTCTGTAACAGCATGCATATTCTTGCATGCCTCGTTTGCTTATTGGCCAATGACATGCTCGAGTGCTGCATAAAGCAGCGAAAGTTTCATGAACTGCAGCTAATTGGCCTTCTAATGTAATTGTATAAAGAACGTGTTGTTATTTTTTCAAGCGTATTTAGCCAGTTTGGCAGGCAAGCAAATATATGTATGTGTGTGTGTGTGTGTGTGCGTGTGTTGCCAAGCTTGTGCTGCTGGCCAGACGTTACAGAGGAATTGCGTGCCTCACACTGCACATAAATACATATACATATGTATAAATATTATATATTATATCTACATACTCCCTTCAGCCAGCAAATGTTTTGCGTTCTTTTTTTAACGAGCTTGTTGAAAGTTGTTGCAACTGGCCGCAACTTGTCTGCTGGCTGCCGCATGCTGCGAGCTCATCTGTCAACTTGCCTCAAAGATCATAACTGCCTCTCAGCCCGGCTGGACCGCATCCGGAGTTGCATCAATTAAAGCGACATAAAAGTTCTAGGGAAACTATAATTTTCATGCAACTTAATCACAGCGGCATTTTGTGAAAGCCCATAAATCCAAGCGAAGCAACGATTCATACTCTGACTTGGACATGGACTCCGACTCCGACTCCGCCTTGGTGTTGCTGATGCTGCTGCTGTTGCTGTTGTTGTTGTTGTTGCTGTTGTTGTTGTTGCTGTGCTTATGCGTTTAGCTGCATTTATAGAAATTGCCTCTACCCCAAAAAGTGGACACGGATAGCAGCCAAAGCCAAAGTAGGAGGCGGACTAGGTCCGGTAGGGGGGTGGCTGGGCGGTAATCGCCGTTTAAATTTGTTCTTCGTGATGCAATCATTTTGATGAGCATCCGATGCAGCCGCATCTACAACTGCAACTGGTCCTAGCTCGCTGTCTCGCCCTCTCTCTCTCTCTCTCTCTCTCTCTCTGTTTCTCCCTTTCTCGCTTTCAATGTTCTTCTGTTGCCTGCAACGCTTCGTACGTTAGGCGCCATAATGGACTAAGCTTAGCACACAATCACACACACTTGCACACACTTACACAAACTTACACCCACACACATTTGGCCAAATGTTCGCACTGAGGTCAGCTACGCTCTTGGCCATTGTTCTGTGCGCTTTTTGGGTTGGTCTCTCTGTGCCAACTGCGCCGCCAGCTAACAAAGTGCTTTTTGTATTGCCCAATGCCGCTGCGAATAGGGTATATGCAGCTATAGCTACAGCATGGGCGAGTTCAGTTAAGTAGAGATCTAGAAAGGAAAGAAGGCCCGTATAGGCAGGAGACAGTTAGGAAAAGAAGAGAGATATTTTTTAAGGTGCGCCTAATGTTACTATGAAAGATTGCAAATTACTTTGTTTTTAGGCTAAACAATTTTAAAAAATATAATATAATTATTTGGCATTATATTGAACTATTGAAAAAATAAAATAAAAAAAATATATAAAAAATATATAAAATAAAATAATAAGAAAATATAAATAGAACTTTTACATTACAAGCCTTCTCAATTCAAAAGTTTTCAAAAGAGTATTTCGTAGTTCCATTTGGCACCAGAAATTTTCTAAATTTTAGCTGCTTATATTTTTGGTGGTCTCCTTTGCTGCGTGTTGTTGTAGCTGATGCCATTGTTGTTGTTGTTGTTGCTGCTGCTTTTTTGTTTTTATTGATCCAAATTTGAGGTTGCAAATTCGTTAGGCCAGCGTTTCCTTATCGCCCAGCATTCCATGGGCAGCCAAATGGTAAGCATAGGCTTAAGCGTAAGCCTAATGATTGCGCCGGCCAGCCTCTCTTTAGCCAGTTTGTTGTTTCAAGCTGGAGTCGGGCCTGCAGCGTGGCCAATTGCTATAATTTGGCCACGCTGCGACTGTAAGTTCGGGACAAATGTTGGTGCTTAGATTTAAATAAACAAGCTGGCAGCCAAGTTTGCCAGGCCGCCGACTAATGAGCACAAAGATTTGCGGCAATCATGTGGCATGGCCGTTAGAATTCCAATCAGTTAACGCCTAATTGAGGCGTTGCCCAGCCTAGCCACGCCCCAAGCAGCATGTAACGCATGTGCATGCATACATACATACATACATATATATAGATATTTAAGACACGATTAACCGGCGAATAAAAAGTGGATGTACTTTGTATTATTTTATGCTTTTTATGCTGTTTCGCTTTTTGTTTTCGTGTCAATATATCAAAATGCGGAACCCGTTCATTAGACCGACCGCCAGCTGACGTGCCAACATGGCCCAACAACAACAAAAATGTTTCAGACACAATATAATAATGATGAATTGCGGTATTATCGCACGGTAATACCCGGTAATACCCTAGGCCCCACTAAGAAAAACACAGAACCAAAAAAAACTGGAGCAGCCGCACGAACATGTAAAAGTGCATGACAGAGACCCAGAGGCTCAGGCCCAGACCCAAGCCCAAGCCCAAGCTCAAGCAAGACTGAAGAGCCAAGACCCAAGAGCAAATACTAAATTGGCAGACGGGAGACACGAAGGTCTTGCCACAACAGTCTCGAGACATGCGGCACGTACTCAAAATGCATCGACAGCACATGGAGCGGGGCACACGGCAAATGGAACTAGACCGAAACTAGAATTTTATGCTCTGACTTCGCAAGCGCTGATGATTTATTTAAATTGCGAAAGCCAGCCCGAAGAATATGGGCGACACGTAGTGCTGGCCAATTTCCGCGACAGCTTAATTGAATTAGGCCCTGGGAAATATTCGTGCACCCAGACAACAAGGCGTATACGCAATGCGCAATTGGAAAACTCATTTGCAGTTGCAGCTCTTGTGGCGGCACACCCAAAAAAAAAAAAAAAAAATAAATAGAAAATAAAATAAAACTCAAATAAAAATAAAGGCGTTGCACTTTAACATTTGTTGCCACAGTTTGCCACAGACTCTGGGCAATTAAAGCTGGAGCTGTTTTTGTTTGTCGCCCAAGAGCAAGGCGAAGCCCCTCTCTGGCTGGGGGCAACAACCGAGAGCGGCGGCTCGCCAATGTGCATCCGAGCGCATTGCAATCGCATTTGACATTTAGACAAACAGCAAAGGCAGCTGGCAAACTGGCAAGCTGGCAAAGCTAACTAACTGGCAAGCTGGCAAGCTGGCTAACTGGCAGAGAGCAAAAGCAATTTAAAAGCTGCAGGGATTTGGCCAGAACTGTATTAAGGCCGCTGAGATTGAGGCCTGACTCGCTGCCGCACCTTTGGCGGCCTGTTAAACTGGCCGCTCAGCCTCGACTAGCGATGGCCGATATAGTTTAGTGCGAGGACAAGACAAGACTAGGCGTAATCGCACGAATCACGAAATAAGATCGGACACGAAAAGGTTTTTAATAGGAAATAGTTCCTTGAGAGATTATTTATAGGGAGATTGACATGGCTAAGTTTAAGAAAGGCAATGTCAAATATCTAATAAAATAACAAAAAATTAAAAATAAATAAATAAATAATATAAAATAATTATATAAATAGTTATATAAAAACAAATAAATTAAATACATATATATATATTTTATTTTTATAAATTTCATATTCATATTTTATGGAGTGTATATATGTCACAAAATCAAATATAATAATAATAAAAAAAAAAAAAACAAGTTAATAAAAAAATAATGAAGAAATAACAAAAAAAAAATCGCAACAAAAATAGAATTAATAAATAAAAAAATTCAAATTACCCCTTCAAAAGCTTATTGCACAATCCCATGTCAAAGTTCCTGGTAAGCAGCGGAAGTGTCCATAATTTTCATTACATCAAGAGTCCATCATTTTCGATTTTTCCATGTATTATCACATAAGTTGCTCAGACTCTTGCTTTTCATGCTGTTTCACAACATACTCCAAATAAAGTTCGGATCACGAACATGTTTTCTTAAGCGTGTCACGCAGCGAGCACTTGAATCGAAAAGAAAACCAGCAACAGTTGCTGCTGCTGTTGCTGATGTTGCTGCTGTTGCTGCTGCTGCAAGCCGGCAAACAGTTTTGACAATTTGGCTGCAACTTCTGACTATTTGTATAATTGGCATTTCTAATTTATCAAATCTTCAAAATGTGCCGACGTCAACGCAAGCGCATTGGGAATCGCCCCAATAGAACAGGCCATTATGTTAGCTCGCAGTTGGTAGCAGACGTTAAATTCACGATCAGCACTGAGCTCTTGTATTTGGTGGGCAGTTGAGCGTGAGTAATCAGAAAGCCAAGCGCGTTGCATAAATATATATATACATATATATAATGAAACTGGTTTGGGCGGTCAGAATAGACATAGATACATGGATACACAGCCGCAGCGAGAGTCAGAGCCAGAGCCAGAGTCAGAGCCAGAGCCACACAGATACAATTGCAGCTCGAATGAAACCAGTGTTGCCATAATGCTTGTCATAAATTCTCCAAATTACCCAACACGTCGCGCAATGTCGCACAGTTCATATATATACATACAGTTCATATATATACATATATATGTATGGGTCTCTGGGCCTTGGAGTATCTGCGCTGATTGCGAGTTGTGTGACAGCGTGCGCTAAATTGAGTTTATGTACTTCACTTGCTTAAAGGATTAATTGTGCTCGGGCTTAGGCGCCTGATTGAATGCGCAGTCGCAGCGCAGCTTTGTGTCAGTTCATCAAAGCCGCTGCGATGCCTGATACCCTGCAATTTGACTGACAGCTGCAGCATGTTGTGAAAGTTAACTCGAGTTCAAGTCAATTGAAGCTCGACTTCAATTAATGCCAGATTGAGTAAAAATTCATTGCGCGCTTATTTTACAGCGTCAATTGAAGTTGCGCCGTAAAAATTTGGAATATTATGAATTCTGAGGAACGAATGAGGCATGTTTTACACAGCAGAGCATAATTAGTTTTTATGGTTTTTGAAAAGCATATTGCGCTGTTCGCTACACGCTACTAACTTGGCCAAGAGCAGGGCTTTAACAAATTGCTGGAGTTTATGGGCCAACATTTTCGAAACATTTGCGTTGCGGCCACTTCAAGGCACTCACTTCGTCGTCGACAGTCCCAAATGTCGGAGACCTTTTCGCTTTGTAGGCAGTAGCTCAAGTTCCTAGCCAAGGCCCACGCGCCTAGCCAAATCGGCTGAACTGCTGAAGGCCTGCCTAGCGGAACGCTTTACCGTTGCTGTGGGCTTGTTGCCACCTTCTTATTGTTGTTGTTGCTGCTGTTGTTGTTGTAGTTGGCCTTTTGCATGTGGGCAACAAACACACACGCACACAGACTCAAGCATTCGGCACTCGCAAAGCGCGATCGTATTCGCTTCAGCACTGGCTACCATGTATCCATCCATATTCATGCGCATTACGCACATTTGCGTAACAGTTTCAAGTGCACGAAACTCTGTGTGTAGTTGAGACTTGAGAGTCTCAAGTGCGAGGCGAGCACATCCGAAGTCATCAGTCGTCAACAAACTGTTTATACTCTGTAAAAAATGTTGAATTTTCGGAATATGGGCTAAGCTCTATATATGAAAAGAGAGAAAAGGAGAGAGAGAGATTGATAGAGGGAGTGAGGCTGAGAGATAGATAGACAGATAAAGAGAAAGAGGGAGAGAGAGGGAGAGAGGGAGAGAGAGAGAGAGAGAGAGAGGGAGAGAGAGAGAGAGAGAAAGAGAGAGAGAGTGAGAGGGAGGATATAACATATGTATGTAAATGTATGTAAAAGGAAGTGAAGGCGAGATAGAAATAAAGAGATACTGGGTGAAAGAGAGAAAGATCTATATAGTTAGATAGGTTGGGGGAGAACGAAAAAATGATTAAATATATTAAAATAGGGAAAAGAAACAAAAAATGCAGTCATATATGAGTATATCAATATTATAATACTTATTTATATATACGTATACTTTGAATTAAATTGGATCGCCTATAAAGCAGGCACATTAAGTTTTCGACAATTCATTTCACAGGGTAAGTCTAGTCTGGCATTTGCCACACGCACAGTTAACTTGTTTTTTCTTCTTCTTGTCTCGAAAAACTCGTGTTGTTGCTGGTTCTCATGTTGTTAATACACATTTATATTATGGCTGTTGTTGTTGTTGCTGTAGTTGTTGTCAGCATTACGCAGCAATTCCAAGTTTTTCAAGTGCTTACAAAACTTCGAAACTCTGAAATTGTGTGTTTCATTTCTGAACGCAGCAGCTCGCACAGCGCGAAGCCGCGCGGGTAATGAGAGAGCAGGGAGTAAGTACTCCATTGGCTCGAACCGGTTCTCATTGTGCTAAAGCCATTTTATCCAATTTAAAATTAACTGTGTTTTGATTAATACACCATTATTGAGCGCTGCATGTGTCTATAAATTAGTTGCATGTATTTGTGTATGTGTGTGTGCGTTAAATTTCTAATGAATATGTTAAATGATGGCCGCATGCAACAGCGAACCATCGATGGCAGCTGCTGCTAGAGCGATTGCAATTGCAAGGCTTTAAGCTAAAATTCGAGTTATTTATGAGCAGTTTGCAGAGCTAATTGGCCTAATTATGGTGGCGGCCTAAACGCTGCAGCAACAGCCCATCAATTGCAACCAGCGACTACAATTCACACTTCCGCAATTGCAGCGGCTTCAACTGCCGCAGAGTTTATTTTATTTTTTACGGTTTTATTTTTATTTTTATTTTTTTATTTTTTGCTTTGTACCTTTAGCGATTGGCCTTAACGGCAAACAACAAAGGCTGAGACACCAGCAGGCAGCCAGATACAGAATCGCGGCTCAGCACCGCAGCAGCCGCTGGCCTGCTGTATGTCTGCCAACGTCGTGACTAATTACATGCGACATAAAAGCCAAAAGGAAAGGAGTCGGCTCAAGCGACAGGCTCTCCCATACGTAATTGTTGATACAATAAAACGAAGAGAGAAGCAAAGAAAAGAAAAAAGCAAAAACTGCGCTGCAATCGCCAAACAATAACAGCGAAGCCTGCAAAGTCTACAAAGTCTGGTCTGTAATTGGCAGACAGCCTAGCCGAACTCTTGGCCATATATACGGATACTATATAAGAGCCGCTTGACAATTCAATAAAACTGCGACAGTTGAGCTGAGCTGCGGCTAGTTGGCAGCTCAGGTTGCCAGTTGCAAGTTGCAAGTTGTTTGGGACTATCCTAATTATGCCGTTGTGTTTATGTGATGGGGCATTGTCAAATTTAAGAGACAGCGCGCAGGAGCAGGCAAAGGAGAAAGAGACAAGTCTATGACTAGCTAATGAAACTGCACGTTTTATGGGCGAAAGCTGTCAGCGGTTGCTGTTGCACTCACAGTTGCAGTTGCAGTTGCAGATGCTGCTGCTGCATTTACAGTTAAACCCAAAAAAGTTGACAACTAATTGAATTCCACTTAGCCAACAAATTTGCATGACCCCGCCCACAAGGCGACTCATTACGTCTGCACTTGGTAGCCATCGACATCGACAGATCTTGGTGCAGAGTTTAAGATAATTTATGTATTTTTAGCTGCTGCTGCTTCGGCTGCTGCTGCTGCTGGCATTTTGTTAGTTGGCTTTCTGGTTCTCCTCACGAACGCCCACCATCTGGCTGGCACACGAAAATAGCGCAAAGTAGTGCATCAATAAACAATAACAATGCCCGTTTGCTACAAAACAGGAAAAAATGCCCAGATATACAACGAGAGAGAAAGAGATCTGGCCGGGCCGGGCCGGGCCGTGCCACATGTGCGGATGCTGCGGATGTTGCAACTGCCGCTGGCTGTCGACAACAACAGTTGCCAGAGTCCAGGAGCAGCACTCCATAGCTGTTCCATGTAACCAAACGCTGCTTGTCAATAAAATAAAACGAAATAGAAAAAACGATAAAGAAAAAAAAAAAAAAAAAGAAAATGAAAGAAAAACTAAACTCGAGCAAGGCGCAACATGTGCAACAGTTGCAAGTTGCAGTGGCCCGCAGCAAAGTGAAAGAAATCGCCGCCAATAGCGGAAATATTAGCCTTCTGCTTGACTGGCGAGCTGCGGCTAACAGCAATGGAAACGAAGGTCCATAAAATATATGCACCTACCCAGCATCCCAATCGCCTAGGAGGGGCAAGAAGGAGAACAAACGAATGCAGGAGCAGCAGCAGCAGCAGCAGCAACTGAACTAGAAACCATGCAGACAATGTGTTTATTATTGCATTTGCGGCAAAGGCGCGCGAGATGCGGCTCACAGATTGCACGCTATTTGCGAATATTAAAAGCCATTTTATTAATTGACCAAAACTAATATTATGACTGAGCATGTGGAGTGCTGAAATTATTTCATTATCTGCGAATAGAAACTGAGTCAGCGATGACTGAAATAGCATTTAAGTGCGTTCAGCTGCAGCAGCAGCAGGTGAGAAAAAGTAGATCATGAATGCGTTAATTAATTGGATTGGGATTAGAGAAAATTGTGGGAGGGGTGCATTCAGTGGTGCGTTATTAATTAGTTGAGTTGAAGTGGAATTTAAAGAATTTAATTATTATAAGGCATTTAATTCTTATTTATAAGTAAACATATGGTAAAGTATATATAAATATATATATTTTTATATAAATAAAAATTAAATATAAAAACTTTGAATTTTCAGACTTATTAAACATAATAAAGCTAAAAACTGAATTCAATATTAGCATATTTATACTTATATAAAACAATTTACAATTTTATTTAATTTCTGGTATACAATTTCCTCAAACAATTTGAATTCTTAAAAAGGCATACGCAAAATATAAATAATTTATAACTAATCTGCTTAGTTTTTGAAGTATGTTAGCCCAACTGATGGACTAGGGTAGCATTTCACTCACTTCAGTTTCCCCAACCGCACAGGTTGAGCATTCTAGTCAGCCTCTGGCACGTAGGAAATTCCACAAAAATCGGCTCAATTGTATGTTACCCCATTTATCGTTTAACCGTTAACCGGCTGCTCATCATGGTCATGATGTCCTAATCCAATTGTCGCTGAAAGGCGAAGTCCGTAACTGGCGACCGGCACACCATGTTAGAAGTCAACATACCAAATGCCTTGACAGAACAACAACGAGGAGGACAACAACAATTCGATTGTGTTAAATCAAATGAAGCGTAATTTTTACTCAATTTATGAGGCAAACTGCAGCAGCTGACGGGGGGGAGAAGGGAGTGTGAGAGGAGCAGGAGACGGAGCAGGAGCAGGAGCAGGCTGAGTGCCAGTTACACCGTTACTAACCCCAATCCCCATGGAACGCTTAGGCTGTCAATCGTGCAGCCGCCGCTGCCGCCCACATCCCGTCGCCCCATCATCTTCCACTTGAGCACTGACAGACAGAGCCATTGGGGGTTGGTTGGTTGGTTGCTTGCTTTGACTTTGACGTGGATTTTGATGTGACTTTGGCTCTGGCCTCGGGTAAATCATATTTCTATTAATGACTTGCATATTTATGAGCTGCACACCCACCCAACCACACACCCACACACACACACATAGAAGTGAGTGCAAACAAGCTGATTTTAATAATAAATAAACAAACATAAATACAAATAGGCATTTAATGCGTAGCATTTGTTTGACGAGCTGATGCTGCGCCGATGGCGATATTCTTGGCCAGAGTCCTAAATTTCTTTGACTTTGACTTCAGTTCTATGCTGCGGGCCAACACAAACATTTAACTGGAATTCGAGCAAGCGATTTCGAATTAAATGCCTACTAAAAACCATAATAAACGTAGAACAAGGTAGAGGCGTGCCATAGCCAAGGGGGCGGGGTCAACTAGAAAAGCTGCCTTTGATGTGGCTGTGGGATTTGGTAATATCAACATGTGGCTACGATGTCTAACGACGCGTAGAAACTCTTTAAATAAACAACAAAGCCGGAAAGGAAGTTGCCAAACAACAGCAGCAACAGCAACAACAACAACAACAGCAGCATCTATGAGAAGTATGAGCATTTGCATATGGCTTCTATTTCTTTAGCTACTTTTTTTTTTTTTTTTTTTTGGCACACAACAGTTTTAGCAGCGAGTGTAACGACCCAGAGCAAAACCGGCCATAAAATGGCTAAAAAAGCGCCAAAAGAAAGAAATGAGAAATTGGCAACGGACTAAGAGATACTTCGTAAAGTTTGGAAAACAGTTGAACGAGCTGTGATGCAAGATAATTGGCAGTTCCAAAAAGAGACAAAGTGAGATTGAGAAAAAGAGAGACATATATATAAAGAATGTGACTGAGAGGCATATAAAAGGCATATGGAGTTTATTTTTTTTGTATATGTTGAATATGAATGTCTCCTTCTCTCTCCCTTTTAGACATTGTCTCTCTCTTACTCTCTCTTTCTGTCTGGCACTTTCTGCCTCTATTCCTTCTCTCTGTCTCCCCCTTGCTATTCTAAACAGAATATGTCTGACATAACTTTACTCTACATATATTAATCTATATCTAGATCTATATACCCCTTTTGACTTAGCTCCCAGAGTATATCAAATAGTGCTCACTTCCAGTACTCATTTTTCTTACATTTTTTTGTATACACATATTTGATGGCAACTACTTTTGTGTGGCCTATTCGCAGAGTATTTCCCACATCAGACCCGGGCGACACAACAATGAGCATATCAAAGTCATGCAAGCCCGCTAATAGCTCGCCCATAATGAAGTGCTAAAGCATAGTAGTAGGGATAGTAGTACTCAAGGTAAATGAACTTTTAACAATCTATAATTGACATCGGAAATGCCAGAGAAACTATAGAGGTAACTGCGAATTGAAATCGGAAATGCCCAGATTAGTCGCATCTTTAATGCCAATATATGTACGAATACTTCTAGCTAAAAGCTCTAAATGATTTGTGGGAAAAACTGTTTAGAGATGCTAGATAGGGGCTTGGCAAATATATGACTAGATTGCTAGCTGTACATTGCGGATGACAATGTAATTTGTAATTAATTTAATCTGTATAGGAAAGAGAAAGAGGAAAGAGTCTCTAGGATGAATGAATGGAATCTTTTGAATATTCTTTTGGCCTGTATTGCCTCTTATACCAGACTTCCGACTGAAACTTCAATCTAAGAATATCCGACTAGTTATTTGGCTTTACTTGTGGCATGTATGTACATATGTTGTACTGCATTAGCTTTTGTGTAATCCCCACTTTTGGACACAATCCACTTGACAACACTTGAGAATGCAGTGGCGTAACAACCAAACAACGGAACAACCAACAAATTACAAAACACCCACCGGCAACGGGCCGAACAGCTGAGCTGGCAACCCTCCGGGCAAGGGCTAACGAATGGAATTAGGAAATCTTGGCGAATCCAACAAATCATGTTAAAACCGACCCAGAGCGACTCAGAGGAAAGGACCCACGTTCGGGCGTAACTGTTTATATCGCTCTCTGGTTTTGGCTGTTTTGAAAACTGTGCGGTTAATGGGTGGATCGGGAGGAAGATGTCAGGTCTATGTGGGCGTCGACATTATCAGGGGTTGCAAATGCCTGACAGTCTGGCTTGGTTAACAATCAAAGAATTGCCCAGACAGACGGCAGCGGGCATCAAGTTTATATAATTATTTTTATGCCATAACTGTGTGGAGTGTGCCAAGGTGGGTGGGTGTGCGGCTCTGTGTCTGTATGTGTGTGTGTGAGTGTATATCTGTATCAACTCTCTGGAGATTTGAGAGAAACCGGGTCGGGCTCTTTTCAGCCATTTGAGCTGCTAACTATATGCATAATGCAATGAATAAATTGAATTATGAATGTCACAAGTCTTGCTCTTGCTCTGCTAAGATGTTGCTGGCAACATGTTGCTAGCACTCGCATGCATGTTGCCGGCTGCATTTTAATTAAAAATCCACCGTGCAAAGGCTCTAACGGATATTGTGATGCGGCCATTGAAGTGTTGTTGAAAGTGTCCCCATCTCTAATGGGCTCCCTTTCTCCGCTCTTTGCTTATGTTTGTCGTCGCTGTGCATATTTGTTTGTTAATATACAGCTAGCTGGTGGGAGGGGTATGGGGGAGCTGTTGTTGCCGTCTGCAGGGTTGATTTGGCAAACGACGCAATTTGTTGCTAGCGACAGCTACAATAACACATGGTATGCTAGCTCCACAGGGTAGTCGACGGGTAGTATGAGCTATTTGCACATTAAATACCGTTACCCGTTGCCCGCTGCCCACACACACACACACACACACACGCAGAGCGGAGCTTTCCCTTTCGCTGGCAGTGTTTCCTATTCCCTGGGGGCTCGTAAGTGTTGCCAAGCTGATTGTTTTTACGAGTGCATTGCATACTTTGCGGCGCCCAAAGGGTGGTCCACCCACCCAGCGTACAGTCCGAGCAAAAGAAAACTTGCGCGCTAATTGCCGACCAAAGCTTCAGAGGTGAGCTTCAGCAGCAGAAGCAGCAGCATATGAAATCATTAAATTTTACGATCGCTGCCACGTCTGGCCGTAGCCACCCCCTGGGCAGTGGGCTTTTTGGTGGTGCTGTCCACCACCCAAGGTGGCACAGTTGTGCGCTCAGCTGCTCGCGGCACGTGTTCAAATTACCGTGAAGACGCTTAGGGGTGAATTCTACAAAAACCAAATTCGAATTGAGTGAGTGAATTAAAAGTGGAAAACCCAGGCAATAAAGAGAGCAGCAGCAGCCAGAGAGACAGAGAGAGAGAGAGAGAACACACGTGCTGCTCTCTGCAGCGCTTGCCTCTCCCTCTCTCACTCTCTCACCTCTCTGTCTTGCTCGAAATATTTGTTGCAAAATATGAGCATACGTTCGAGCGTTCACTTCCTTCCTTCCTTCCTAGCGCTGTTTGTGTAGATTGCTTTGTGTCTTTCGGGGTTCGCACTGCCCTCTATGCGAGTGTATGTGTTTTTATGTATGTGTGAGACAGTGTGAGTGAGTGGCCGTAAAAGGTTGCGCTCCTTGTACGTGAGCGTGAGAGTGAGTGAGTAAGTTCACGGGGATCGTGCCTGGAAAACTTGTTCGAGTGGCTGAGCACAGTGGTGCGCCAGCTATTTTTATGTGATGAAAAGTATGCATGTCTGTATTAATCTGAATATTTATCTGATAAAGTATAAGTGTATTTTAGATATAATAATAATTAATAATAATATCAATAATAATTTAATATTAGTAATATCAATAAATAATTAAAAAAAAAATATTTAAATATTAATAATTTCATAAAATATATTATATTATTATATATATATTATATATTATATTATTATATTATATTATATTATTATATATATTATTTTGCAATATTTTTCTGTATTTTGTATACATATAAAAATATGTATAATCAGCGAAATTTACTTATTCTATTTCCATCCAATATTGCCTTCATTCGCTTCATCAATATGTATAGTAAAATCTCTTTGGCTTCTTGCATTCTATGAAATACATCTGATTTTCTCAAATCTTGACCCACTGTTTTACTTTCGAGCAACGTTCAAGTGCTTAAAAGGTGAACACTCACCGCCAGGCAGCCGCCCCTGCTGGCCGTGTCTTTGGCTACATAATTTCAACAATATGCGTGCATTGAGTACAACACCTTCCGTGCCCTTCCATGCACCGCAGATCCAACCACCCACCACCCAGGAAACCCCCCTCTTTGAAATGCACACGAAAACGAAATCAGACATAAAAACATTAAATTACAAACCCTTATTTTACACACTAAAAAAGGAAAAAAGAATAAAAGCTGGCGAGCTGGCGAAGGAAAGTCGAGACACAAAACTGAAACTGAAAATGAAACTGAAACAGCGAAATGTGGCCAGGACCAAGGACGTGGCAGAACAAAGGGGCGACTCTCGAGGCGAGGCGAGTCGAGTCGTGTTGAGTCGAGTCGAACCGCGTCGAGTCTCAGCTCTATGCTTCACAAGGGATGCAAACGCAAATGCCAGATATTAACCCCGCTCTATGCATGTGAGAGTGTGTCCCTGTGTATATGAGAGTGTGCGTCTGTGTGTGTGTGTGTGTGCGAGTGTTTGTTGTTGCGTTCTGCTTTTGTGCGATGTGTTTTCGCCGTGCCTGTCAATTTTTCGTGCCAAAACAAACGCAACGAACATTTTCGCCGATTAGAAAGAAACAATTCGTGAGTGCAACGTGAAGCGCTGCGCGTTCAGCTGTCGAAACGCTGATAATAAGACAATAAATAAATACAAACTATTAAATATTTAATGCCATAGGCAAAACAAAATAATTGTGTTAAAATCCCCAAAAGGAAATTCCCCAGAAATCTGAAAACAAACAACAAATATTACAAGTTAAAAATTCCCGGTTCAAGCTCAAGAGTCGCGTCTTCGTCTTTGTGTTGTTATTGTTTTGATGGTGCTTCCTCTTCGCGCAGTAGTTCTTTGTGTCTGTGTATATATACATGTGATGGTGTGTGTGTGTGTATGTGCGTGCGTAACTGTGTGACTCAGCGCAAATGGCAATGCGCATCTTTGTTTACCTAGAGCTGAGCTAACGCCAAACGCTGAATGCGGCGCCAAAAAATCGCAGCCTTTTGCAGCTGACAATGAGCGATTCCATTGATAATTTGCATGCCGATAACAGCAGCAGCAGCAACAATAACAATAACAACAATAGCGACAGCAATATTGCTGCTGCCGCCGCCGCCGCCGCCGCCAACAACGATGGCGACTCCGATGTGGAGGTCATCGAGGGCATGGAGCTGCTCGAGGGCAACTATCAAGTGCTGCGGCAGTGGGTGCCGCCAGCGCCCAACTATTGGGATGCGCCACCCAAGGCGATCATCAAATCGGCTGAAGTGAGGTAAATAAATAAAAGCCTACAACAAACTTTCAAATGCCCCACAAGGCAACAGCAACACAACAGCAACGAGAGCCACAAGTGCAACTGCAACATTCGAAAATACAAACTGGCCAGCGCCTTGGCAGCTTGGGTGTTGTAATTGCAGTGCAATGAGCGGTTTGCATTGCCACTCGTATACCCTGTAAACTGAATTGAATGTGTGTTTATAAGATATTAACATGCTGTGCCAAAAACTTTGTTTACTAAATACACTTAATTCACATGAATTTATAAACAATTTGTAATACGTTTCACAGCTGATAAATAATTAGATCTTTATGGAAATGCGAGAATGAGAGAGAGATATATATATAGATGAATGTATGGGCGAGAGAGCGAAATGTGAAAAACGAATGCGTTTCAGATTATAAACATAAAGTATGTAAAGCGAGAGGGTGAAAAATTGATTTGTTTTTGTTTTTTTACCCTTGGGCAATATGATAATAAATTAATATATTTTACTGAGTAAAACTATGCATATGAATCGTAATGTATTTTTTAATCAATATAAATGTAAAGAAATCTCTTGAATTATTGGGTGATAGAGTGGGGAAAATGAAAATAGAGGGAGAGAGAGTGTAATATAGTGAGGATCGAGAGATACAGAGTGATCAAAACATAGAGAGTGAAAATGAGTGAGAGAGACAGATACAGAGAGAGAGCGAATGGTAGAGAGATTAAATGACAGAGAGTGTGTGTAAGTGATAGAGAGAGAGAGAGAGAGTGAGACAGACAGAGAGAGATATCTAAAGGTAACATAGATCATATAACAGGGCATCTGCTGGTCGATCAGTGTGCAATTGAAATGTTAATTTAACTGCACATTCAATATGTTTTAATTAAGTGCCACAATTTGACAGCACATTCCACTCTTGGCTGCACAAATTGCACAGCAATTAAATCGAAATCAACTCGCGTCGAATCCAAATACGAACTCGATTTCAAACCCGATCGCCCTGATCGTCGGCCAATGGGCGGCTATCGCTCTAACGGTGCCGCTCAATAAAAGTGCAGTTATTTGTAACGCACTTTTATGGCCACAAAATGCAATTGGCAACTGGTCACAGCAATTGCCTGCTCAATGGATATGGCCTCGAGGCAGCAGAAAAACTCAAACATAAATGCTACAGCTTTACAGCTTGCAATTCATTCAATAAAAATTTGATTATTATGAGCGTCATCTAATGCATGGACAAAGAAAATAAAAAGCAACAAATATGCAGCGGGATGCAAATAAAATATTATGTGTACATGTGTATAAATCGCCATAAGTTATGGTATAACAAGATGCAAAAAAACTTGTTCCTGCCTAAGTCGCAGCGTGAAATGCTCTGATTGATTAAGTTTGTTTGTATGGAAAGGTCAATTGCCAGAGAGATTGGTTCGAAATAGAGAAAGAGAGAGAGAGAGAGAGAGAGAGAGAGAGAGAGAGAGAGAGAGAGAGAGGGAGAGGGAGAGTATACAGTATGAAAGAGAAGAGAGAGAGTAGGTATAGGGTATATACATATATACGAATATGTAAGCATAATACTATTAAGAAGTATGTATAAAGAGGCAAAAGTCGCTTACAGTTGCTTGCGGCTAACTAGTCTTACAAAACTTTCCAAATAAGTGAAGTCTCTCTGACAGTTTGCAACACTATTTGCACGATACTCCTGCTGCCTTTTGCAGCACTGGCTAAGCAAATGAAAACTTTATGACAGCTGACGAAACTTTTTGTTTGCTTTCATTCAAAGAGCGGCAAACGCAATTGTAAAGTGCATATGCCCCAAGTAGTGGCAAATAAGCATATTTGTCTGAGTGTCCGTCTCGGTCGTCTGCCTTCACTCAAGAAGCGCCAACAGTTGCCTTCTGAGTATTGCTGCCAACTGCTGCTGCTGCTGCTGGCTGCTGCCTGTCAACAGGCACCAAGTGGTATGCAACATGTGCAGCATCCAGCTATAGATTTGCTCAGATAGACACGGAGAGAGAGAGATGGAGAGGGGGCGTCGAGGGGATTCGGTTTAACAGCTCGTCCACAAGTGTCTTCGTCTGCGCCGTTGACAACTGCAACATGAGTTTGCGGAATTGAATTGAGTTGCCTTAACGTTGGCAACGCTGTGCCCCCCCCCCTGCCCCTGCCCCTGCCCCGCCGCCCGGCCTCTTGCATGGACTGGTAAATAATAAATGCATTACTTGAGTGCATGCGAAATGGAAATCAAAATGCAAACACTGCCAGATTTTTTCTGCTGCTGCTGCTGCTGCTGCTGCTGTGGCATCCAGTGCACCAGCGCAGATGTCGAATGTAGATGAGGCAGTGCTCCTACTCTCATCCTCTCCTTCTCCCACTCTGTTTACTCGCTCACAGCTTTTTGTTTTTGTCTGACGGCCCGTTAAGTGCAGCCCAAAGTTTCGCATTGCATGCACATTGTGCGAATGCTGCTGCTGCTGTGGCAAGTATCTGTTGCACGTTCTCAATATGCATTTCAGAATTACAATATGTTGATTGCATTTGCCTGGAGCACGTACATGAGCCACATGCTCCAGGCACACGGGCACACAGAGCCACAGATCCCCAAGCTCATAATAATGAGCATATTGAAATTGGCAACAAAAGCCAGCCAGCGGCCGGAAATGCGGCAGCGTTGCATGCTTCCTCTGCTTGCGGTTAGTTGGCTTTGCCCAGGACTAAATTACTTTATTTGTGCCTTCAACTCCGACTGCCAGTCGACCGGCCCCGGGTAATTGATATGGCTTTGTTTCTGTCAACTACAATTTCTATTGTTGCAGACACACAATGGCAAGTCAGAAAGCTTGCAGTTTAGTTTTTTATTGCAGCACTCAACTAAGAGTCCTTAAAAAAAAAGAGAAATATATATATACACATAAATGAGCTCTGCCAATATCATAAATATCTTAACAAATACATAGCTATATATATATATATATATTACAACATTCATGCATTGTCTATAAATCAAGTCTTATTTGTGCCCTTCTTTCATTTCAGGTAAGTTTCATTTGTTTGCCACCACGACAACTCCTTTCACTTGGCTGCCAGACACAACAACAACAACAACAACATCAACAACTACAACAACAGCAACCACAATAAAACTATAACAATTTTGAATTGTGTGAAGGCGGCACGTCAATGTCGTTGAGCGACAGGACTTTGGTATGTGTCTGTGTGTGTGTTCGCTTTGCCCTCGCTGATGTTGCTCAACAAATTACGATGACTTGTCACACGAGCCATGTGAATTTCATTTGCTTTCTGTGGATCGTTAGCAAATTAGCACAATTCTCCCAAAACATAGTTCGGGCTGCACAAATTGCAACTGTGTCAAGCATTCTGCGTAATATAGCATCGGCTAGCACGTAAACCCATTTATAAGCTATAACCAACAACTTTGACAGCTATTGTTAACTACTCAGGCCACTGCTAAATATATGGCAGAGGCCGAAAACTTTTCATTCATTGAGGCTGATAGCTATAGGTAGCGAATAATGAAATAATGTTTACTTCTATAAATAAATATATATCACTCTATAACCAACTATACTTGCTCACAATGTAAAAGGCGTATATTGAGCATATCAAACTAAAAGAGACTTGGATGTGCTCACTGCAGTCATGGCAAATTGGGAATTTCCATCTTTGATATATAAATGCCTTAGCTAAAAATATTATTGATTTCTAAGCAATGAGAATTTCATTAATTTAACTTCAGCTATATCATCGATAGACAAAGATGTTTACAGGTTTTTTTTTTATTTATACCCCATTACCATCGAAACCTTGGCAAGATCTTACTTTTCCTCAGTTTTGTATGCCAAGTAAGTTGATCGAAGAATGCTACAAGTCACATCGAATGCTGAGCTCGTCAGTCAGTATTATAAATATACATATATATTTATTTTTTGGATACAATACATACTCAACTTGCAAAGAGGGTAATCAGATATCTGCAGCTATATGGAGGCAATTGCAGAAAATAATAAAAAAGATGTGCATGAACTCAACATGGAGTCCATGGAGAACCTGTTAACCGACACAACAGATAAATCGCTTGTGACCAAAATAAACTTCCTATCAGCAAGGAATGTGTGCGACACCCGGAAACCGGTGCCGGACTGTGTGGCACACGAATTGGTGAACGAAGTCTGCGATGTGATAAAAAAGGCCCAAATCTTTGGAGTTAACGTGAGCAGCAGTGACTGTCAGGTGCTTCCCAAAATTCGTAAAAAGCTGGACGAATGCATTCAAGATGACTACGACGAAGATGATGACGACATGGATCCGCGTCTCAAGTGCTGGAAGAAAATGCTCCACGAACGCAAATTGCTGCAAAAGCGCATCGAACGACAGACGGGCAAGCGTGCGGAGGATGTCCTCTTCAATCGCCATGCGACCATCGATGCGCAGACCAAAAGGATGCTCATCCGTCTAATTGATACGGCCGAGCGCAGCGAGGGGGCGCCGCCGACTCAGAAAAAGCCGGTACTAAAGATACGCCAGGATCCGGCGCATTGCCGTCAGCTGGCCGAATTGTCCCTGGCGGAGCCTAAGCTGCCGGACTTTGAGTTCGTGGGCTTCTCGGAGGTGGCACAAATCGAGCTGGCCGACACACTGCATCCGGCCGAGAGCAAATGGCAGCGCTCCGAGGCGCTGGGCAAGCGGCTCGAGGATCAGGAGGAAAACATTATGCGTGTTCTCGAATATTGTCCAGACTTCAATCAACTGCAGCTCGCATCGGCGTCCAAGCGCTGCAAGCAAAAGGTGCTGGAGAGCCAAACAGTTGGCGAAGATCTTATTTATAAGGTGTCGACCGAAACAGTCGACGAGGCACAGCAAACGCCACCGCAATCGCAATCGCAGTCGCGATCGCGATCGGTATCGCCATCGAAATCGATGATCAAGTCAAAAATTCCGCGCCCTCCGGTGGCCGAGGTCAAGGCAACCGTAGTGCCTGCTCTCAATGCGGTTAAGATCAATGGGCGTGTCTTTGGCTTTGGCGTCGATCATGGCATCCTCAGCGATGACTTGCAGATATTCTTCCAGTGCGATCCACTGCAGCGCATGCGCAAGACCATCGTCCATCTGGAGAACATCGGCAACTGCCTCATTCAGGTGCGCTGGCAGTCGTGCGCCATCTACAAGAAGGAGCTGCAGCAGCACCTGGTGCTGAACAACGAGTTCCTGTTCGACGCCCAGCCCTTTGTGCTGCTGCCGGGGACACAGCGTCGCATCGACGTCATGTTCCAGCCCATGTGGGTGGGCATAAAGAAGCAGCGCTGGTGCATGAATCTGACGCGCTCGGCCATCTGTGGCATGCGGCGTCTCTATGTGCGCTTCCATGGCGTTTGCACTACGCCCGTGGCCTATCGCGAGCGCCTCGAGCGGGACCAGCAGCTGATCATAGACAAGCAGCAGACCCAGTTCACTGAGCGCCTGGCCTCCTTACATGCGGAGCTGGCGCCCATTGTGGAGAATTGCCAACTAAAGTGCCCCTATGAGCGTCAGCTGGACGAACGCGAACTATTTACTGCCCAAAATCCAGGCTTCAAAGTCGAGCGCTATGCGGATCTGGAGACACTCAAGGAGCTCTACATGCTGGTGAAGAAGCCACGCCAGCCGCCCTGGGACTATCGCCTGGACACGTTGAGGCAGTGCATCTACCAGCACGAGGTGCAGCAACGCGAGTCTCTGCAGAACATACTCGTCGAGGTGCTGGCTCCCATGCGCTGCAATTCTGGCGAAATCTACGAGGATCTGCATCTGAGCCAGCAGCAGGAGCGCTCGTGCTATCTCTATGTGCGCGGCATCATCAGCAGCACCATCGAGAACTGGGAGATACAGAGCGAGGGATTGGGCCAGCAGTTCTTCAAGTCCGAGCTGCAGGTCTACATCAACGACTTGGCCCAGAAGGGCGAAGAGATGCCGTCCGATTCGGTATATGTAGAGTGGCTAATCTCCCGAAAGGTTTTGCACAGCAAGTACTTCAAGGACTCGCTCTTCATACAGACCTACACGCTGGTCTGCGATGCTGTCGAAAATATTGTGTCTGCCATTGAGAGCACCAAAAAGGTTTAGGAATGTACTCAAAATGTCCATCTAGTGCTCGTCTGCCTCGTTTCTCACTTCAAATCGAGTTTCGATTTTTGTACTTTTTTTTAGAGATTCCAAATCGAAATCATTCTCTAAATATACCTAATTGGAATATTTAAACTAGTTTCAATTGTATTTGTATACTTATTTCTCCGACCATGAACGACCACAACACTTCAAGTGGATGCGACTTGAAGGAGGCTTGCAGCATTGGGGATCGCAAACTACCCAGGAATAACAACATGGACGGCGATGATCCATTCACAATGATCAACTTGAATCACAATACGCATTCATCTCTTCAATTCCCTGGGGGTTCTTCGAGTGACCAGTTTAAGGCTGGACCCTGCATCACTCAGTACAGTGAGCGCATTGTCGAGGAAATATTGTACGCGATCTTTGCGGAGCGACGGGGACATTTTCCCGAGACATCGTCGTCCTGTGACATTCCCAAATTCGAGGAGCTCAAGCAAAGAGACTCTGTATCGCATGTGGACAAGCGACTGCAGTACTGGCATGAAATGCTACAGACGCGTCGTAAGATGCAGAATCGTGTCGAAATCGAGACCGGCAAAACCCCGGAGCAGGTGCTCTTCAATCGTTCTTCGACCCTTGACAATCGCAACAAGGAGACGGTTAAACGACTCATGAGCTACGCCGAGCGTGTTAAGCCCGCCAACCTGGCCAAGAAGCCAGTCAGTGCTCTTATAGAGCGCGAAGACCCCTGCACCTGCAGGCTGATGGAACCCGTGCCCGAAACCTGGCCACAGCCGGAGCTGCGGGGTGAGCAAAATGTCGAGATCATCGGACTGCCGGCAGTTGTGCAGGAGGAGCTGTTGGGCTCAGACGCGGCCCGGTACCAGCTGCGGAGCTGGAATTGGATGAACTCTCCGGTGCTAGATGAGCGCATCGATGAGCAATTCAATGACATAACCAAGGTGGTGGAATTCTTTCCCGATCTGCAGCAGCTACAAGTGAAGGGCATCAGCATAGACAAGCTGCGGCCTCAGCCAAAAGTTAAGAAGATCGGCGAGGAGAGCATACATTCAGTGTCCACTAGCACCGATAAGTCCTGCTCAGGGGAGGATCAAATGTTGTGCGATGACTGGACGGAGCCGATGATAACCGAGTTCGAGGCAGAGCCAGAGCCTCCCGAGCTGGCACTCAAAGTGAACGGCAAGGAGTATATTGTGTGCGAGAAGCCCTTCACTGACTGCTTTGAAATACTCACGAAATTCACATGCGAGCCGTACCAGCGACGCATTAAGCATGTGCTCAGGCTCCAGAACATTGGCAAGCAGACGCTCTCGTTTCGCTGGTCGCAGGGCATCTACTACTACAATCGCGGATCCCTGCTGCTGGCCAAGGACAATGAGTTCTTCTTCGACACGGACAACTTTCGACTGACCCCCGATCAGTGCTATAATCTGATTGTTTTGTACCAGCCCCGGAAGGTGAGCATGGCCGTTGAGCTGTGGCGCCTGCAGGTCGAGCCGCGCATCTTTTGCGGGCATCATGAATCGATGCAGCTGCGCTTCCATGGCCGATGCACCCCACCCAAGGAGTACTTGGCCCGGCTCCGGGAGCTGCACTGCAAAACAATTTGCTTTGCCAACACTGTTGTGATGGACGAGCTGACGGGACATCTGGGCGATTTGGTGCCGTTGATAGAGCCGCCGCCCGCGTGTTGTCCCTATGAGCGCGCCCTCGATGAGCGGGAGACGTTCAACTCTTTGAATCCGGGATACAACTGTATGCGCTTCGACGATCTGGAGGTGCTCAAGGGCATGCACAAGCATTTGAAGAAACCGCGCGAAAAGCCCTGGGACCTGCGCTTGGAGACCATCAAGATGCTGATCATGCGCATCGAGAACACAGCCGAGCGGGAGAAAATGTTTAAAAACCTGATGATCTTGCAGGAGCCCCTACTTGGCGCGGCGCCTAGCCTGGACATGGTTTCGCGCATAGATGAGCAGAAACAGCGCACCAGATACATTTATGTACGCGGTGCCATATGCAATTGCATCGAGGAATGGGAGGATCTTGTCTTTATTGTCGAGGAGTCATTCTACAAGCCCGAACTGCAACGCTACTACATGCACCTCTTGGACGAGGCCGAAGAGGAGGAGGAGGACAATGAGTATGCGGACCCATTTGCGCCTAAAGCGGAGCCGGATCCGACTGCCAAAATCAAACTTATTCCCGACATCGATCTCACTGAAATGGTCTTCGATGAGAAGGTCAATGCTGCGGTCATGAAGAAGCTACATCGATCCAAATACTTTCGCGATGCTCTCTACATACAAACCTATTCGCATTTGTGCAATATTGCCGAGGATATCGTTTCGGTCATTGAGAGCAGTGAACTGGTGCCGACTTAAGGCCGAAAGTTCAGCAATTTAGTTGTATTTTAATTGACGCAGGATGAAATTTCAAGTTATATACAATGAACAGCAATATAGCAAATTACTTGCCCAGAATTCAATTAAATTATTTATAGCTTATCTTATTTTTTTAGATTTGAGATTTATTTTAATCAGGTCTCGCTATCCACTTGCTCCTGTTGTCAGTTTAAAAACACATGACATAATACTCATAATCCTAGCTAATTTCAACTTTTGATCCTTATAAATTGGTGCCATGGCGAGTCAGGAAATCTTTGAAATAGGCGCAATTTCGGAAGCGCAAGAAGATAAATGCTTGATCTATGATATTGTGGATGGCATATTTCAGCGTTACGAGGAATCAGAATCGCAGCCAGAGGAGCAGTGCGTGTCAGGCCAGGACTTTAGCTATGTGGACAAACGTTTGCTCTACTGGAAGAATATGATTCATAAGCGCCGAGCGCTGCAGCGAAGACTATGCCTGGCCACGGGCAGGCAGCCAGAGGAGCTGCTCTTCAATCTGGACAATCGCGAGGAGCGGACTATCAAGCGTATTCTGGATCACACCTCGCGTAAAGACAGCTTGGTGTGCAACGAATCTCTAGATTATGTGGAAATTGTGGGTCTACCAAAACGGATTAGTGAGGAGATGGATTGTCCGGGCCCTAAGCGAAACTCGTGGGGCGAGTCGCAAATACTTGCGACGTGTCTACAGCTAGAGAAAACAGGCATTAGAAATGTGCTCGAGTTCTGTCCGAAGATCGATCAACTTATGTTGGTCGGCCGGAATCTGTGGCGTAGGCAGCCCTGTGTGAGAACATCGGGTCATACGATATCGAGTATTACGCCAAGCGACGTACTCGAAAGGCCAGCCGAAAAGTTAGCAGCGGTTACTTCGAAAACCAGAATTCTGCAAGCCGCCGTCTCGGAGCTGGCGGTGAGCTTCAATGGCACCACATATCGGCGCCATCGGCCGGAGTTTTCGCCCATTGTGGAGCGTAAGTTCGTGAGCAATCCGTACGAGTACTCCTATCGCACCATAATACGCATCGAGAACAACGGCCGTGAGTTGATCAACTTTAGGTGGAGCTGCGCCGAGTCGTTTGCCTACAATCGAACGCTTTTCAGCAAACCGGACGATGTGTTCGTCTTCGACAAGGAGCCGTTTCCCCTCCGGCCGGGCGGCGTGCGCGAAGTATCGGTGCTCTTCCGCCCGCGCAAGGTGGGCATCGTTAAGCAGCGATGGTTGCTCAAGACAAGTCCTCGCATATTCTTCCGCTGCCCCTATGCCCTGACCCTCAACATGCATGGCAAGTGCACGCCCCCGCAGGAGTACCTGCAGTTGCTGCGAGAGAGAATGCTCCTCAATCGAACGTATGCGACGAATAGAGTTGTGCGACCACAGGCGATGCTCAAGCCGCTGCCGATTCTCTGCCCGTATGTCAGACAGCTGGAGGACAATGAGGCCTTCAATCAGCGCAACGTGGGCTTCCATTGCGAGCGCGACCATGACATGAGAGACTTGAAGAGGTTTTTCTATTTGGTGAGGCCAGAGAACTGTGGCCTGGAATGGGACTACAGTGTGAGCCTGCTGATTGAGCTGGTCTGCATCAAAAAGGACACGCAACAGCGCATCAGCCTCTTTGAGCAGCTGCAGTCGCTCTTGGCGCCGTTGCGTGGCCGAACAACGCCGCTCAAGCTGAGCGATTCCGTTCACAAGCTGAAGCAACGGCAGTGCACGAAATTCATCTTTGTGCGCGGCATCATCGCCAATGGCATTGAGCTGTGGGAGCAACAGCTTTCCATGTTTGTGCCACAGATATGCACCAAGGGCAGCTGGGCACAAAAGAAATCCCTTCGAGACGCCATATATATATACACATTCTATAGACTGTGCAATATTGCCGAAAATATTGTCTCCGTTATCGAGAGCACTGAGCATGTCTAGTAGTAAATGTAACTAAAACAAATTACACACTCACACACACACACAAAACAAAACCACAAACATCAAAAAATCAACAAAAAACTAAAAAAAAAAAAATATAAAATATAAAAAAATACAAAAAAATCTCAACACAATTCTTTGTTTAAGTCATGAAGAGCCATCGATTGTATCGATTGAGATATGCACGCGAGAAGCAAGGGCCACAGGTCAGCGAAGCTAACACCCTGTCAAACAAGTCCAAGTCGTCCGATTTTTTCCGAGAGCACGGCAATTTGAAGCAGGTCACTCGCCAGGATGGCAAAAATATAGTTGAGGACATAATCAACTCGATATTCGACAAAGAAGCGGGCAAATATGTTGCCTCTAGTTCGCGATGTTCGATCGTGACGGGCTTCGAGGGCAGCGAGCATATGGATAAGCGGCTCAAGCAGTGGCACGACACACTGCGCGATCGCGCCCGAGTGCAGGCGAAGATCCATCAGCGCATCGGCCGCCGACCCGAGCAGATGCTGTTGAACCAGAG
Source organism: Drosophila mojavensis (assembly GCF_018153725.1). Taxonomy (NCBI): domain Eukaryota; kingdom Metazoa; phylum Arthropoda; class Insecta; order Diptera; family Drosophilidae; genus Drosophila; species Drosophila mojavensis. The sequence continues at coordinate 4,851,629 of NW_025318906.1, read as the reverse complement.
CGGCACATTGGATCAGCGCAACAAGGGCAATATTAACCGTATAATAGACTACGCGGATCGCCTGAATCCCACCCGCCTCGTGTCGCAGCAGTACGGCGTTCTGCCCGCTCATTCGGATGCAAAGCAGTGTGTCTTTGTGCCAGAGGTGCAGCAGACGGTGCCACTGCCGGAACGCTCGGGCGTTGCTGATCTGGAAATCACGGGGCTGAGTAACGCGACTAATCAGGAAATATTTGGGGTGGAAAACGCACGCAAGGGCAAGACCAGTTGGATCAATTCGGAAGAGCTCGAAAAGAGTCTCAACTTGAAATATATGGATATTGATCGTGTCGTCGAGTTCTTTCCAGATATGAGAAAACTCGAAGTGATTGGCAGTAATCCAAATTTAATTGGAGAGCCTCAATCGGATATAGATCTGCTGGCAGTAAAGTCAATATATTCCGTGAGTAGCATCACCGAAACGAACTCACCTGCAGAGGATCAGAAGCCACCTGTCAAGGTGCCCTTAGAGCCGAAGGTCGTCAGTGTGGGCCTCAGGGTCAACGATAGAGAATTCATTAAGGACCATTGCGGCACCTTGCTTCCCTCTGCACGCTTCGAGTACCACTTTGAGTGTACGCCATTCGAGCGGCAATTCAAGCAGGTGATGCGCCTCGAGAATATCGGACAGAATATTTTGTTTTGCGAATGGCTGTTAGCCGATCCGATGATGCACTATTGCCGCCGTTGCTTCTTCTTTGAGCGGAACCAATTCCGACTGTATCCGGGCGATGTGCACATCATAAATGTCATGTACCGGCCGAATGAGGTATTATTGACCAGACAGTTTTGGAAGTTGCGAATCTTTCCCCACATCTTTTGCAGCCGTCGTAATGGCCTGATGCTGCTGTTAGTTGGAAAGTGCGTTGCACCACCGGAGTATCTGTGGAAGATCAACAAGCAATTGGATCTGGTCATAGACAAGTCGCTCAAGGCGAGAACTGTCAGCCTGACCCAACTGCATGCCGAGCTGGCGCCACTTATCAAGCCCCACGAGCAGCTGCATCCGTACGAGCGAACACTCGACGAACGGGAGCAGTTCAATATCCAAAATGTGGGCTATCATTGTGAACGGTTTGACGATATCGAAGCGCTTCGTGCTCTCTACAATGAAGTGAAGATGCCACGCGAGCCGGCGTGGGATATGCGCTTGGACACCATCAAGCGATTCATAATGCGACTGCCCGACCCCAATAGGCGTGTGATGTACTTTCAGATTCTGCTTAACATCCTGCCGACGCTCCACTGCACCAGAGATCAGCAATCCCCGATGCACTGCGAGCACAGCAATGAGCGGGAGCGTTCGTGCTTCATCTATGTGCGCGGCTGCATTGGCAACGGCATCGACGAGTGGGAAGACCTGATGATGGGCATCGAAGAGAGCTGCTTCAAGACCGAAATACATCGATTCTGTACTCTCAAGGATGAAACGCCGAACACGCCCTGCCTAAAGAAGCTCAAAGACGAAAATCCTGCCGTCTATGTGCACAGAGTGATGCAGGGCAAGAAATACTACAGAGATGCGCTCTACATGCATACTTACACACAGCTCTGTGACATAGCCGAGAACGTGGCCTCAGTTATCGAGAGCACACAGTACGTCTAAATCGTGGCACAGACTTGTTGCCAATGTACAACAAATTGTAGCATACGCTCGAGTGTTTACTGTAGCAAGAGAAAATATGCTACAATGCTTTTATATTCTGCAGCTTCAGCTGATTGTCTATAGCATTGGCATACTTTTTGTAGTCAGTCGTATAAATTTGTAGTTATGTATAACAGTAAATGAAAATGTAAATGTAAAGGGAAACAATTTAAAAATGTAAATGGTAGAGTAAATATAGAAAATTGATTTTAATATGACATCGAGGGGAACTCTTTAAATCGTTACACTCCACTGGGAATAGACCCTTATTGATTTCAGCTTGAGTTGGCGATGGCAAGCTAGAGGGCAGGAGAAAAACTATTTCATGCTTAAGGACACACCTGTGTCCTACTATTCCGCCTGTGGGGCTAACTTTTGTCATTATTACGACGTTTTATGGCCAAAAGAATTGCCCATTTTCGTTTGGCTGGCTCTCAGAGCCAAGGCTCTAATGGCTCTGGGCTGTTGCAAATGTTCTTTCCCCCTCGGCAAAGTTTTTCCATTCTCCCAGTTCGATTTGTGCTACTTTGCATTGATTTGATGACACTTTGGGGGTTATTTTATTTGGCTAATAAACGCTCCCACATCGCTCGTCGATTGCGTGTCAAAAAGTTGTCAGTTCTCGGCTGTCGGTTGTCGGTTGTCAGCTGCGGGCAGCTGGCTCGTTGGTGTCTGTTGAAATGTGTCGACAAACGAGGCCATTATGTTTGCAATTAGCCAAATTGATTTTGTGATAGCAAGCAGCTCATATCCATATACATACATACATAACGATACGCATTTAGGGCCACATTTAATACGCATTTAATCTGATATCCATTTTCCTATTTTGCAGGTAAGCGAACAAGCGCATTCCCATTGATTTCATATGCAATACGGGGTAAGTTTTAAGAGGGCCCCCCCAGGCGCCGGCTTCACACGCTGCAGTGCTCTAGAGTGTCTTCAGTGTCTAGTCATAAATCATAAGTCAATGCTCGGAAAAAAGAGCAAACATTTCCGCTCGCATTGTTTTGATCCCTAATTAACCCACAGACCGCAAACAGACAAGACATCAGCAGAGCGCGTTAATGTCGTGTCTCTGGCTTAATGACCAGCCACCAAAGCACTCCAACCGAGTGCTGCTCAACATATTGACCAACTAACTGGCATTCGCTGCGCTCCATATGTGGTCTTGGAAATGCAACTTGACCTTGAACTTTTCTTATTCTACTCTACTTAACGCACAATTAGACAATAATATATAATTTACAGTTTTATTGTACGATTCAATGAATGCACAATTGTTGGTAGGCTGCCTTAAATTTATTTCATTGTGAATATTTTATGAAAATACTCTCTCCTAATTATCCAACTCATCCCTGGTGCAAGTTCATTTATTAATGACATTATAAATTAGGCCTAGTTGTAATAATTTTAAAATTATTTTCATATATGAACATTGACCTAGCAGTTACACTTAGTTAATTTTCTGAGCACAATTATCCATTGGGGTTACTGAGATATATAACATGAGGAAATATCTTCTGATTTGCACAAATTATATGGAATGCATTATAATATGGTATTCATAAATTAATTTTAAATATCAATGGCATCGAATTCTACTTCTTAAACATGATTTTCAAGCACAAGCTCTCGCCTTAAAGATAACCTAATTAACATATTAATGGGAGATCGTAAAAGAGACCTTGTTTGTTATTGCGTTTTCTCAGGTCCCGCATTTTTATTATTTATTTATTTTTTTTTTTTTTTTATCAACAATAATAATCTTATAGATCATAAAATAATTTTTTTTTTATTTATTATAAAATAATAGATCATGACTGATCTAGCAGAGCAAAATAACTGGTGACAAAAAACTGTTGCATCTTTTAGGCGCTTTCGAATATCAAAAGCGCCACCTATGGGTCGAAGCTGAAGAGCGTGCTAGGGAACATAACATAAATATTCCTGAGCTAACAGCAAGCTTTAACATAATGCGAATCTGTAAATAAATAATATAAATTAATATATTAAAAATAAGAAAATATATTATTGAAAATATTATGAGAAAAATATTCATATATATATAATTATTTTAGGCCAACAAAATTAGAAAAAAATTAATTATTAGGCATGTTGATCGCAAATGCATAATGCATTTTCAATGCAGCCTAAATACAGGCAACGCAAAAGTTAACAGCATGCAGAGAGTCGACTGCTGCGCATTTTAACATTTGTGGCATGTGCGAGTGCCGCAGTTTGAGAGCGACAGCGCATGCGAACGGTTTGCACCTGTTGCCAGCGCGCATTACACTCGCTTGTTTTTCATTGCGGATCGGGTCTCGGGGTCGAGCACGCTGCCAGTTTGTCGTGCGCCAGATCTGTCGTTTACCGTTGCTCGAGTTTGAGTTGCCTAAAGCGTAACAGCACCGGCAGCACCAGCAAACAACAACAACATCCAAGTTGTCCGCAAATCAATAACAGAGTTTGTAGCGCAGTGTCAAAGGATAAGCAACAAATTACGAAACGCGAATCGCAGGGCTTGGTAAAAAGTTAAGGCCAAGTCTCGAGTGGGATAAGCCGCTAAGCGGCAGCGCGGCAAAGTGTTAAAAGGTGCGTCGCGACGCTTCGATGTCTACATTGTCAACAGTGCGCTACACAATAACAACAACGAAAAATCCAAATAAAAAATTAAACATAAAAAGGTTCACAAGATAAAAAAAAAAAAAAAAAAAAAATGAAATTCGAGACTGATTTGAAATGCGAAGCACAGGCGTCATTGCGGCTGGCTTAACGACTTTATGTCTCTCTCAATAAGTGTGTGTATATGTGTGTGTTTGTCTGTGCTTGTAATATTTTTTGTCTTTATCAGTGCGGCGAGAATCGGGCGATCATTATGAAATTTGATGGTTGCAAACGAATGACTTAGGCAACGAACCTGTGCCAGCAGCAGCAGCAGCCAACTTAATGACCATTCATAACGCACTCAATTTGATTCATTTGCCTGATGCGTCTCTGGCGCACTTTCACCACGCTACGCGCTGCAAATGAAGTCATAACCAAATAAGCCAACCAGCCAAGCAGCGCCATAAAAAACTATCAACCACATACATAAAAAAAAGGAAGAAAAAAACACTTGCGCAAAGCCATATAAAGTCTGCTGAAATAGTTGCAAATAATTTGATTATTGGTCGTCGGCGGCTACGTCGGCTTTCTCTATGCAGCTTCTGATCCAATTACGTGCGTCCAAAAACTCCCACAATGACATGATCTCTAACATGGCTGCAATGTGTCAACAATGGCTTGTTAGCCCAGCAACCATCGGCATCTGCACACACTCGGTGTGTGGGCCGTTTGCAAAGCAAGGCAGAAAAAATAAATATAAACTGCAAACATGTTATGCTAAGACCTGGTGTGTTCACCAATAAGCTGTCAATAAGACAGCCAGTGTAATGTTGGTTTGTGTCTCCGTGTGGGCGCTGGCTGGCTTGGTTAAGTTATCTGTGATTTCTAATTGCCTGACATGCCAATTAATGTGGATTGGCTATTGGCAATTGGCAATTGGCGATCGGCAATTGGCAACTCGCTTTATTGGGTTAAATGCCACAAGCCGAATGCTGCAGCGAGAGTGTAAATTGCAATAGACTCATTGACCATGCAGACGCTATTGCATTTGGCGGGCTGGCCGCGTAACGCCTTCATTAAAACTGGCAACTGTGGATGCTACCATTTTCTGCGCTGCGCACCAAAGAAGAAGAAAAAACTTTTTAATTAAAACTAGACGCAGCAGCCGTTGCAGCAGCAACAGCAGCAGCAGCAGCAGCAGTAGCAGCTCTTGGTGTCTATTTGATTGACAAGCGGAACTGGTACGAAAGAGAGGTGCGAGGGGGCCAGAGCCAGAGATACAGGTTAATTGTGTCCATTTAGCCAGGCCGATGCCACAGCTGCAGCGCTGCTGATGGAAAGTGCCAGGGCAGCGCAGCCTGCAATTTTGTGGCCATATTTTATGATTACGCAGCTTAGCTAAACTACAAAATTCTTTTCGCTATGGCGTTAATTATGCTGCCCGGCGGCAGTAGCCAAAAAAAAATGGGAGAAAAAAGTCAAAACTGTTGTTTATGGCCAAGAAATGCTTAACAGCCAATTACGGCCACAAGACTTTCTCTAGCCAAATTGCCGGACTGTATTAATTTGTTAGTTTCACGCAATTGTCAGAGCGTAAACAATGTCGTTTTTTTTTTCTGTTTAATGTGCATCGATTTATAGCTAACGCCTCTCGAGCCAAATAAAGAACAGCCGAAGATGTTTACAGTTATTTATATTGTAGTTTTAGCATAACAACAGCATCGAGTGCGTGTGTGTGTGCGTGTGTGTCATGTTGTGGGTCAACAACCGTTGAACAGCAGCGCGTCTTGTAGTAGCATCTGAGCATCAGTCAAGTTCGTTGCCTAAGTCTTTCGTTTCGACGCATTCTGCTTGTAATAAAAATTGTTTTTTCTGCTGTTGCTTTAGCGCATTAATCATTTCCATATCAAAAGTGCTTTTATGCCTTTTTGGGCGCTAATTGAGGTTTTTTTGGCCAACAATTAGCCAAATATTGTTGCGTCTTTTGTTTGTCGTTGGGATCTTTTTTCTTCTGTTTTCTCTTTCGCATAGCGATTTGCTGTGTATTCATAAATCATAAAAAATAGCCAAATAAAAAAAAAAGCTGGTCGTAAATTAATTAGGCAACTTTACGACTATTTAAAGAAGGAAGTATGCTGCTGCTAATGATGATCTGCTCCGCTCTGCTCTGGCGAGAATGGGCGCAAGCGCTACGTTAAATGATAAATGATAGTGCAGTCAGCTTGAAATAGTTGCCGTTGCCTCAATTGCCCAGCCTGACTGACTGCCTGCCTGATCATCATCATCGCCATCGCCATGGCCATCATCATTATCGATATGCGTTGCAATTGTAACTGTCAAGCTGTCCGCTTGCGTTAGCGTGCAAATCATCTTTGCAATAGATAAAAAACAACTGGTTCACAGCCGTCGCTCTGAGCGATTCGAATTCGATCTTCGAATCTGTAAATGGAGCGAGCGCTGTATTTTGATTGCATTTGACATACAACAACACGTACCAGCTTGACTCTCAGATAAGACACGACTCGCTGTTAATTAAAGCTCAGCCAAGCCAAGCCACAACAAACGCCCTCACGCCACTCCCTCCTCTCTCTCTCTCACTGTCTTTGTCTAACTCTTGCAATACATTTCATTTGCATTTTTGTTTCCCTTTTTATCCATTTAGATGCAATTAAGTTTTTCATTTAAAAGCCAATCAATTTGCCAAGACAAAAAATACGAAACATTTTGCACAGCTTAATGATCGAGCAGCCCGAGAGCCATTAGCCAAGGCGTTAGATGTTTATCGACTTCAATGAAATATGAGACAGCAGCAGACAATGGCTCATTAGAGCGCCTAGAATACTCCAAAGCTTGGCTGGGCCCAAAACAAGTTTTTGGCTGCTGCCTAAGAGCCTCTAAGTTTTGTTTAGTGTTTTTTTAGGCCTCGCTAAACTGTGTTATTAGAATTTCCACAGTCGGCGTAAGTCGAGAGAGTTTTGTCTAAATTATAGTTTGGGCTGCCACATAAAATATACAAACAAGTTAATCCATTAGCGGGCGCGGTCACCAGATGCCACGGCTGCCGCTGTTGCTGTTGTTGTTTCTGCTGCTTCTTCTTCACTTGACGTATGCCAACAACAACAACTCGTTGCTTACAGTTATAACTGGTAAATCGTATATTGTAGCGCCTGTTATTAACCACTCCAGCTCAAGCTTTGTACTCAAACCATTCGTATGCTAATATCGAATATGTGTCAGCAGCATCAGCAGCTCCAGCATCTGACTGATTTGATCCACGTTGGAAATTATGATATTTACTGTTTGCGGTACTCATCCGCAGAGGTCGCCGAGTTAAATGAGCCGTATCTTCTAGTGGCTTCTAAGCCGATGACTAAACCTGAAGGCTTGTGGCATTGTTTGAGATGTTGATAACACAATTTTCAAAAATGTGGCAAAGAAAAATAAGATGAGGCAGAAGAATGGGAAAAGAACACTTGAGCGCGGCTTTCACATGCTTACCAAGAATTTGAGTTGCGGTTGGCTTTTTCAAATTCGTTTGGCTTCAAGTTTTGTTGTTTTTCTTTACTTTATTTTTTGTTGGAGCGACTTCTGTGGATCTTTGCGTTGGCTGCCGCATGTGGCATGTGGGCGTCCTAGACAACAGGCAGCGACAAAGGGCGTTATTAGTTCAAAGTCGTGAACAGGCGTGGGCCAGCTGCTGCTGCTGCTGCAGGTACTGCAAGATGTCCTAGATAGCAGCGAGTGTAAAACAGATTTCCGGCTAACTGCCTAGTTGAGTGAGTCGCTGCGCGATTCTGATTTACAATTGCTGGCTAACAGCTGTAAACGCGGCTCAGAAGTAAACCAAGACAAAGCAATTGACTCTTTAACCCGCATTGCATGAATAGCGGCAATTGCAGCAAATATGCATAAATAGCAATAAAATTAATTGCAATACTCTCTGTCTGCTTGTCTGTCTGTCTGTCTGGTTGTCTGTCTGCTTGCATGTCTTTCTCTCTCTCTCTCTCTCTCTTGCTGTCATTTGCCACGCAATTTTCACGCAAGAGGAGAGAAAAAAAGCGCCGCCAGCATTGAAAACTTGGCAACTTGACAAATGTTGCGTTGCAATAAAATTGTAAAGCGCAAAACGAAATAAAATAATAATAGTAAAAGTAGTCATAATAAAAGAGCACAGCATAAAACTAGACAAGGCAATTGCAGCTAGCTTGATTGATGGCAGCGCCGCCAGCAATAACAGCAGCAGCAGCAGCAACAGTTGCTGCCAATTTAGCCAGACTAGTGTCAGCTGCTGGCAGGGCTGACTGTCTGACCGACTGTCAAAATCAGAGCCAGAATGCAAATGCCTGAACAGTGGAAACTTGGCCTGCAGCATCAGCGATTCCAATCAATTAGTTGTTGCTGTTGCTGTTGCTGTTGCTGTTGTTGTCTCGGCCATTGGGTCAAGTCGATATTCAATAAACTATCGTATTTTATTGATAAATTATGCGCTGACTATCGCGACACCGATCGGCGTCGCTTTACACATGTCCGTGCCTGTGTATCAATAAATACTAACGGTAATTGCAGTCAGATCTCTATCCCTCTCACTCTCTCTATCTCGCTCTGTCACTCACTCACCATCGCTCGCACTCTTAAGTCTCGCTGATCGCACACACAGCTTCCCATCAGCCAACATCGCCGGAAGTCTCTGTGCGGCAAATACTCAAGTCTCTTGGGCTTTATTTTTTTCTTTCTTCTTTTCTTCTTGTTGTTGTTTTGTTTGTCTGCTGTTGTTGTTGCAACACTTCTCGGCTCTAGTTTAGTTGCTCCGGCCCGGTTAGGCTATAGCCACTGTATCAATAAATTGGTAACACATTCAGATTCAACTTTCATACCGGATAACCCATATTTCGTATTATTTTGTATTTAATTATTATTTCAGCTGCTGGCGCTTTTTTGTTTAACAATTTCCAAATGGGTTTTGTCTCTAATGAAGTGCTGTTAGTGTGTGTCTAAGGCGGAACTTATTAATTTTGTTGTTTCAACAAACAGATTCGAGAAGGCAAAGGAAGCACTTTACCATTGTTTGTGATCAATTTTCTAAAGTCATTTATATTTAAGTATTAACGAGGAAGTATAGAGATTTATAGATCATGTTTGGTCTTAGAAGAAAGTGTTCAAGAGTTTCAACAATAGGTAGATGGGAGAATCGGAAATGAGAGTAAGTTGAGGGCTCTTAAAATGAGCTAAAAAGTTCTTAGAGAGTAACTCAGTTTTATATGCTGCTAAGGAATATCCCTTAAGTTTCCCTTAGTTGACTTTCAACTTCTTTTACTTCTTTGTGTTTTCAACCCTTTCCCCCTCTCTCTCTTCTTTCATCACTTGACAGAATTTGTATTAAATTTTCCAGAAGTATTCGAGTTTTTTATTTCTTTTATATTTGTCTACGTTTATCTTATTAATATTCAAGCCTTATGTGCCACATTCCTCTCACTTGATTGCTCTGGTAATCAAATTGCAATAACCCCAAGGCATTTCTTTCTGATTGATTAACTTCTATCCACTTGCCTTTCTAATTCTCTAAGAATATAATATTTAAATTGCAATTACTCCGCTGCATTTCAATCTCATCTACTGAGGGCGTCTCTCTCCTTGCCTTCTTTTCTCTAACTTCATTCATGTGATTGGTAGTCAATCTCCAGTTACCAGACTCTTTTACTTCTTTCTTATTAGCCTCCCATTAACAAGGAATTATCCCACACATAGAACTTAATTATTTTTCAAAGCGTATCAGCACTTCGGCTCTGATTTTCTAAGCTCTGTAATGGTCGCAAGCCAAACAAAAAAATAAGGGTAAATAAAAATAACGAAAGAAATAGTTCAAAAAGTACGCGCGCTTGCAAAAGCTTTGAAAAGGTACAGCGAACCTTTTTCAGTGCTTGCAGCGCTGCATTGAGAGCTTTCGGTGGGTGCCGAAAAGTTGTCGCGCACGCGCAACAGCTGATCTTGTCGCGCTGTGCGAATTCTGCAGCGACAAATATTAGTGCAGCCAACTTTAGGGGCAATAAAACCTGTAAGCTTTTATCTACCCAAAGCTATATAAGCCGAAAAAGTGCAAAATTGAGCCCTTTTTCTAGAACTCCACGTTGCGACTTTACACTAAATCCATATATATATATGTATATAATATATATACATATATGGTGAGGAACTCGTGCGCTGCAATAATTAATAAAGGTACGAAGATTGGCATATTGTGGCATATTAGCTAAATAAAGCAACTTTTTCTCTAGCGCAGCAACAAATTTTCTTGACGCCCGTGTCAAATTTGGGCACGGCAATATAGAAAAAGCCTGCCCTAGACACGGGCTCTGTTTTAATTTTTTTGGCCCATCAAGATCGATCGCAGCAACTTTATCGAAAGGCTGGAGGAACTTCAACAGCAGGCGGGGGAAACACAAACGTGAATCGTGGCTCATAAATTGCATAGTGACAATTAAACCTATAAAACTTTTAACCCCAAAAACTCTAAGCCGCGAAAATCTAAAAGTGGAAAAAAAAAAAAACACACAGTCAAGAACAAAAACTCTAGTTCTACCATAATCAACTAAACGAAAAAAAAAAAAAAAAGAACAAAAACCACACTTCAATTACATATGTGACGTACACTGTAAAAATTTTGCTACTAGCAACTAAAATAGTTCACCAAATTAAAAGAAGAAAAATGTAAAATTAAAACCCACGACTTAAAACTAGCATGAAAATAGAAAAAATAATACGATGACGTAAAAAAAAAAAAAAAAAAAAAAAAAAAAAACATCAATAACATAATAATGAAATAATAAACTTTATCATATATATGCATATATATATATATATATAGATACATATATGCACATATAAAAGTAGAACAATATCAAAAAAAAAAAAAAAAAAAAAAAAATGAAGTAAAAGAAATAATAAAAGAAATTATATATAAATGTAGAACAAAAAAAAAAAAAATAAATAAATAAAAAAAAAATTATTTTTGTTTAAAAAAAAAAAAATAAATAAATAAAAAATCGAAAAAGTAAGAAAGAAAAAATAATAATAATTTGAATAGATATAAATATAAAAAGAAGTATAAAAATGTAAAGGTAAAAGAAAAAAAAAAAAAAAACAAAAACTGTGTGTTTGTCCGCCCCTATATTCTTTTTGTAACCTCAACGCCACGCTACAGCTACCACGAGGAAAGGCCTTTCATCGCTGGAGTGAAAAAATCTAAAGATCATGTAAGTGCTGGAAGATACCCTGTACTCCCACTCCCCCCAACCCCAAACCATTATATTTTTTTTACATGAATTAATATATACAAAAAAAAAAAAAAAAAAAAAAGTAATAATATAATGTTTGGAAATAATTGCATGCAAGAATGAAGCAAAGCATATTTTTTTTTTTTAAATTAAAATAATTTGTTTTGCAACCACATTTTTAAATAAAATTATTAAGACCATTTTTCTTTATATTTATATCTATTTGTTTGCCAAGTGAATTAAACTAAATGATTTCACCTAAATTATGAAAAAAAAGAGGTAAAATAAACAGAGAAATAAATAAATAAATAAATAAAGTAGATAAATAAACCAAATTTAATAAGTTAAATCTATATAAATATATATCTATATATAAATATATATAAAAAAAAATAATAATAATAATAATAATCATATTAAATAAAATGAACAATTAAATAAATTAATGAAATAAATAAAACAAACTTAGCATGAAATGAGGAAAAAAAAAATGAGAATATAAATATGAAATAAATAAATAACAAATAAATAGGATTGAATAGCAAGAAAGATTTACGATAGAAAATAGAACAATTTAAAGAATAGCATAAAAAAAAAAAAAAAGAAAAAAAAAAAAAAAAAAAAAAAACTAATAATAATGTAAAATAATAATGTAGAATAATAACAACATTGTTTGTATAAGAAAAATAATCGATTGTAATCTTAGTATCCCAATGTCTAGATATTATTTAAATGAATGGAAATGAATATTATGAATAATAGGAATGAAACCAAGAACAATATGAGTCATTAATCTGGAAGAAGGGTTGAAATAATGGGGTAGGCTAGTTAGTGTTGGAGCTTCTTTGGGGTTTTTCTGGTAAAATTGTTTGTGAAAAACCATGGTTGGGTGGGTAAAGAGCGCGTGTGCCGAATGCCATCTATGGCCACGCTTAGTTGTGTCGGTGTTCTTGATGTAAATTTGTGCCCGTTCTTCCCCTAATTCCTCAGTATAATTTGTTTTTTTTTTTCGTGGAGTATAGCTCCACCTCGAGTTTAAGGGATCTTACAAATTAAAATTTATGAACTCTGATCGCAAGGCAGAAAAGAACCCCCCCACACTCCCGACGAGCGACGGCACAAGAAGGTCCCGCTTATCTGTCTTGCGACCGAAAAACAAAGCCAAGTCAGTGCTTTGTAGAGAGAGTCTCTCTGCTGAATGAACACTTTTGTTTACATAAATTTTTGGCGCCCAACGTGGGGCATGAAAGTATGCAGCTTTATAGGCATCACGCTTTCAGAGTCCCATTTTTAATGTTCAAATAATCAACACGGTCTTTTCTCTAATCGCAGAAAAAGAGTTGGCTGTTTGAAACACCCATTTTGGTGATGGTTGAAAACTCAGTGTCCAGAGTGCTGAAATAGATTGGACTTGCTTGGTCGGCCTATCGCAACTGTGACAGATGAGTCAAATCAATTCTTAATAGGGACTACGAAGCTGAAAGATTCGAGCTGAATCTCAGACCGAGAAACCCGAATAAGATAAATTCAACTTATAATAACACCTGTATCACCATGTTTGCTCGTTTGTCTTCGTATAGTTGTTATTTCATTTAGATATTATTTTAATTGTGTTTTGTAAAATTATCAGATACGATTCCAGAATATTGTATATTGGGCCCAGCTCGGATATCAATACTGATTGTTCTCTGGTAGTTGTTGCAGGGCCAAATGAGATGAATCTGGGTGCAATATAAACTCATACCCGTCTGGCCAGTAGATGTTGTTATGACAGAAGTTGCTAAATGTTGAGAGTGTTGTCTGGAACTTGTGTATATGCTGCATTGGCGTATCCTTGCCGAACACTCACACTTTAGTTAACTTTTGCATAGCAATACTCTATAACCAGTTTTAGTAGCAATAGCCCAAAATCCATTATTTCCCCTAATTGTATAATATAGCAAGAACAGCACACAACAGCACAAAACCTAGCTACCTTCCCCATTATATCAACCCAAACTTGTTACATTCATTAGCAAATTAAAAATATTTAGATACAAAATGCCTATTTCAAGAAGTCCTCAAGATATGCGCACAGTAGAGAAAACTGTTAGTTTGTGTAGTCTTTGTAGCCAAGGGATGAGCAATACCCAGCAATGTTATTGTACCCCTTGTAAGCACAATTTTCACAAGTTATGTCTAGAACAGTGGCTGGAAAATAAGCAAGAATGTCCGGAATGTCAGTCCACATTGGACCCAAGGTCAATTAAGCTGGTTATTGGTAACTGTTCACCTGACCCGAAACCAGCTTCAACATCAGCAATTCCAGGTAGTTCGCGTATGGTAACGCGTAATTTAGCCAAAGCATTAGGTGAAGTTCCGCCTGAGTCTCTAGAGCATCCCCAAGAGCGATCGCTCGAAGGCAGTGAGGTAATTATATCCGGTTTAGATGCAAGCCATAATTCTGACCGAAACGTAGTTCCTCCTCCAAGAGGCATTAGTACCCGCCGACGAGGCCGACCCAATCGAGCCGGCCATACTCGTCAAGAATCGGCAGGCGTTGATTATAATATAATTCAGCAAATGATCGAGCAGTCAGTCACTCGTGTGATGTCGGCGCTCCGTATTGATTCACGGCCCAGCTCAAGCGAGCAGCTGCCGTCTATTCCGACTCCTATGGCATACTCGCCAGGAGGTTCGTCTGTCCAAAGCAGAAGAACAGCTGACATTATGCAGAAATGGAATCTCCATTTTGATGGGTCATCTGAAGGACTAGGAGTGGAAGAATTTATTTATCGTGTGAGAGTCCTTACTGACGAAACTCTCGATAGTGATTTTATGGGGCTTTGCAAACATTTGCACATTCTTTTCTCTGGGAAAGCTAGAGATTGGTTCTGGATGCTCCCCTTATAGAGCTTTATTTGGGTTAGATATGATAACTCATGGTTCAGACTACAAGTTGATAAAGCAATTAACATTGCTTGAAGAACCATTAGTACCACTATCTCGATCAGATAACTTATCCCTAATTCGTAAAGATATACAGGCCAACATAAAACAAGCTTATGAACGAAATGTTAAACAGTATAATTTACGTTCTAAGCCTGTTACATTTAGGGAAGGGCAGGAAGTGTATCGCCGAAATTTTTCACTTAGCAAATTCGCTCACAATTATAATGCGAAATTAGCACCCCAATTTTTGAAATGTAGAGTGAAAAAGAAACTAGGAAATTGCTTTTATCTTTTAGAGAATTTGCAAGGTCAAGAGATAGGTACCTTTCATGCCAAAGACATTAAGCAATAGACATCCGAACATATTCCCGCTAATATTCCGTCTAACGGTGGTATATTATCGGGTGGTGTAATGGTCGCAAGCCAAACAAAAAAAATAAGGGTAAATAAAAATAACGAAAGAAATAGTTCAAAAAGTACGCGCGCTTGCAAAAGCTTTGAAAAGGTACAGCGAACCTTTTTCAGTGCTTGCAGCGCTGCATTGAGAGCTTTCGGTGGGTGCCGAAAAGTTGTCGCGCACGCGCAACAGCTGATCTTGTCGCGCTGTGCGAATTCTGCAGCGACAAATATTAGTGCAGCCAACTTTAGGGGCAATAAAACCTGTAAGCTTTTATCTACCCAAAGCTATATAAGCCGAAAAAGTGCAAAATTGAGCCCTTTTTCTAGAACTCCACGTTGCGACTTTACACTAAATCCATATATATATATGTATATAATATATATACATATATGGTGAGGAACTCGTGCGCTGCAATAATTAATAAAGGTACGAAGATTGGCATATTGTGGCATATTAGCTAAATAAAGCAACTTTTTTCTCTAGCGCAGCAACAAATTTTTCTTGACGCCCGTGTCAAATTTGGGCACGGCAATATAGAAAAGCCTGCCCTAGACACGGGCTCTGTTTTAATTTTTTTGGCCCATCAAGATCGATCGCAGCAACTTTATCGAAAGGCTGGAGGAACTTCAACAGCAGGCGGGGGAAACACAAACGTGAATCGTGGCTCATAAATTGCATAGTGACAATTAAACCTATAAAACTTTTAACCCCAAAAACTCTAAGCCGCGAAAATCTAAAAGTGGAAAAAAAAAACTACACACAGTCAAGAACAAAAACTCTAGTTCTACCATAATCAACTAAACGAAAAAAAAAAAAAAGAACAAAAACCACACTTCAATTACATATGTGACGTACACTGTAAAAATTTTGCTACTAGCAACTAAAATAGTTCACCAAATTAAAAGAAGAAAAATGTAAAATTAAAACCCACGACTTAAAACTAGCATGAAAATAGAAAAAATAATACGATGACGTAAAAAAAAAAAAAAAAAAAAAAAAAAAACATCAATAACATAATAATGAAATAATAAACTTTATCATATATATGCATATATATATATATATATAGATACATATATGCACATATAAAAGTAGAACAATATCAAAAAAAAAAAAAAAAAAAAAAAAACATGAAGTAAAAGAAATAATAAAAGAAATTATATATAAATGTAGAACAAAAAAAAAAAAAAAAATAAATAAAAGAAAAAATTATTTTTGTTTAAAAAAAAAAATAAATAAATAAAAAATCGAAAAAGTAAGAAAGAAAAAATAATAATAATTTGAATAGATATAAATATAAAAAGAAGTATAAAAATGTAAAGGTAAAAGAAAAAAAAAAAACAACAAAAACTGTGTGTTTGTCCGCCCCTATATTCTTTTTGTAACCTCAACGCCACGCTACAGCTACCACGAGGAAAGGCCTTTCATCGCTGGAGTGAAAAAATCTAAAGATCATGTAAGTGCTGGAAGATACCCTGTACTCCCACTCCCCCAACCCCAAACCATTATATTTTTTTTACATGAATTAATATATACAAAAAAAAAAAAAAAAAAAAAATTAATAATATAATGTTTGGAAATAATTGCATGCAAGAATGAAGCAAAGCATATTTTTTTTTTTAAATTAAAATAATTTGTTTTGCAACCACATTTTTAAATAAAATTATTAAGACCATTTTTCTTTATATTTATATCTATTTGTTTGCCAAGTGAATTAAACTAAATGATTTCACCTAAATTATGAAAAAAAAAAAGGTAAAATAAACAGAGAAATAAATAAATAAATAA
This sequence comes from Drosophila mojavensis, assembly GCF_018153725.1. Lineage (NCBI taxonomy): Eukaryota > Metazoa > Arthropoda > Insecta > Diptera > Drosophilidae > Drosophila > Drosophila mojavensis. The sequence goes on along the minus strand of NW_025318906.1, from coordinate 4,834,948 downwards.
ATAAAGTAGATAAATAAACCAAATTTAATAAGTTAAATCTATATAAATATATATCTATATATAAATATATATAAAAAAAAAAATAATAATAATAATAATAATCATATTAAATAAAATGAACAATTAAATAAATTAATGAAATAAATAAAACAAACTTAGCATGAAATAAGAAAAAAAAAAATGAGAATATAAATATGAAATAAATAAATAACAAATAAATAGGATTTAATAGCAAGAAAGATTTACGATAGAAAATAGAACAATTTAAAGAATAGCATAAAAAAAAAAAAAAAAAAAAAAAAAAAAAAAACTAATAATAATGTAAAATAAAAATGTAAAATAATAACAACATTGTTAGTATAAGAAAAATAATAGATTGTAATCTTAGTATCCCAATGTCTAGATATTATTTAAATGAATGAAAATGAATATTATGAATAATAGGAATGAAACCAAGAACAATATGAGTCATTAATCTGGAGGAAGGGTTGAAATAATGGGGTAGGCTAGTTAGTGTTGGAGCTTCTTTGGGGTTTTTCTGGTAAAATTGTTTGTGAAAAACCATGGTTGGGTGGGTAAAGAGCGCGTGTGCCGAATGCCATCTATGGCCACGCTTAGTTGTGTCGGTGTTCTTGATGTAAATTTGTGCCAGTTCTTCCCCTAATTCCTCAGTATAATTTGTTTTTTTTTCGTGGAGTATAGCTCCACCTCGAGTTTAAGGGATCTTACAAATTAAAATTTATGAACTCTGATCGCAAGGCAGAAAAGAACCCCCCCACACTCCCGACGAGCGACGGCACAAGAAGGTCCCGCTTATCTGTCTTGCGACCGAAAAACAAAGCCAAGTCAGTGCTTTGTAGAGAGAGTCTCTCTGCTGAATGAACACTTTTGTTTACATTTTTTTTTTTTTTTTTTTTTTTATTTTTTTTTTTTTTTTTATTTTTTTTTTTTTTTTTTTTTTTTTTTTTTTTATTTTTTTTTTTTTTTTTAAATAAATTTTTTTTTTTTTTTTTTTAAATTTTTTAATTTTTTTTAAAATTTTTTTTTTTTTTTTTTTAATATTTTTTTTATTTTTTTATTTTTAAAATTTTTTTTTTTTTATTTTTTTTTTTTTTTTTTTTTTTTTTTTTTTTTTTTTTTTTTTTTATTTTTTTTTTTTTTTTTTTTTTTTTTTTTTTTTTTTTTTTTTTTTTTTTTTTTTTTTTTTTTTTTTTTTTTTTTTTTTTTTTTTTTTTTTTTTTTTTTTGATTTTTTTATTTTTAATTTTTTTTATTATTTATTAAATTACTTTTTATATTTTGGGGGTTTTTTTTCCTTAAATTTTATTAAAATAATTTATGGACCCGTTGGGGAGGGGGGGGGGGAAAAGGAGGGGGAGAGAGGGGGGGGGGGGGGGGGGGAGAGGGTGGGGGGGGGGGGTAAAAGGGCAAAAACCAAAAACACAACAAAAAAAACACAAACCACATATGGGTATGTGTGGCTGTTTGCGGTTGGCCAACACTCAAAGTGGCCGCCACGGTGCAACTTATGGGGCAGCAGTTGCAGTTGCAGTTGCAGTTGCAGTGGCTGATGATGATGAAGATGAAGATGAAGTTATTATTATCTGACAAGGGCATCAGCGCCGCACGGCCAACTGACTGCCTGGCTGCAAGCACTTAGCGCTGAGTTCGTCTTCTCTTAGCTATCTTTATTAGAGGCGTGACTAACAGCCGCCCTCCCAGCCCGCAGGCCTGCTGGCTGGCCTGCCGTACTGGCAAATGTGTACGCTTTGCTATTTGCTGAGCAGCAGCCATCATTATTCGATGTGTAAACGGCGGCGATGTCCGCAAATTTGATTAGCTTCATCTGCAGACCCAACTGCTGCCTCGATCGATCCGATGCCTCCTTCTGTTGTTGTTATTGCAGCCACAAGATGCTATCTCGATGCAGACTCGAAAGTGTTAGATTTTCCTGCTGCTCTTTTCTGTTCTCTTCTCTATTCTGTGCTGCATAAGAAATGAGGCATTTGGAAAGTCTAGAAAATTATATGCAGCAGCCGCCGCCGTCGGGTCGATCGATTCATTTTTACTTTTTAGCTGTGAAAGTGGCCAATCCATAAATCGTGCAGCTCCCACCAATTAGTGTGCAGCCTGACAATGTAGACAAACGAAAAAGAAAGCAATAAAAATAAAAATAAAAATAAATATATGTTTATATTTAAATTTATATATACACAAATTCCAGTGCAACACGACAAGAAAATTTATTTAAAAAACGAAAAAAAATAAAAATAAAGTAAAACAAGAATGTCATTGCTAACAAGCAGTGGGCAGGAGAGAAAAAAGAGCCAATGAACTAAGGAAAATAATTACAAACCCAGAACAATAATAATAAGCAGCAACAGCAACATGAGCAGCCTGTCAGCAACAGCAGCAACAACAGCAACAACTGCAGCAGCAGCAACATCGAACGCTGCCACAGCAACGGGCAACTTGGAGCCGGCAGTGGTGCCACGTACCGCCAATTTGCTGGCATGCAAACAATGGTGGCGCGTCTGCTTCTTGTATGGCGACCAGCAGAAATATTATCGACAGCTCTATAGCAAAGCGGCTGCCCAGAGACTGGCGGCCAGTGGCAGCAGCGCCAACGAGGCTAATCATGAAAATGACAATGCCAGCAGCAACAACAATAACTGCCAATTGAGGGGAACGCGGAGCGATGAGTACGATACGGTTGGCTTTGGCACTGGCGATTGCGATTTTATCGCAGCGCAATTAGATGCCGGCGAAGATGCGGACGATGGCATCGATCTGGGCGATAGCAGCAACCACCAACAACAACAACAACAACAACAACAGCGTAACAGAAGCACAACAGCAACAGCAACGGCCACAAGCAATCGTCCGCTGTTTCCCGCCAAATGTGAGACATCGACAACGGCGCCGCGTCGCAGCAAAAAGCTGCTGCGCTCGCTGCGTGCCCATGTCAAGGGCGAGCCCAAGCACAAGGAGCAGCAACAGCAGCAGCAGCAGCAGCAACAGTTGCCGCCAGAGGAGCCCACCAAACGCAATGCCAAGGTAACCGTGCTGGACGATCCCTTTTTGTTCGGCATCGATGCGGATCATTTGGGCGATCTGATCCGTGGCAAGCACTACAATACCACGGACGCCACGGAGCACATCGCCAAGTATTATAGCAGGCAGCTGGAGCAGCAGCTGGAGTCGAGCTGCACCGCTCAGGTGCTGGAAATAATCGAACAGTCCGAAGAGGAGGTGCTCAAGGAGGAGGAGCCCAAGCCGGCGTTGCCACCCAAGCAGAAGCAACAGCGCGCCGCACCGCCGCCACCCGCACGCACCACTGCACCAGCCCTGCCGGCAGAAGGAGCTGAATTGCTACCGCTTACCGCCAACGATCTAAAGTTTCTGAATTTGAGCCTGCGCCAACGCAGTTTGCCGCGCAGCATGAAGCCGTTTAAGGATCCGCATGATATTAGTTTCACTTTCAATGAGCTCAACAGCTCCAACTGCAGCGCCACGCAGCCACCGGAAGTGGTCGGCATAACCGAAACGGATCCAGAAGCAGCAACAGCAGCAACAGCAGCAGCAGCAGCAGGAGCACGAACAACAGGAGCAAACGCATCGAGCACACAGCAGGAGTCAAATGAGTGAGTAACTTTTTAGCCCCCCCGATCTTCGATCATTTGTCAGATGCAATATCGCTGACAATTTAAATGCATAACTTGGCAAAGTGATTGCCGTTGGTTGCTGCTGGTGGTGCCCTGTGCAAATAATGATTGATTACCCGGCAGCACCAGCGACAGCCAACAACTTGTTGCGCAAGTTGGCAGTAACAGAAGTCAATGAACACACATTGCGTGTTCTCCACACAGCACAGCACACAAAACCGCAAAACTGCACGCAACAGCAACGCACAGCAACAACAACAACTTGTTCTCAGTGCTGTTGTTGTTGTTGTTGCTGTCGCTGCTGCTGAAATTGAAACCAATGCGAGACGCTTGACGGTTAGCTGGGGCGCTCTTTGCTCGGCTGACTGACCGGCCGGCCGGTTTCGCTTGTTGCTCTGTGCATGCGCATCCTTCACTCAGCAACAGCAGCAGCAGCAGCAACAACTGAGCGACAGCGACAGCGACAACGACAACAGCATTGGCATCTCATGCTCGGGTTACGCATACGCCGCATTTGCCGGCAGCGACAGCGACAGCGACTGCCAAAGTGTGATTTACCAATGCCTTTTGTCTGGCGCGGCTCGCTTTACATAAACATGAGCAAAAGTTGATGTTGTTGTTGTTGTTGTTGCTGCTGCTGCTGGTACGGCTCATGTCATGATTGTGCATAATGCCATGCAAATATTGTGGCCCTAAGTTATTGTGTTTGTGCAGCACGCAGCTTATGAAATATGGGCGCTGGCTGGCTGACTGTTTGGCTGCTCTGCAAGCCTTGCCCTCGCTGCCAAGGAAGAGCGCATTAGAGTGGGCCGAAAGGAGCAAAAAAAAATTTGCGCAAATGCAATTGTTCTGCAGTGTCATGACATTGCCTGTTTTGGCCGTCGAGCAGTCGAATATATTGCATATATTGTTGTGCTATTGAAGCGCAGCAGCTCTTTATGATTTACAATGCATGCGCAAAACAAAAGACTTAGGCAACGAACTTGCCCATAGGCGAAGCCAAACGGCATGTGAACGAGGAAAAAGCCAAACAGAAGCACAAAACAAAACAAAACAAAACAAAAAACACAACTCAATTAGCTGCTGCTTTTGCATTCAAGCAAAGCCAATGGGTCTAATCAATGCATTTCAAATGGGCTGACAACAGGAAAGGCCCGCCAGGGCCCATGGAAACGAGCTGAACTTAGAACGCACTCGCAAAACATAATTAATAATAATAACAGACGCCGTTTTGATGCCGCCTGACAGTCAAGAGCCAGCAGCTAAAAAGAAATTACTGTAAAGGCCAAAACGAAAAGCAAAAAGCAAAAAAGGCGAGAGGCAAAGGAATTTCTGATTGAGGATTCAGTAGCTGCCATTTGCCACACGCGAGTCAAGCGAATTAGCCCCGCAGCCACTTGGAGTCTCTCTCTCTCTCTCACTCTTCCTCTCTGTCTCTTTCTTTCGGGCAACATTTCAACAGTTCTTAATGCACCCACTGATATATACTGCACATTTTAATTGCAACTTTTCACGACTCTTAATGAAGTTATTAAAAAATTGCCCGGCAATCATTTAAGCTGAACTCGCTAACTCCAACTCCGAATGGCCATCTCCAGTTGGCCATCGCATTAATGGCTGCAGGTTTTACCTGAATCTTACCGCAGTCCAGTCCACTCCAGTTGAGCCATTTGCTGCTGTGCTCAGCTCGTGTCTAAGCATTCAATTCAATCTTAACTACCATCGACAGTTGCATAAATCTCGAGCTTTACTTGAGTTGAGCTGCTCGCGCCACATAAACTATTTGCTATATAGTTGGCTAAGCAGGGCTTAAATGACTTCTCCGACTTGGCTTTTTACGACAGCAGCGCATGTCGTTTCCTTCTTTCTATTTTGTTCTAATGACAATTCTCTCTCTCTCGCCCTCTCTCTTTTGCTCGAAACATAATTAGCTAAACGGCAATGTGTAAAGTGCTTAAGCATTTTGCTTGATGAGCAACTAGATGGGTCTAGCTGGAATGGCTCAATTAGTAGATTTTCTGATAAGTTTTCAATAATATATGTATATTATATATTATTATATCTTTTATACATATATATTTAAAAAACGACCGTATTTGTCTTTCGACAGCTCTGATGCCAATATGGGCTTCTCTATGTAGTTTAAAGAGCTTATTATTTATTGACTTCATGTCGTGTCCGTAGCATTACCGAACAGACAGACAGTCGAATAATAGAACATATAAGTTATATGTATGGGTGTATGAGTGCACTAAGAGTAAGTGAGCACAATATATCTAAAGAGAACATAAGCTTTGGGGAACTTATTCTAAAAGCAACTGTTAAATACTGCGCCGAAAATTATTTTATTTCTATTTTTTTTTTTTTTTTTAATAAAAAGTTTCAAGAGGGAGTGAGTGTATAAAGAACTCCGCTACACATGAGGCTAGATCTTTCTTGTTCTTGATGTATATAACAAATCACAAATAGTAAATACTCAATAGCAAAATCTCAGCATGTTCAGGAATGACATAAATACATATTGATTTGACCAGACGAACAGCGCGTATAATATTGTTTTTGTAAAGAAGCTAAATCAGCTAAATTATTCACGATTTGATCTGTTTCTTACACACAAATGCATAACTAAATAATATTCCCCTTTCGAACATTTCAATGGCTTTGAAAAGCTATTCAAAAATATTTTCAAAGAATGACACAAGACAAATTTCTTTTGAGAAGAAGACAATAATAACTCGGGCCTTAGTTCAAGTCTAGTATACAAAAGTAAATAAAATTCCCTACACATCACATTGTCTTGACTAAGAATCAAAGCTGTATATCTATATGTCACTAAGAGCCCAGACATATATCTCAGGTATGTCAACAGGTCTGGCTCAAACCCAGGCTAATTGTTTATTCAGTTCACTTAGACAATACAATTTATGGCCGCCTGAACTAACGCTTGGAGTAGTACAATAGGAAAAGAGACACAGAACAATTTCTAAATATAGTCGCAGGCATTTTGTGATAGACGATTCAAACATAAATCTGTGGCATTGCCAGTGTCAATGCGTTGGGTTGTAGTACACGAAATTTCCATGTAGAGCGCCATGCATAAACAATAGTTAAGAGCGAGGCGGGCATTTGTCAGGGCAAACACTTCAACGCCTGCCAGGGAGAGACACACTTGTATTGATTTTGTTTTTAATTAAGAAAGCCATTAGGGGCACTTGGGCAACAACAGCGAGCAGCGGCAGCAGCAACTGTTGTTTAAGCCAAGATCCACTGGCACATTTGCCATTTGAGCCAAAAGCGCCTGACAAATGAGTTTTGGGCGTTACTGAGGCATTTCTGTGCGACTTGGCTGTAGCTGTTGCTGTGTTGCAGATGCAACTTAATTACAAAAACAAAATGCAACAAATCTTGTGAGTGCATGCAACTGGCATAGCCAGCCAGACAATTGGCCAGCTTGCCAAACAGTTGCCTGCCAAGTGCCATTTGCAAAGGTGGAGACTTCCACTCCAACTCTGACTCCGACTCCGACTGAGAGGCAGACCGTGGCAGACGGCGCCAGAGAGGAGAACAACAACAAGTGTGCCGCCTCTTGATTTATTTATGCAAAACGATAAAATATGATTTTGTCCCTGTGAAAATAAGGCAGGCCATTAAAGTCATGTTGTTCCTTGAAGAAATAAACGCTTCAGCTCTTTACGCACTCGGTCTCTTTCTTGCGCGCATGTTTGCCATGCTAATTACTTTGGCCAGCACAACAGGGCAGCACTTATATACATATATATGTGTGTATATATACATGTATTTATACCTTACACAACAATTGCGTCGCATATTAATTGTGTATTCGGTTAAAGCGTGATTTCTCAGCCGCGATAATGGCCATAAGCTGAAGTTGCCCTTCCACGCGTTTCGGCGCATTTCTTAAGCGCTTAAGCAGCTGTCAAAGTGTCCAAACTCGAATCACTTGGGGCATGTCCGATTGCCAGATATCCGAGGGTATCAAAAGAAATTGAAATCGGTTTCTCGCATCGAGAGCTGAGTGCGTGAGCGACGCACATAGAACTATAGATTTTAGAAATATTTCAGAAAAATTAATTGTCAATATTTTCTATTAGAAAAAAGTTATCAGTGGGTATTGATATATCTCTGTAATTCTTCTACACCCAAAAAATATATATGAAATACAAAAGATATTCGTTATGTATAAAATATATGAAATATAAAATACTTTTATTTTATTTACAATAATATATTCTGCTGTCTCGATATGAATATGTTCTCTATACCTCCATCTTTTTCTCCACATCTATCTCCATTTAATCTAAAAAAATTCTGTATATACATTTTCTGACATAAAATAGTATTCGACATCTTTGAAATATTTGGTTTCAATTTCATTTCGTGCTTTGTCGTGTCACGCTTTCATCTCTAGCCCAACTCAAAGAATTCCTGCCATTCTGCCAACTCATGATACATTTTGTTTAGCTTCAACATGTCTGCGCCCACGTTAGCCAATTGGTCATGGATATATTTTGTGATACATACACAAACACACACACACACTCGCACACTATCACACAGCATGCGATGAAGTGCGTATTTTGGCATTATGCAGATCTGTTTGGCCGCCTTTTGTTGCCAAAAGTTGACAGCTGAATGACATGCGCCGCACTCAAAAATATTTTATTGTTACAAATATTTCTCTCTCCCTCTCTCTCTCTCTCTCTCTCTCTCTCTCTCCCTTAATGTTTTTGTTGTTTAAGAGGCAGGCATGCGGCTACAAATCACTTAATGCATTTCTCTCGCTAATTAATTAAACATTTAGCGCACACACACGCACAACATGCTGGCTATAAATTTATTGCGCGATAACCGGAGCCAATGAAAATGAGTAAAAAAGAAAAAAAAAGAGCTGCGCGTAATTTTCATTGACAGCTTCACTTTGGCGAGCCTTTGCATTTAAATTGCCTGCATGCCACTCGCTGAGGCACTTACGCAGTGCGAGGGAGACGGATAGCGCGAGAGCATGAGCAACGGGGATGGGGCGAAGGGGCTAGGGAGCTGGTTGTTGCATTAACACTCTTTGCATTCCTGCCTCGTTAGCTGTTGAACTTGCCAGCCCAAGTTGGTGGCCAGGCTTTTCTGGTTTTTCACTCGTGGCCAGTGGCAAGTGGCAAGTGGCAAGCGGCAAGGCAGCAAGGCTACGCTGCCTGCGTCCATTTCTAATCATGATAAGCGTTTTTGGGGCCGGCAACACGACGACACGTTGCGCATTATCATTGTTTGTGTGCATTTGATATTATGTAGACCTTATCGAGAACAGAGCTACTCGACCAGTCCAATACGCACACAGCAGGCAGACGAGAGCAAAGCACGGCCATTACTATCTGGCATTAATGTTTCCGTCTGAATATGGGCAGAGGCCACTACGAAACGAAACTGTTATGTGTGGAAAAAGTCGACAAAGATTGGGTCGAATGGGAATGTCAAATGCGAAGAAATGTGTGGAAGAATCGGTTGAGAAAAGATATCCAAATCAAAATCTGTAGATATGTGAATATAATAAGGAAATAAGATTAGACAAAAATCGATAAATAGATAAATAAATACTAAACTGTTTATATATTCACATAATCTAAGTTTTTAGATGTTTATATATACAAGAGGCAAATTCATTTCTTATTCAATCCATTCTATGTCCGGTTAAGCTGATTGATAACCTCTGTCCGCATGACGTGAATGAATTCCTGAGCAAGAAAAATTCCTGTTGACAGGTATATGCAAAGCAATTATGACTGACAGACCTTACCCACTTTTTACACAGTATAACTGTTATGGCCAGGCCATTAAGATCTCTCTCTCTCTCTCTCTCCTCTCTATCTATCTCTCTAACTGCTTATCATGGCTAGTCCTGCACGCTTTGCGTTTATCAGTGGATATCAATTGCATAGATTATTGACTGTCATGCAGTCATAATAAAAAATAAAAAAACGAAGCAATTAGCAGCTAATTATGTGGCATGTTAAGCTCGGCTGGCTGGAGGTTGTCAACATACCAGAGAACAGTTAGCCAGGCCAAGTTCAGCAGTTACCGTTTGACTTTGTCAACATTTGCCAAAAGTTTCGTCGCTTAATTTTGAGCCAGTTGTCGTCATGTAGTAGTCAACAACAATAACAACAACTACAACTCAGCTGGGGAAACAAGCCGCAGTCGTAGCAGAAGCAGAACTTGTCGGAATCCCAAATGCAGACACGATGCAGCTCTCGGCTGGAGTTCGATTTCAAAAGACGCAGCATCCAACATGCTGCGCCGACTGCGTAGGCAGCAGCAGCAGCAGCAGCAGCAGCAGCCACAGCCGCAGCATCTTCTACTGCTCCCGCTGCTCCCATCTGTGTTTAGTGCTCTCCTACTGCACTGCACTGCACTGCTTTGGTTTTGTTAATGGCCAAGAAATTAGATTCCGATTGCAGTTGACCATAAATCAAAGCCAGGCAACTTGCACTCTGGGAAATAAACCGCGGCAGCAAAAGCGGCTTTCTGTAAATCATATTACGGTTAATTTGTGAACAGTTTTGTTAAGGAGCCTCGCACATAAATCATCCTCATCGACTGCATCTCGCTTCGTCCCCCCACTCCAACATGTTTAGCGTCTGCAAATGTCATTTATAATTGCGGTGGGGCTTTATGGCTCTCGCATCGGGCAGGTGCCAAGGCTTTAATCAAATGATTTATGCGACTCAAATGTGGGTCTTAGGTGTGAAATTGCGAAATAGCTTTCAGTACTTGGAACGCATATCTAAATGGAGCTGCTGCAATGTGAATGCCATTGAGATAGCCCCGAAATGACTGAAAGAAAACATATTAGCTGAAATGAGATTTTGATAGAATGTGATCGATCGCCATAAAGAAATATCTTCTTGGCCTGTCTGAAATGAATATTGATTTGACCAATATTTGATTGTTAGCCCCACTCAATTTCCCATTCCACATGACCTTCAAGCGCCTATTTTCTCATCACAATCAACATTCAATCAAAACATTCATAGGGGATGCCCTCCAGTCAAGGTCTTCAGATGATAAGTTAAACATTTATCCTATACATTATGTGCTCATGTCTCGACGCTGATGTATGGTCAATTGAACTCGACTGCTTCAAGTGGCAAAGGTGAAACAAATATCAATCAATGCCAATTTGTTTAGCAAACAGCACAAACTCACAAAGCCAAAAAGTCAAAAAGCCAAAAAAAAAAAAAAAAAACAGAAATAATTATGGAAAAAAATTTAAGATGAGCCGCAGCGAAATGTGTTAAGCTAACGGATACACAAATGGCCCGAATGGCTGGCCAGCCAGTAATTATGGTCAAAAACAAAATTGAGCATAATCACCACGCACTAAGGAAACTTGGATGTATCAAAATGAAAATCGAAGCAGCCGCATAATTTATAATAGCCCCAAACACAAAAAAACGGAAAAAATATAAAGACGATATGAAGAGGAACACGAGTTGAACAAAAAGCATAAAAAGCAAAGACACGGCTTCAATTAAAAACAACGAGCGGGAGAGAAAGAGAGAGAGAAGAGAAGAGAAGAAAACAAAAACAAGTTCATAGACCAAAGACAACGACCGTTGAATGCTAAGATGCTGGGATGTTCTGAGGCTGCTTCTGCTGCTGCTGGCTAGCCGTAGGCCGCTGAATGAGCGAGAGAGGGAGAGGGAGTGAGAGTGAGAGAGAGCGAGTCTTTGGTAGAACTCTGGCTATATTCAATCAGTGGGCGACCCGAGACAAATGCATTTCAATTTTGTGATGAATTTACAGCGAGTTAAAAATTAATTAGACGCTAGCCGAGAGCAGCAGGAGGAGCAGGAGGAGCAGCTACAACAAACTAACGCGTCCAATCAATTACCATAGTCAACATTATTGGCCGTTATGTCAGCAGCAATGGCTCAGATCCCACAGCCTCTCTCTCTCTCTTTACTCTCCCTCTCTCTCTCTCTCTCTCTCTTTCGACAAGCATTTAGCGCGCCAAATTTGCATTGATGATGCAATTTTTCAGCAGCAACAACAGCAGCAATAGCAGCAGCAGCCGAGGCAGCAGCGATTGCAAGTTGAGCTAAGTGCAGATCCGAGTGCAACGTTTCCCGGCATTTTCCGACAGAGAGTTCTGAAACCTGCTTTTGTTTCCAGCTAACACTTCACTGGGCGGCAGACGAAGATCGTTTTAGTTGTTATTGTTGTTGTGGTTGAAGTGTTGTGGCATCTTTGCTTCGATGTTTGCCGCGCAACATCACATACACACACGCACAGACACACACACACACTGGCGCACACAAATTGCTGGCATAGTTGTTGCTGTTGCAGCAGCTGTGAAAATTTGCACGCTCACAAAACAATTTTCGTTGCCGTTAGCAGAGCAGCAGAGCAAAGCCAAAGTGAAAAGCTAAAAGCCAAGGCGAAATGTTGCAGCAACATATTTGCCGCCTGCTGCAAATGTTGGCGACAACAAGAACAGCAACAGCAACTGCAACAGCCAACTGCAACTGCCACAGCCAACAGCAACATTAATTGGTCATCAGCTTTGTTACCGAAAGATAAGCAAACAATTTGTTCTCGGCTTGCCTGGGAGCCAACCACGCCCCTAGCCTCTCGGCCCGCTCTGGTGCTCCGCATCGATGGCGGTTGGTGTGAAAATTCGCGTTGTGATCTGCAAGAATTATGCAATTATTTTGCTTATGCGCGACTTTCTAAATTGAACATACAAATTAACAGCTGCCTTTCATTTACAGTTAGTCGTTTAATTGATTTCTCTGTTTCTCCTTTCCGCACTCTCTTCCTCTATCTCTCTCTCTCTTTTTGTGTCTTTGTGCAATTAGTGCCACTTGGCGTATGCGCAATAAATGCAATGGCCACACGCAGTCGAAGAATGGGCCACAGCATGGGCTCACTCTGACTGCGGCAGACATTCTTAATCAACTTTTAGCTGCAGCAAAAAACGACAACAGCAAAAAAAGGCTAGCAGCAACGAGCTGGAATTTTTACCAGCCATGGAGCGGTACGAGCACGAGGTCTGGGTACGACTCGCTGCCAAAGTCAATAAAAATGTCAACACGCCAAATGTCATGTTGACAGCGACTATGGCTGGAGGCTGGAGGCTGAAGGCTGGAGGCTGGAGGCTGGGTGTAGTTGAAGCCAGGCCAGACACAATGCAGAGACAAAAGGAGCCGAAGGAATGGGGGCTTAGATGAAGCTGTGCTACGTGTGTTCCTTCCATGTTTGCCATAAACTTTACGACAATTTTTATTGACAATTCAAAAATCGTTTATGACAATCGCACTAGTTGTGTGCGCGCTGCATGGGTTTTAATAAAGCTCTCTGGCCGTAGTTAGTTCTAGTGGCTGTTGTAGCTGGACGTGCATAGGGATATGATAGGATAGGGATAGGTATATCCTAGCTACTAGTTAGTTGGGCGTGCGTTTTTCATATGAATTTTATTATTTTGCTAAATCTTTAATATAATTTCATATATATTTAATTACATTTTTAAGTCTTTATTATATTTTGATAGAATGCCATTTCTTTTCACACTCAAACATTTTGCTTTGTTACTTACTTTGAGCGTAGAGTTATATGTCTGATTTCATCATATTTTTAATTAGCTTTGTTAATTATAAAAGTTTGCATTATTTTTTTGATTAATAAAGTGTCAAAAATCTAAAAATTCTAAAATAGACAGGAACAAAAAATTATAGTTTAGATCTTTAGATAAAATACTTGAATTTTATTCAACAAAATTAATTTTCTATAAGAAATTTCTTTTTGGTATATCAAAGAAAACGGATTCTCATTTCATATATAAAATGAGTTTATATATATAAATGAGTATGAGTTCTTATATAAATGACTATAATGTATATCCTATACTTATTGCAAATTCTGATTAGGGTATTTCATAGTCGACTACTGCTAACTGAACTTAACTTTGCCTGCAGCTGTAAAACAATAAAACGCAACAGACGCTGCTGTTCGCAGGAGTCGCAAAGGAACCTGGACAATAATTGTTGCTGCTGTTGCTGCTGTTGTTGTTGTTGTTGTTGTTGCTGTCGACATCGTAAAACTTACTAAACAAGTCTCACTGGTCAAATTCCAGAGACGACATTTAAGGGACCACCTGTCCGGGGGGAAGGTGGAGAGAGATGGAGGAGGGAAAAATTGAGCTATGGAAAACTAGAGTGTGGAAACTTTCGCCTACAACAGCATTAACCCAAATTTGTGGGCACAGCTAACCGCACAACCAATTGTTGCTGCTGCTGCTCTGTGGCTGCTGCTACGGCTGCTGCGGCTGTTGGCTATGGCTCAGATCTAGGGGCAGCCATTGAGACGTCCGTCTTTGCAATTTGTCAACGCGTTCGCCGTGGCGTATATAATGATCATTCATTTAGATGCCAGCCGCCAGATAAGCGGCCCAGCTAAATATAGTATGGATATATATACCTATATACATATGCATATATATATGTATGTGTATATAATGGTGATGGCGAGTGCTTAAGCCGATGTTGCCACCACTTGACATGGTCGTGCAGCTGCAATGGGCAACGGCAGAGACGAGCAGGAGGCGTGGCGAGGAGGTGGTGCGGTTTATCAATGGCAACGCTTTGAACTAGTTTTAGGGCGCGAAAGCATGAGCCTAGCGTCAAGACAGAAGTGGAGGCAGCACAGCCAAGTGGGAAAAACCAGTTTTAGGTCTTTCTTTATTTTTTGGTTCAACGACTGCCAAAGTGAACCCTTTCAACTGTTGCTGCTGCTGCTGCTTCTTCTTCTTTCACTTCCTCTTCTTCTTCAAGTTTATGCTTTGGCAATGCAAATACAAATATTGGCAACAGCTGCCCGCAGGCCACAGTCTGCCCGCATTTATTATACACGCGCACCAGCTCGAGGGCTTGCAACATAATAAAATCGTTGCGTTTTATAGCAACAGCCGGCAGTTGGGCAACATGTTGCCAGCAACATTGTTGCATAGCACGCAAATTTCGCTGCGTATTCGCTATGACACTTTCCATTTTCATCTACTGGCGAGCCCGGCTAGTTGCGGCTGCTTTAATGGCTTAATACAGCTAGCGACGACTACAAATTGAAACTTGGCCACAATTGCTTTTGGCCAATTTTACGCAATTCGCCGCACAGTCAACAATAAATTTGCAAATTGCAAAAATGTGGCGCGCAAATGAAAAGAAATGCAGGTCGCCAACAGCACAACAGCACAACAGCCCAACTGCCAACTGACCGCACAATAAATTCAACAGACTTCCAGCTCCAACTCCAACTCCAACTCCAGCCCCGACTCCTGCCAGCTGCAGCCTCCTCTCATTTTCCTGGCTGCAGCAACAAATTTGTTGTTTAGGCACAGTTTTGGCATTCGCTTCGCTTTTCATTTGTAGTATTTCCAGCCCAAGCCAACCCAAGCCAAGCCAGGCCAGCTCCGGCCAGGTTCCCAGTTGCCGTGTCTGCTGAATTTCGAGTCTCAGCTCTCGGCTCGCCAGCCCGTTTGTTTGGCTTGTAATTTGAGTTTGAATGCGGCTGATTTGACAGCAGCCAACACTTTTGTCTGCCCGCCGCTGGCATCTGTCTCCAGCTGTGACTGCGACGCGGACTGCGACCGCGACTGTGACGGCGACTGCACGTGCAGTGGTTCCCCTTTTTGGCTATCCCACGCCAATCCAGTGCACTGCAACGCCACGCATTCCTTACAGTCCTCACCTCTCTTCTTCTCTCGGGGTACAGCGTTTTGCGCTTTAAAATGCAAATGTCGACGCTCCATAAAACAATGGGGCAAAACTACATTTTAGCATGGTTTACTGGCTGCCAAAGTCGAAAAATCTGCGCAATTAATTTGCGGGGCTAACCGCAACAGCCACTCGCTGCAGCCGTTCCACTGGCACCACCTTCCACAATATATTGACACATCAGCAACTGAGCGCGTAGTCAGCGAACTAGAAATGAAATTGCAATCGCTAAAGCGGATGCGGATGCGGATGCGGATGCTGAAACAAAAAGAATGAATTCGCCTGGTTAAATCATCCGGGTCCTCAAATAAAACGAAAAAAAAAAAAAAAAAAAAACAAAAACAACAAAAGGGCGGCCACATTGTTTTGATAAAACGCCCGCATGGACACACACTCACACACACGCACACAAATACAAATATTCGTGTATATGTATATATACACGCCCATCAGGCAAACGTTTGGCCAGGAGGAAGTCAATGCTAGCGTTACATATGCACAGACAATGCACAGTTATCCTTTGATAGATACAACAACAACAACAACAACTACAACAATTGGCATAAAATGGTGCGTGCTGTGGTTGATATAAGGCGCGCATTTGATTCCCCTACAATACAAAGCGCAGATCTATTTGGCTACTCGGGATACTCAGAAAGATATTTTTGTGATATTTTATTACTGGTATTAAGAGCTTATCTGCATTTAAGAAAATTTGGAAAATTGTCAAAAAATATGTCTTTACAGGAGATCCAATCAGCTCCAGTGTTATTTAAAATATTAGAAATTCTAGTAGCCAATATAATTTTTTTTTTTTACATTTAATTATTATTTTTTATTTATTTATTTCTATTTTTATTTTATTTATTTATTTTTTATTTATTTATTTTTATTTTTATTTATTTATTTATTTTTATTTTTTTATTTTTATTTTTTTTTTTTGTATATTATAAAAACAATATATTCAATGATTTATGATCTTAAAAGCGCAAATTTAATAAAACTTTCAATGAATATTTTAGGCTGGATCAGTCTGATTTATATACCTGATCTTATATTTCAATCCCTCATTCGTCATTCATCAGCTTAAAGCTTTGTGCTATAAATCATTATTAAGTGTTGTACCTATGCCATTCAAATTGGGTATTTGATATATATCTAGTCTATAGTCTTATTTTACACTCATGTTCAATAACTCAAAACTCAAACAAATTCAACGAACGTCGAAATGATCGAAATGCTTAACTGAAACGATCAAAGCTCACCAACATGAATACACATACACATATACATATATTCATACACACAAACATATATACATACAGGCAGTCAGCAGTCCCCCGACAATTGCTTGCAGCGCAGTTTTTTTGGGGGCGCGGCTAGGATAACAATGTCAGCAGTACAACAAAATGACAAACAGCGACAGCGACAGCCCAAGGGCCCGGAAAGCAGACAGCAGAAAAACATACAAATACATACACAAACATACATAAATATATCTCTCACTCTATATATGTGCGCATTTACAATTGGGAAAAAAACAAGCAGAGCCGTCGATTTGTTTGTGTAAGCGCTGTGAAGCGTATTTGTACTTTCATTTTGATGCGCAGTTACAGTAAAAAAAACGAAGCCTTTTTTACGGCGTCGCATAAAAAACAAACTAAAATTGACAGCTTGTATGAATTGAAAAAATATATAAATTAAATATATACACACATATGTATGCAGCCAGCGAATTACAAAGGAAATCGTATTGTTTTGCGGTTTCATAATTCATTTAAAATATGATTTGGCTTTGGCTGTTAAATTTTAAATTTATTTACCACAATTTCCCAGCGGATAGTAAAACCTTTAACCCGCCATGTAATGTGATGTGAAAATATTTTAATTGAGTTTGAATTTCGCCACGCCACAAAAATGCCAATAACTAAAGACGCCTTCTCTCTCCATCTCTCTCGCTCTCTTTGCAGGCCCATAAGTCGCACTCCACTGACGCAGATCTCCTATCTGCAGAAGATACCTACGTTGCCGCGCCACTTCTCGCCCAGCCAGGCCGCAGGCCCTCTGAGCTCACTTGTTGGCCTGCCCAGCAGCTCATCGGCGGGGGCTTTGTATGGGGCGCAGAATGCGGGCATGTTAACCACATCGCCGGTGCCGTTGCAGCGGCACCAGCAATACCTGCCGCCGCACCACCAACAGCTGCCGATGCTGCCGCCTAGTGTTGGCCAGGCCAAGTATACGAATGCCCACCAACAACAGCCGCATCAGCAACAGCAACAGCAACAGCTCCAGCAGCAACATCAGCCGCATCCGCAGCAGCAACATCATCAACTGTCGCCGGCGCTGTCGACACCGTCGCCGCCTTCACTGCTGCACCACCCGGCAGTCAACTGTGGCTCCTCTGCCTCATCGGCGGCAGCAGCAGCGGCGGCGGCTGCGCATGCGCCCTTCCTAGCCGGTCCGCACATGCAGGACATGCAACGGCAATCGCACTCGGACGATGACAGTGGCTGTGCGCTGGAGGAATACACCTGGGTGCCGCCCGGCCTGCGACCGGATCAGGTGAGTGCTCAGCGCCTAGATCAGTGATTTGTGTGCGCCGATAAGCTGCGTGACTCGACGGGCCCGTCCTGGCTTCACTTGACTTCTCACTGGACCTGAACGGACCTGAACGGACCTGGACCTGACTGGCCCTGACTTATTGTGCGTGATTTTGTCACTAAAATAGTGGAGCCCGAGCTGTTCATCGGCGGGCCATAAATCAGTCAGGCGACGAGCCGATAGCAAATGCAGCGCGCATCGCACATCGCGCATCTCTCATCTGCGAGCTGCTCTGACATCGCCTGGCAGCGACCCTCGGCGTGTGGGCCAGCTGGAGCTGTCTGCATATTGAAAATTAGATTGCGCTAATGAAACTCCAACTGCTGCGGCCCACTCGCTCTGCTGCAACTTGTTAGCCATTTCTCAAAGCGACTTTTATGGCCAATTCAATGGCCAAAAAGTCGAACAAAAAATTGTATTTGAATGAGGTTTTTTTTTCAATTATTTTTCCATTTTGTTTCGTTTTTTTTCTTGTTTTTTGGCTGCCTTTAACGCCACATAAATTATTTGCGTAAAATATGCGCCAATGCCAAATAAATCTTGCGCAATCTTTGCCAGCGACCGCGGCGCCCAGAAGCGCACTACTAACCATTTTTTAGGGCCCATTCTGTTTTTTCTTTTTGAACCTAGAGCAGTGACAGATAGCGCTGGCTGCAGGCTGGACCTCGGTCTAGACCCTGCCCAAGAGACTTTGGCAACAACAGTTTGACATGCTGATGGCGGCTGAGTTGCCAGTCGGAATGCATAGAGTCGCGTTAATCCCGCTCAAACTGACGCCGCCTATCACATGTCGAGCTGGCAGACGTTTGAATACCGTGTAAGCGGGGAGTGTAGAGAAGAGGGTGGCTGGGACAGTCATTTGCAGAAGCATAAATATCAGTTGAGTTTGGCTCTAGCTCAGACTGATTCTATGAAAAGGAGATGAGCATTCTTAAGTAGAGATTTCCTCGATCTGAGGCTATAATTCAATTTTCAGAGAACTTGAAGTGGTTTACTGTTAAAGCTAAGATTTTGCAGTCAGCTTTTCCATACCATTCCGTTTCGAGCCTAGTAATAATGCTCATATTACAGATCAGATACCGAAATGGAAAGCCAAATTAGCCAAAGATTTTATTACCTAAAGATTTGGCAGCAGTTTAAGATTGTCAAACTGATTTGTAGATGGGAACGTAGAACTGACAACAGAGTATCAAATAATTACATGACAGAATCAATTTAAGGCTCAATTACAGGGTAGCCCTTAGTCACACATAATTGTTTAGCCAGCTGACATTGCCATTGCTATATTGTATTTTTGGCAAACGCTACAAACAGAATTGAAAATTTATTTACAACCATTTACGTTGACGCAGCATAAGCCATGTGTCTGTCAGTCAGTCAGTCGGACAGTCGGACTGTCGGACAGTCGGACACTCCGTTCGTCCACTCGTCCGCTCGTCCGTCTCTCTCTCCGTCCGTCTGTCTATCACGCAGGCCAGTTGGCTGCCTGGCGGGCCGTTGGCTCAGTCTGTGGTCATTTGCCGGCAGATCGCATGCTTAAATTTCGCGGCACTTGAAGAGACTGAGAGAAAAATAAAGAAAAAGAAAAAACAGAAAAACAAAAACGTGGCCAATAAACTGAGCAGCCGATTGCAGCGGCTTAGAAGTTGACCGTGGCAGCACGTTGCGCACCTTTCAACCTGGCCAAAATGGCCAAATCAACGTAATAAAATCAAAAGGAGAAAATCTTCTAGCCAGCCAAGCAACCTGCTGTGCGCCATTTGACAGGCCTCCAGACTTCATGATGATAATGATGATGATGATGATGATGATGATGACGATGAGCATGATAATGCTGAATCGTTGAAGCTTAGCTTAAAACCCTTTTTGCATGAACTTAGCTTAGAGTTTAGTGTGTGATCTCTAACTAACTCTCCCTCTCTCTCTCTCTCTACCACTCTCTCTGTCTTTCTCTTTCCAGGTTCGCTTGTATTTTTCGCAAATACCCGACGACAAAGTGCCATACGTCAACAGTCCCGGCGAGCAATATCGTGTGCGACAATTGCTGCATCAACTGCCGCCGCATGATAACGAGGTGAGTCTCCGCTCTATCGCCACTACAACCCACTGTGGGTCCCTGGGGTGGCTCTGGCTAGTGAAACTGTCAATTTCGTGGTATTTATTCAAATGTGTGCGCATTTTATCGTGATTGAATGGCCTCGTGTCCTCGCAGCGACAGCTCGAATTACGACCAAAAAGGCATCCAAGTCACTGCCAACAACTATTTTCCCACACGGGCCCAGTTCCCAAATTGTTGTTGTCGTCGTTGTTGTTATTGTTGTTGTTCCTGTGCCTTTTAATTAATCAAGGAAACAAGTGCAACTAACTGAACCGGACAGCCCTGGCGAAAAACCACAAAACTACAACCAAAATAAACAAAATAAACAAAAACTGAATGCTAAAAGAGGAGTAAATCGAAGCATGCATACCCTATGATGAGCTGGGGTTACTGTAAAGAGATATATATAAGACTGTAGAAAAATAGAACAATTAAATAATAATGAGATAAAAGTGAAAAAATAAATAAAAAATATATACAAATATAAATATAAATGAAAAGCTGAAAGCTGTACTTAGTATAATATTTTGTGATTTTGAGGATAGATTTACCAGCAAAATATTATCTATATTGTTTTTTTTTATTTTTTTTTTTTTTAATTATTATTATTTTATTTTATTTTTTTTTTTGTAAATATTCTAAGGCATGATCTATACATAAATAATAACACTATCCACACAAATTCTTCTACCACAAAAAAAGAATAACCTATACATATCTAAGGACAATCTACTATACAAAAATGCTCAATTTGATCAAACATCAATTCCATTCCCAGATATATGTAAAAAATGTAAAAATAATACTTTAAAATTCAACTAATAATTTTATTGCCTTCCACATAACTTATTTATCAGAAATCCCAAGGGTTTCCTTTAATCCCTTTGCTAAACAATATGTTAGTCAAGCTCCTTTTTGCTTAGGGTATAGAACTTAGGTTGAGCGGATTCCCACAGCTGCGTGAGTCGGGGCATATCAGTTACCATTTTAGCATTTTAGCATTTACCACTTTTAACCACTGCCACTAACTGAGGGGTTGCCATGTTAACGAGTTGCTGACCAGACTTTGGCGCTGGGTGTGCGTAGCTATGTACCTGTGTGCGTGTGTGTCTGTGTGGCAAATGCCCAAATTCCAAGCCGAAAGTCAAATCAAATTGTGCGCTGCTTCAACAAAAAAGAGGCAGCCCGGAAAAAAATTTGCATACAACACACAAACGAGACGCTGACCACAGGCCACAAGCAGTAAGAGCAGGAGCCGCAGGAGGGCCGCTCTAGTCCACTAGATGCTAGCCCAGTTGATGGGCAGCCTTGGCTACCGTTCGCTGTCTGCGGTTGTCTGCCCTGCCCACAGGCCACTCGACTTTGAGTTGCAGCTAAAAGCAGACAAACAATCTACGCTCCGTTGTTGACTTCTTGGAAAGATCGCTTCAGCCTGCCCACCGCCAACAACAACAACAACAACAACAACGGCGAGAAGAACAACGAGAACAACTTGAACATATGATTTGGCTGTCTCTCATTCTCTGACTGTCTCTCTGTCTGTCTGTCTGTCTGTGTGTCTCAAGAAACGGTTCTTCTGTCATTGCAGGTTCGTTACTGTCACTCACTGACGGATGAGGAGCGCAAGGAGCTGCGCCTGTTCTCCACACAGCGCAAGCGTGATGCACTTGGACGCGGCAACGTGCGACAGCTGATGAGCGCACGTCCATGCGATGGCGTAAGTATCCAGTAACTGTTGCAACACTTGCCCCGCCCTGAACTTTCATTACAATTGCAATTGCATTTGACAGTGCGACGAGCTGATTTCCACCGGTGACATTGCGGTCTTTGCCACGCGCCTTGGCCCCAACGCCAGCTGGCATCCGGGCTGCTTTACGTGCTGCATTTGCCGCGAGCTGCTCGTGGATCTCATCTACTTTCATCGCGATGGCCGCATGTACTGTGGCCGCCATCATGCCGAGACGCTCAAGCCGCGCTGCTCAGCCTGCGATGAGGTAAGTTTTTTCCCCACCTCCCCCTTCATAGATTCCGACTCCCCCTAGGGGAGAGGCGAAGCCAAACTTTTCGCTCAACGGCTGCAAAACTTTTCGCAGATTATCCTGGCGGATGAGTGCACTGAGGCCGAGGGACGTGCCTGGCACATGAATCACTTCGCCTGCCACGAGTGCGACAAGCAGCTGGGCGGCCAGCGATACATTATGCGCGAGGGCAAGCCCTACTGTCTGCTCTGCTTCGATGCGATGTTCGCCGAGTATTGTGACTACTGCGGCGAGGCGATTGGCGTCGATCAGGGCCAGATGAGCCACGATGGCCAGCACTGGCATGCCACCGACGAGTGCTTCTCGTGCAACACCTGCCGTTGCTCGCTGCTGGGTCGCGCATTTCTGCCGCGACGTGGCGCCATCTATTGTTCGATTGCGTGCAGCAAGGGTGAGCCGCCCACGCCCTCGGATAGCTCCGGCACTGGCATGTACACCACGCCCACGCCGCCGGCGCAGCGCATCCGGCCGCAACAGACGCGCATACCCAGCAGCCACGCCTCCAGCTCACCGCCCATGTCGCCGCAGCAGCAGCAACAGCACCAGGCGAGCTTCAACCAGGCCATGTACCAGCTGCAGAGCCAGCAGCTGGCAGCCGGCGTGAGTATTAGCGAGATGCCCAAGCAGAGCTACGCCACCTCCGATTCGGATGCGGGCGTGGTCAAGGATCTGGAGCAGGCTCATCGCGACTTTCCGGACTACGCCAGCTCGCAGAACATGTCGCCCGGCGACTTCCAGCCGAATCTGATGCCCAAGCCCATGGAACTGCAGCGCGATGGCGTCTACAACTTCAATGAGATGGCCACCAATCTGGATGCCGCTTGGCCGGCTAAGCCGCCTCTGGGCGCCACGCACAGCTACCAGCTACAGCGGCAGCTGCAACAGGTTACCAAAATGGACAACTCCATCACGTCCAGCATGCCCGAACTGGGCGTGGCCGGAGCCCAGCACATGGCACAGCATTTCGCACAGCAGCTGCCGGCACCGCCGCTGCACGCCTCCGCTCAGCAATTCCATGCGTCGCAGCACGAGTATGCAGACATCATGCATCCGCCGCCAGTCGGGGAGCTGCCCGAGCTGCCAACTCCGAACCTGAGTGTGGCGTCCACGGCGCTGCCGCCGGAGCTGATGGGCTCGCCCACGCACTCTGCGGGCGACCGATCGCTGCAGACGCCCCAGTCCACGCAGTCGGCCACGCAGCCGCCGACGCATCCCGTTTCGATCTTGAGCGGCGCCAGCTCCTCCTCACCCATGAGCGGGGAGCCGGGCAAGAAGAAGGGCGTGCGCTTCGAGGGCATACCCGACACGCTGCCCCGCTCGCGCAGCTACTCGGGCAACGGGGCTGGCACTAGCGGAACTGGGGAACGGGACAGAGACAGGGATAGAGAGAGAGACAGAGACAGAGACAGAGATCGGGATGGCAATCGACAGGGACATGGACATGGGCACGGTTCGAGGCGCCGTCGTCGTCGCAAGTCCTCGAGTCATCATCGCAGCGGCAGCGGCCATCGTTCGCATTCGACCACGCGCGCCGATACCTATGCGCCGGCCCAGCCGCTGTCCTCCTCCTACCAGGGTCCGCCCTCGGTGCTGCAGGTGGCCGAGCAGGAGGCGGCGCACAGATCGCCGCGCCAGCAACGCGAACGGGAGCGAGAGCGGGAGCGAGAACGTGACAGGGAAGAGTCCGAGGAATCGGATGTGTGCTCCACCTGCTCATCCAGTTCGTCCAGCTCCGAGGACTACATGATGATGTACCAGCTGCCACAGAGGCGACACTATGGCGGCGTGCGCGTCAGCTATGTGCCCAACGATGCGCTGGCCTACGATCGGAAGCGCAAGCCCGCCGAGCTGGCTGGCGACAAGGACAAAAACTGCATCATCTCGTGATCCAAGCCGAAGGGCATTTTAATTAGCGCTGATTGCGCGCGCGCTTCCTCCTAATAAATGAGCTCTGCCCCAAGCACGAATTGCTAACGAAGCAACAACAGCTGCAACAGCCACCAGGTGGCCATCAATTTACAGCATACACACACACACACACAGGCAAACAGATATTTGGCTAGCAGATAGAAAGAGAGAGAAAGAGAACTCATATCCCGCACTTTTACAAAGCAATAAAGTTCAACTTGAGATTTAAGGCGCCTAGTTATTAAAGCATTCGAAACTACAAATGAAATATGAAAATACGTTAAGGAAGCCCTTGCAGCGAGGGCTCCTCAATACTGTTCCAAATATAGTACATCCTAATTAAGCGAATCAAACTAGCCTAAGTCTATACTTATAAGAAATTCACACAAATTGTATGACTAGATCTAGCCGTAAGACAAGACGTAAGAGTAATATGAAAATCAACTAGACACATAATACAATATACATATATACAATAACAACTTATATTTATAGACTACACTATACCCTACTATATATTTAACAAATTTATATATTTATTGCAAGTTTAAGTAACTATTTACACACACCAGATAAATCTGTCGGATGCATTCTGATTTGGCTAAAGAAAAAACTACAATAATTTATGGTTAAGAACTAATTTTTAATAAAGCATATGAATAAAGAGTTCAAAGCAAAAGAAAACATGGATTTATATATTTTTTTTAATATGGATTTTTTATTTAATTTTTTATTTTTTATTAAAACACATTTTTTTTCTTTATTTATTTATTTATTTTTTTATATTTTATAATGAAGAGATTTTACACTTCACATTAATTTAATACTTGAACTGATTTTTTATTACATTTTAAAAAATTATTCACTGAGCTAGCTTATGCCAGCTCGCAACGAATTTGTTCTCTAATTTCTACTTTTGCAATTCCCTTTGAAATTGATTTTTGTGCAAATATTTGTATAGCCGCCCCACTCAAAGTTCCCCTGCAGCTTGTTGCCAACAGCAGCAGCTAAAGGTAAGCTTAAACCAGCTTAAGAAGCGGGCCGTCAAGGGGGTTGTTATCAAATGCGCTAGTCAAATATTGAGTTAACGCGAATAACATTTGAGCTCAAGGATAAACATTGAGAGTGAGAGAGAGAGAGAGAGAGGGAGATAGAATATACGAGCTGCGAGCTGCGAGATGGCAACAAAGTTGAAGAACTGGCAATTGGAGAGTGTTGCGCTACACACGCAGTCAGGTTATCTAAAATTATGCATCAGATAATGAATATAAATTAGGCGCATGTCGAGCAGAAAAAAAAATAAAAATGGAAAAAAAAACAACGAGCAGTGCCAGCAGCGACTACATGGAAATTAAAATCGAAAATAAAACGATGCCAGTTTTGTGCCAGTACTAATAACTTGGCCGCAAATTATGGCAGGTCCGGCAAGGCGAGGAGGCGGGGAGCCGTGGAGGCGAAGCTGGGGCACAGCAATCACATGCAGGCATGCAACTGCAGCCGCTTTGCTGCAGGGCGTAATTAGCCAATAAAGCAAGCCACTGCATGTCAAGTGAGTCCAGCCATGGAGCAGGAGACAAACAGAGGGAGAGAGAGAGAGATGGGGAGGCGTGGCTGGTGCTGCTGCTTGTTTTGCGGGCACTTGGGCTGACCGTCATTAGAGCAATGTTTGCATACATGTCAATGGGCGCCCTGTGCGAACGGGTCCTTGGCACAACTAGTGTCAGCCAGTTTGTCGCCAGAAGAGCTCTGGCTAATGGGCGCTTAATAATACATGGCACAGCCATTGGGGCTGGGCTGGGGGGAGGGCAGCATTAAATGAGCATCGATGGCCGTTTGCGGCACCTGCATGAGGCGAAACGCGATGCGTTCGAGCGATAAGCGCAAAATTGTCTGCGTCTGGCATTGATAAGCCAAATGACTTGGCGTTAACGCACACAAAGGCGCACTCGAATGTCTGGTCAAGTGCGTCGCACTAACAGAGGGAGCCAAAGTGGTTGAGTGCCAGAGTGCCAGAGTGCTTGAGTGGGTGGTGCTTGTTGTTGTCGTCTGGCCAGCAGCTGCGGGTCTGCTCCCCACTGCCGCTCCCCCTCTCAGCTCTCTTCAATCTTCAATAGAGAGTGCACAACTTTTGCAATTGTAATTTTGTAAAAGTTTCTCTGGCCAGATAGATTTCTGTTGTTAGATGCCATTTTGCGTTTATAATCCACAGCGGTTGACAGCAGCACCGCTCCAAGCGGCAGCAACGCTCTCCCGCACTCACCCACCCACCCGCCACGTTCGACCGGCAATGCGTGCGCCTTTGTGTTTTATTGCATGTCATTTCCGTTTCCTCTGCCCGCGCTGCATACTTCTGATGATTGGTCTGCTACACCCAGTCTGCTGTCTGCTTGGCATCCTGGCTGCAATGCTGGCCATTACGTTTATCCTGACACAAACACACACACGTACACACGCACACAAACACAGTTGTACATCAGATATGGCAAAATTTATATTCGCATTTCCGACGCTCATTTTTATCAAGCCCGAATAACCAAAACCAAAACCACACACACACTCTCTCTTTTCATCTCTCACTCTCTCTCTCGCTCACACACACACACACGCATAGCACGTACAAATTGTAAACGTGCAGCTGCAGTTATTATGTGTGTGCTACACAAACAATCAATCCCATACACACACACACACCACTTGTTTATTCCATAAGGAATGTCACATACACACACACACACACACGCACAACATCCACTCGAACTGTTCTTTTATTGTGACTGGCTGCAGGACATTTGGCAGCGCTTTTAGTCGGCGATTGTTGCTCGCTTTTACCCTGCGCTTTTCACCTTCTCTTTTATTACGAAATTCAAGTTTATTTGCAATGCATTTCGAGTGCACTTTCCGCTACTCAATACCAACTGATGAATCATTCAGCTGTTCTTTAAAGCTGAATGCTGCCAGCAATCCAGGACTTCGAACACTTCTATCAAAGGTAAAATAAAACTACTTTAGTTGTACTTAAATATATAAAGTATAGGCTCAGATCATTAAATAAGCCCTCTACATTTTCTTGCAGCTCGACAACGTGCAAGCATCCAGCTGGAAGTCAACCATATCAAGTAGCAACTCAAAAGGACAGGGCTTTTTAGATTTACAGATTAAAATATTAATATTTAAGTTAGTTTTAATTTAATTTAAATTTAATTTTTAACTCTAATATCAAATAAATAAATTATATGAAATAAATCAATTGTTCAAAAACATAACGTTCGTCTCATTTTGGCGGGTTGCCCCTTTGAGGTATGCAATGGAGCTTATACATCAATATTTAAATCTAGCTGGCGCCATTTCTCTTTGCCTGGTAATTTATTCGAAATTGCTTTTAAATGCAACGGTCAGCCGCCCAACAACAGTAAGCATTGCAATCGCTGCTTTTTGACTGCCAGCTGCGACTTCTGTTGGCCTGGTACTTCAACCGAAATTTCATACACCAGCGATGCCCCAGATGTGTCTGAAACGAAATTTGTATTTTTTAAAACTTTTACTGTTACTTGAATTTATGTTTGCTTGTGTCAATATCGAGGGCTCAATCCTAGGTTAGCATTAGTCTGGGTTGCAACAGCTGCAGCTCCAGCACATCAGAAGAGCCTATGTTCAATATAGTATATTTTATCTTAGGCAAAAAAAAAAAAAAAACTAGCAGAAACAAATTGCTAAAAAAAAAAAAAAAAAAAAAAAAAACAAAAAAATAAATGTCGTCAATCGGCAAAAAAAAAAAAAAAAATAAAATAAAAATAAAAGTAAATAAATTAATAAAATAAAAATACCCATACCCAACAGGTGCGACGTGAGCTAAACACTAAGCAAAATCCACTACAATTTTAAATTCCGTTGCATTTTAATTCAAACTGCAGTAATCAGCAAAAAAAAAAGTTTAAATTTAAAATTCCGTTGATGACCAAAAAATCAGCAAAAATTCAAATCCCGTTACATGTCAATCAGGTACGGCCATTAGCGGCGGTTGATGCGAAATTTGAACGAAAATTCGACTGAAGTACCAGGCGAACAGAAATCGCAGCAAGCAGCAAAACAAAAATAAATTCAGCGAAATTAAAATACCATTGCATAAGCACGGGGGCAGTCGCAGCAGTTAAATTCAAATTTGAATTTCAAATGCAACGGCCAACGGCCAAAGGGAACCGAATGTTAAATTTGAATATGGAATGCATTAGATTGATGCTTATTGAAGCAACTGAGAGCAGCAGAAGCTGTGCAGCTTTGAGGCAATTGCTGTTGCAGCTGTTGTGGCATGTGTTGCACGTGCAAGGTAAGTGCCACGGCATGTGGCAAGATCAAAGTTGCAGATGCCAAAAATGAAGTAGCTTTCAATCGAAATGCCGAATTAATTGATTGACAGCTGGAAATATTTGAATGTCAAATGAGAGTTTAGCTTGTTGTGCGGTCATAATGTCATGTCCTGATAGGATCCTTAAGGATATAGCTGAGCTGTGGCTCTATGAAAAATATGCTTTTTATAGGAGAAAATGCCTTTAATTCAGCCAAAAAGAGATGGATTTTGAGCAGAAAAGTATCGCAGGAGTCACAAGGACAAGATCTATCGATAGACGATAATTATTTTGAGTAAAATTATATCTATCAAACATATGCATGCCAGGTTTAGGATAAGTTGTCACTTTATCAATTCATCGCAATTCCCTCCTCCCTGCATCCTTAATATAGTTCATTCTCATACACAGCTTTCACTGCAGTTATTTAGCAGCCAGTCGATGTTGTCTGCATTATTTTATGATCCACTTAGCCGTGCTTAATCACAATTCATATGCAAATATTTACAAATTACAAAATACCAAACAAATTTATGATGTCTGCTGCAAATTGATGAAATAACTGAAAGTCCATGTTGCACAATTGCCTAGCCTGACTGTTATTAGCTCGCAGCAGAAATAATACAAAAAATGCGTATCCTTCTGCATCCTCAATACATATACATAGACATATATGTATATACATCATATACATTCCATTCTCCTCCATATTTATGCTACGCTCTGTATATTTACTCAAACCCTAGCTGCGTGCTAATGGCGTTGCCTGCAGCAATTGTTTACTGGCCCATTAATTAATACAAATATAAATTGCCAATATGGAGTGCGTGCTGTTTCCACAACAGCAGCAACAATAACAAGCAACACAACAACAACAACAAAGCACATGAATCAAGTGCAGACCCGTTTGGCCTTTATGAGAGCAGGCGAAGGGCGGCCTCGGCTTCGGCTGTAAAAACAGCCCAAAACATCAAGCGCATAAATAACCACGAAATGGCCAAGCAAAAATATTTACACCTACCCATAGTCCCGGTCAGCCCGCCCCCGCCTGTGTGTGCCACGCCCCCTACGTTGCCGAACGTTTAATTAATTTTTAGCGTGTTTCGTCGACGGCTGCAAATAGAAAAAAAAGTATATATATATATATATGGAAACAGGCAACAATTATTAATATTTGGCCAGGCTAGGCCAGGCTAGCCCACACACACACATATAAAAAAGGATATATCATCATAACTAATAATAATAATCATGTGCACGTGTATAGGCGTCTGGTCGGACAGAGCCAGCCAAGTTTTGTTGCCCTGAGATAGCGAGACACGAAATTAAATAAAGCCTTATTGATGGAACTAGCTGGAAGCTGCTTTGGTGCTGCTATCTGTGCACTTTAGTAAGTCTCCCAGCTCTGGCCATAAACAGTTCATTCCACCCCCGCCGCCGCAGCCCGCATGCTGCGTGCAACGCATAAGCGATGCGAGTATCATTAGCCGCCTTCCCTCACCCCGTGCTTGTCGCCTAATGTGCAAATCTAATTAAAGCTGCCGCGCTGCTGTGCGCTGACCCGGACACGGACTAAACTAGACTCGGCTAGCGTCTCCATATGTGCTGTTCAAGTCACTTTGGCTGTAAGTCACCCACAACAACAGCAACAGTAACAACAACAACAACAACAGCAACAGACGTTACAAATAATCATAAAAGTAATGCCACAGCCGGTCGCAGCGCCTGGTTTTACGGCTACACTTTTCCAAATACCAAAACTACTGCAACTACATAGAAACTCACTCTCTATAGCATCCGCT
Source organism: Drosophila mojavensis (assembly GCF_018153725.1). Taxonomy (NCBI): domain Eukaryota; kingdom Metazoa; phylum Arthropoda; class Insecta; order Diptera; family Drosophilidae; genus Drosophila; species Drosophila mojavensis. Next base: position 4,804,713 of record NW_025318906.1, on the reverse strand, counting down.
CTATCCCCCTCCCACCATCCCCACTCTCTATCTATTTATTACTAGACATTGTTGTCTAACAGTTGTTATTGTTGGCTCGCCGTAGTTGGCTAGCTTTTGGCTTGGCCAATGTATCTTTTGGCCACTCGCTCATATTTCATTATGAATTTATGATTGGCTCTGGCAACTGGCAACTGGCAACTGTAATGTGTTTATTGGCCAAAGCCAGCCACAAATGCTTATGAATGTTTTCTTATTTTCTTTTTGTTGGTAGCGTTATTGGCTTAACTTAAATTTGGTCATGGTTAGTTTTTGGTTAACAAATGTGTGAGCTATGCAAACCTTTAATGCTTTTATAGTTTTTGCTCTTTATACAAAAATTAAAAAGTTAAAGACCAGAACTCATTGCTAATTGACCGGGAATATTTCTTTAAATATATATATATAAAAATTTCCCATTTTAAAATATCACAGCTACGCCTTTATCTATCGGAAATTAGTACAACAATTATTTCCTAGATTTCTTATGTTTCTTAAATTAACTACCTCAAGCTCCACCTATTGATAGCACCAGTTACCGATTAGGATTGCAGCTCCCAAGTCAGCAGCAGCGACGGCTTTTAATTATGTTTCGACTGGTTTTTCCTTTTTTTCGGTATGTTTTTTTGGGGGGCTGTCTGGCGTCGCCGACAGTTCCGCTTGAACATCCGTTAGACGCTACGCACAGTCGCAGTCAGAGACAGTGTGACGCGTAAGTAGCTGAACACAACAATCTAAATAATTAAAATATGCAAATGCCGTCTAATCCCGCACAGTCGACACGTACAGACGGAAAAGAGCCGGCGATTTGCTTAAATTATTCATGGCCCAGAGCTATGCAGTGGACCTGGCTGGTAGGCGCTGCTATAAAAGGGAGCTATGTCGGCCATTGGCTGAAGTGCAGGTAGTAAATTAAATGAATGACTCGACCCCGACTGGCTGGCTGTTTAATTGCTCACAATGAATGGCGGCCAAACGAACTGAACATTTTACTATGCATGCCAAATGCCAGATAAACTAAGACTATATATGCATACCCATGTATACACATAGGCATGGCCTTACATCAACTGCTTCGACGTCAATTAACCGCCGTTGCCGTGGCGCTGAAATGTATGCTATATTTTTATTCATTCCCTTTTTTAACTGTCTGCAGCTTAGCTCAAATATTCAATTATCGAAATGCACAGCAACAATTTAGAAGCGCGCATAACTTTTATTCCTTTGCTTAATTGTAAAAGTTTACAGCGTTCCAAAACAAGCGGAATATGTAAGTTAATATAAAGATCGACTGAGTAAATACCCTAACTAAGAGAATAGTCAATCAATGCCATTCACAGATAGTAAGTTAAGGAACTACAAGAGATAATCGTACTCTAAATTGAAGAAGTCTTTAGCTAATATATATATTACATATACCGCGCAAATATAGGAGAGAAATGAAATATATATATATACTTATATATGCCATATTTCTCTAGAGCTTCACTTAATTTGACTGTATAATTCTCTCCTTTTCTATCTCATTTTATTTCACCATCCTCCTTCTTCTCGCTTTAATTTGGCTTGCGTTACATTTTCTATGACCCAATCAAACCACCCTTTCACACACTGCTCATGAAAATAAAAAGTTCTGCTATGTTTTTAGCATATTTTCCCCAACTGTATTAAAGCGAAAACTTTGCGTTTTATGTTTTACAATTTTTTCGTTATTTTCTTGGTCTTTTTTAATGCGTTTCTACAATGTTTTTTACTGCTGTTGTTGTGCAGCAATAAAATGTAAAAAGGAAAACATAATTTTTAATTTCGTGTGCAGCTTTTTATTGGTTTTTAATTTCGTTCGCCTGCAGACGCGCCCGCAGTTTGCAGCAGGAGGTCCTGCGTGTGTAAACAGCATCCTTAGATCTGTCCAGTGGGCGTTTTCTCTTTTCATTTTTTTTGGGAAGTTGCTTGTCATAAGCGTTGCTTTGTGCGCTGCCAACAACAATATCATCAGCAGTAGCAATATTATCATCATCCTCATCATCATCATCATCATCATCGTCATCGTCATCGTCAACGTTGTCCTGCTTGGTCCTGCGTTTACTTGCGCTTGTGTAAATATGCTTTGTCTATACGTTCCATTTCGTTTGCTCTTTCGTTTCTTTCAGCATTTCCTTTTTTGCCAACTCCTCCTCGTTACTTTTTCATTACTTTGGCTTAAAATTGATATGAAAGTTTTTGCCATGCGAGCAGCTCCCATCATCAATACGCTCATGTTTACTTTGCCACACACTCCGGCTGACTGTGTCTCTGTCTGTCTGCTCATGCGATTGTGGCTAGTTGTTTGGTCGTCGCTTTCATGGGTTTTTAATTACGCCAAAAATAACAATATCATGTGCTGAGGATTGCCAGGAGAGCACATTGTACTGCTCGCTCTGCAGCCGTCTTGCATTTTGTTGCATAAATTCAATTTGTCGCTCGGCTTTGGCTAAATGCATAAATTTGTCACTGTCAAAGCATGGATTAAATGCAAATGAATACGGATTACCAGGCTTCGAATTGTGGCCAATACAACTAGTTAGGCCTACATGCTTGCAATCATACAGTGTTGCATGCTTAAGCTTCTTAGTACTTGGAGAGAATTAATCTTAAAATCATGATTACCATGCAAATGAGCATAGATTATGAAATATTAGAATTTATGAATGAGTTTTGTTTGTATAGAAGTGTAAAATAGAGATTTATTTTGCTGAAGTTCAATTTGAGATATGTAAATAATCTTTATGGCTTCAAATTATATAGGAGGTAGTCAGCCTGGTTTAATTACTGCAGATCTTCTAGCCCACATACCAGAACTAGAAGAAGACTCAGGCAGCAGACCTACTAGATTAGGTCTCGACTAAAAGTTTATCAAATATCCCCTTAGACATTATTTGTGATAGTTACATTTTATAACGTCTTCTATACACACCCTATGCATTCTATGGCTTAAATAATATATTTAACTAAATCAAATACATATACAAATTTAAACATACATATAAAAAGAGAAAAAAGTCAAATTCTAAACTATCTAAACTGTTTACTCATACAATAAATAATTTTATATATTTACCTACATAACTGCATGTTTTCTATATATGTTCTATATATATATTGTAAACGCATTCTAAAGTATATTATTTTATTTTTCCATCAGCCTCTATTCCGAGCTACACATTCATATCAAATATATTCACTCATTCTCAAACTTACTTCAAACGAACCCTTAACTGAGTCTAGTTCGTGCCCTCAGCTAAATTCCTATCTAAATTGTGCTACACACACAGCACTCACACACACACTGCCACAAATTCACAACAATTTCGTTACCTTTTCCCTCATCTGGTTATGCGCATAATTTGATTGCCAAAACGTTTATCAGCTTTAAACTTTATTATCGCAGACGCTGCGGCTCAGCAAACAGAGCTTTCGAATTCCATCAGATTTAACTCATTGTCGCAATAGCTAAAATATGGCATAAATATTTGATGTATGGAAATGCCAAAAATGCTGAGCGCTTGCAACCCTCACGGCAAACTGACTAAAAAAAACAAGAGAAAAAAAACTCCCTGTACGAGTGGAGTCGTAAATATTGCGTATACGCGCCGTGCTGGATTTGAAGCCCTCGAGGTGCGGAGCCACACTTGTCGGCTGGCAAAGCGCTAAACGTTGTTTGCCATTCGCATATCGAAGGTTATACAGCATGAAATCAGTGCCAGACGGCGGCAGCATCCACACGGGTGGTTTCCAGGTGGTTGCGAGCCACACAGCCACAGCCGAAACTTGGCGGCACATTTAAATGTAGCTGCCGGCTGTGTAGGGGAGAGAGATAGATGATGGGAGATTGGTTTGTTGGGTGGCTCGCTTACAGCGCGCACAGACAGTCAAAAATGTACGAAATGTCGAAGTTTGGAATTGTGTTAAACAGGAATTTTGCATTTGCCGGCGATAGGCATCTTGATAAAGTTCTAGCTGCCCGCAGCTAGAAATGAGTTGGCATTTGTCTTTAACTCGAAGGCAGTCCAACTGCTTTAAGAGCCAGACATTCTATTTTGGCCAAAAGTATGGGCCAGGCGGTAGGTCGCCTGCCTGCCTGCCAGCCTGTTAATTTTCCGCTTGTGGTTTTTTATTTTGTCATTTTCCACTTTGTGGCTGGCAGCGCTTTCAAGGAGGACACCGCCCGGACAGCTAGCTGTGTAATTATCTGGTTATGTTGTGCTCGGTCCTTTCATGCTGTTGTCATTATTGCCTCGTCTTGCGGCCATATAATGTTGACATTTTGCTGGCAAGCTGCTTAGGCAGCGCCAAGCGGAAATTGCATAGAGGCGGAAGTAATAGGCAATGGCAGCGTACGCAGAGAGCTGGAAGCAAAACTTGTACGCTTGCCAGGCCAATTTGAACTTGTAATTAGCAAACTCGACTTTAACTTGAAAGTGCAACAGACAGGCGCACTAATCGAAGTGTGGCAAACTAAATAAGCGCTGCAAGTCGAGTGGCTCTACTGTGGGTGTGTGTGTGTGTGTATGTGAGTCTGGGTGGCTCAACCGCAGGCAACGTATCTATTTGAGGAGCTTGAACGAATTGCACTTCAATTACTTGTTTCAGTGCCGCAATTACCATTCATTTGGCCAACATAATGTGTCCTTGTCAACGCAGCATACACATGCACACACATACACACACGCATATAGACAGACACATGCTGTGGCTGCTGCTTGTTGGCACCTTTGCTTTGGCAATTTACACACGGCAATGACAATAATAAATCAAAAGTGAAAATGCAAATATTTTGCAGACAACAACTGCCAGACATTGCCGTGCCACCTTGCAAGCCAAAGCCAGTCCAGACGAACCACAGCCATCTGTGGCTCCCCATGCAGCTGAGTCCAGGCCAGAGGCAAAAGATTTATTGCAGGTGATTGCTGCTGCCAGGGGGTAGGTATTTCGACTGTAGTTTAGCTATTGCATACACACACACACACACACGCACACAGTTATCAATAAATAATTGGAAAATGAATGCTTTGCTTATGCGAGATTTCAAAATGGCCCCAAACACAATGGCAATGGTCTACTTAGTACGGCTAGAGACTATATAAGTTCCCAGTGGAGGGGGCGAACTAAACTTGTCTGCTCTGCGACCATGATATCATCAATATTAAGCTATTCATGCCTCTGGGGAAGTCAACATTGAAGTTAATTCGGTTAATTTATTTGAAAATATTCAATTCAATTTGTAAAATAGTCAATTGCTTCTATAAATCCTCTATGAATTTGAAGTACGCCTTTGTAACAAATTGCAATTTCTTACTGATTAACCAATCCAGTTGCAATAGATAATCACCCGTTGGTATAGCATGTGGTAGGGTGTCCAACCTCAAAGTCAATTTCTGTACCAATATAATACCCTGCCAAAGAATAAAATCTCATAAGGTAAGATACACTTGAAGTGAAAAAAGATCACATTTTCCACTCACCTTGTAAGGACAACTGTGGTTTAAATTTGAATATTGCTTGAACATCTTGTAAACAATTATTGCAATGGGATTGTAGGGCTTCTTAACAAATTGACAAGCATCTAAGGATACTTTATAAAGCCATGGCTTGTAGCCATTTGCACGTTTAAATAACTGGCCCACAACCACCACATCTCTCTCAACTGGATGTAGCAATGTCAGATTCAGATTAAAATACGTCACATTACGGCTAACAGCGCGCAGTCTGCATTCAGTAACGTCAATCCACGATTTATTGATTGTTTCGCAAATGAAATTTGTGAATTTAAATTGTACAGCTTGCTGTGAATGAGATTATATATGCATATATATACTCATATGATTATAGAAGTAGGTCTGGTCTCTCTCACATGCAGTCTTAACGCGAAAAATACTAGCACGATTCCAAACAAAATCGATCTGTTATCCATCGCGTATGAATTATGTTTGATTTTAATTTTACTCTTTAAATTTACTGCAATAGCTTTAACAGGCAATTATAAATACATTATTCGGCCCAATACACTCAATAAGTACACTCTGCTGATGGAATATACTAGACTTGCGCATTCAAAGGTCAAACTGTATGCAAAATAAAAATCACCATTCAATAATGACGAATACAAGTTTAAAGCATATATCAATTGTAATTGATTGCAATTTAAACAAGTAAGAGCGCTCTAAGTGAGATTGCTCGACTAGGAGATACCCTGAACCCTCCAAGCTGAGATTCTAATCATTCTGCACTTCTGTTATGCACAAATACATACACAGGCAGGCATAAGCCCGCGCTCTGCTAACTGCACAGTAAGCAGCGACTGCTATATTATGAGAATTTATTTGTTGAATAATTTCTCTTGCAGTGGGACTATCTTCATCATTTGGTTAAAATGTGAGTACACAAGTCTCTGGAACTTGAAATACGTAAGGGAGCATGGTGTCCAAAATCTGTAATATACTAAACCTTCGTCAAATGTATATACACAGTAAATCTGAAGTCTCCAGGCCTAAAAGTGTTCAAATTAGGCAGAAAAAACAAAATCAATTTATCGATTATTCTCGATAAAAAATTTATTGGATGAGTTATCGAAAAATATTATAAACTTGTATACATGCAAATTTTGAGCTCTCTAGCTCTTATATGTTCTGAGATCAACTTACACATACGGACGGACAGACGGACAGGGCTATATCGACTCAGATCATCAATAAAATATCTAGTTAGAAATAATGAAATATAATTATTTATACATTACAGATTATATAGATTATTTACAGTTAAAGATAATAGATTTGATATTTCAACTATATTTTATTTATTTGTATCATATTTTTCGATTGCTTAAAGTATATATAAATTCGAAATTGTTGCTCTAAAATCTTAAGAGACTTGATAAAAAAACTCAACTTTTGTATTATTTTCTTTACATGATTAATTGTTTTTATGTGTAAACAAAATCATGAGATTGAAAACTACCTTTCTCAATTATAAGTTGATTAAAATTAAAGTTGCAAATCCATTTTATGATGTCAAAAGATCCTCAATGAAGGCAAAATATATATTCGTTTCCAATTGAGTCATATTATTAAACAGAAATTCCAATGCCAATAGATAATCACCAGTTGGCATTCCATTTGGTAATATCTGGTGACGCAAATAGAATCCTTTTATTATGATCGGACCCTATAAGGCAGAAATTACATCACTGAAGCTATTTAAAATATACCATTTGCTTACTTACTGAACTGTAGGGACAGGTATGATTCAAGTTGCTGAATTCCTTGAACAGCTTGAAAACAATGATTGCAACTGGATTGTAGGGCCTCTTCAGGAAGCGACAGCCATCGATGCTTGTTGCGAAGAACCATGGCTTATATCCATTGGCTTTCTTAAATACTTGAATTTTGACAGTTACATAAGACACAGGATAATTGAGAGATAAATTCAAATTGAAAGTATTCCTATTGCGACTAATAGCTCGTAGTCGACACAAATGCAGACTGATCCAAGATTCATTATGATTGACGCAGACGGCATTCGTAAACTTGAATATAACGGCATCCTAAATACAATATTACAGAATCAAATTGAATTAAATCAAATTTTTTATCCTTTACTCACATTTAAGCCGAGCCGTAGGGCCATCAACAGAAACAGCAACCCAGATACAAAGAACTTGATGCCCATATCGAACAATTGAAAATGATCTTCCAGCAAAATATTGGTAGATATTATACAAAATATTTGTATGGCTCGTTTGTTCGTATATAATAATTGAGCCGTTATTATTTGGCTCAATTGGCTCATCAATGAGAGTTTTCAATTGGTCTCATTTCCATGTTTTTTCACATCTCAATAGATATGGCCAGCTGACCTTTGCTAACAATTGGATGCTGAATATATTAATATATTGTGTAAGTGAAGCCCAGAATCAGTACAATTTTAGAGATATGCAAGTGAGCGAACCATCACTATTCAGCACTGAAATAGTCTACATTAAATTTAATTAAGCTAATTTATTTAAATAAAAATAAATATATATTTTGATTTTCTTGTTGCTATTTATATTCAATATTTGCTTTATATTTTATATTTGCTTTCACTTATCTAGTCGACTCATAAATCCTCTACGAATTCAAAGTAATGCTTTGTAGTCAATTGCAATTTCATACTGAAAATCCAATCCAATTGCAATAGATAATCACCCGTGGGTAAAGCGTGTGGTAGATTATTCAAATTCAAATTAAAATTCTGAACCGCTACATAGTCCTGCAAAAATACGCATTGTGAGTTAAACAATAAATGGAAGTCTAATGCCTTTGCTACGTACCTCGTATGGACAAGAGTGGTTCAAATTTGTATGTTTCTTGAACATCTTATAGACAATTATTGCAATGGGACTATAAGGTCTCTTTAAAAATCGGCAACCATCGATGGATGCCGTGAACAGCCACGGCTTATAACCGTTTGCACGTTTAAATACCTGACCCTTAACCAGCACATCTTTCTTAACTGGATGTAGCAGTGTTGTATTAAAATATAAATTCGTCACATTACGACTAACAGCACGCAGTCGGCACTCGGTAACGTTAAGCCATGATTTGTTGAAATTCTCACAGACGAAATTTGTAAATTTAAATTTTGCAGCGTCCTGTTGTATATTATTACGGTTACATATAATATGGTTACATATAATACGTTATATAGACTTCAAGACTCACCAACAGGCTTGGGGTGAAAAATATTAGCAGTAGTCCAACAAAAATCGTTCTACAGTTCATCGTGTTTCGACTTAATTTGACTGCCATTAGATGAAACTTCTCAATAAGAAGCTTAAATTGCAATTAATATTTTTATTTTGTATTTTGTATGGTCGACTAGACAGCTGTTTCCGCTGAAAATCTCCATTTAATATGAATTATGCATTAACTAAAATCGATCATTTGATTGGAGCATATAGCTTAATTATCATTGTAAATAATAGCTCAATAATACATTTCAGCAATCAGTAAAACGCGCCGCTGGCAAATCTGATACCCTAACCAAGAAACCTCCAACGCTTAGCAGATGCAAAATAGTCAAAACAACTGTCAAACTAGTATTAGTATATGTTAAAAAATAATGATGTTGTATACAGTGTTTTCAAAATTTTAATTCACACACATCCAAAGTTGCTGTGCTCAATTCCCTATTTTCAATATATAATATGTAAGCATATAGCCTGCTGATACTTATATTTAGATATACTCACGACAGATCTGGACCATCCTAGTATTATTCATCTTATTCATATTTCTACTCTATTTGAATGACTTAACTAATATTTTTGTAATATATTGGGACTATGCAGGCAACGTTTATAATTCATATGATACCTGAAAATTTTCTGAATTTATGTGTTTATGTTGTTCCGGTGCTATTAAATAATCACCCTAGTACAAAAATAAGAGTAATTTTCATTATTATTTGTAAATCATTTATGCGTGTCAGAAAATTATTTGAATATAGATATCGATTGACAATATTGATAGTTATATGCTGTGAGTGACATTTGGGGTTATTAAACGCCCCAATTTCTAAGTGTAGTGCGTGTTCGTTTTTTTTTTTTTTTAATTTGGAAGTGGCAATGCATTGAGATGCCAGATCGTCTGAGCACGGCTCGAGAGCAGTTGAGCTGCAATAGTCGATATGAGCACACATACTGGCAATTCAAGCACAAGATGCCAAGTTCCGTTATAAAAGTGATTGCGAAGATGATGATGAATTAGCTAATTATGAGGTGGAGATATTGCTGACGATATGTCCATATAGCAATCCTGCGAATGGATTTACAAGCAACTGATGATCAGTTAAAAACTGCATACTGCCAAAGAGCATACGTAGCATACCCTGGTACAGCCCTTAATATAGATCCTTTGTAGTAGATCTATCAATTTCAAAAGCAAATAAATAAATTTCCATATATCTAAAATACAAATAATAGATATGATATTCTAAAATATTTATTAAATTTATTATATTAATCATTTCTTTTTTTTTTAAGAGATTGTACTCAAGACAAACAATAATGCCTCTACAATTCAACTATAGCTAAAATGCCCTGAGTCGCTGCATTTGGGTTTATTGATTTATTAGATCCTCGACAAATGAGAAATATAAATCCACGGCCAATGTTAATTTTTTTACAGAGTACCACTTGGAGGCCACTAAATATTCGCCAGTGGGGAATACTAGAGGAAGATTATCCGATTGAATACACAGATCCTTTATAAACATCGGCCCCTGCAAGATTTCAGCATGAGAGTCTTAATGAATCAAACATAAAATATAAATCGCTGGCACTCACCACATAAGGGCACGTATGGTTGAAGTTGCTGTTGTCCTTCATGAGCTTAAATATTATAATTACTATCGGACTGTATGGCCTCTTTAGGAACTGGCAAGCATTGATTTTAGTCTTATATAGCCATGGCTTATATCCATTGGCCCTCTTAAATATCTGAAACTCAACGGTCACATCATGCACCGGATAATGCAGAGTAGAAAAAAAATTATACACTGTTCGTGTCCGATTGATGGCCTTCAGTCGACACTCGTTGATGGTGAGCAATGTGGCATTCATGGACTTACAAACCGCATTCGTAAATTTAAAGACCGATGCATCCTTAAATATGGAATAAGTTGCATTATGTGAAATTGTTTACTTAGCTGCGACGTATACTCACACTGTGGCATAGCAATATGACCAGAAGTAAGAAAATCATCAGCCTGGGCTCCATCGCACTGGCAGTCAAATTGATTTCAACCAGCTTCAAATGTATATGAAATCTCATTTGCATTCTTCGCTTCAGCAATTTTACTAATATTTAAAAAATTACTTCTTGTTTTTTTTTTTTTTTTTATTACAAAGCTAATGATCCTGTTATGAATTTCAACAAATGACTAAATAGTGCGGCTCTAAACATAATAGTTTTAATTGGCATTACAAAACTTGCATATAATTAGTTAATTTAGAATTTGTATATTTTGTATATATATACATATATAACTGACTTAACTTAATATTAAAATTAATATTAAAAGTATTTAATTCTCTGTGTCACTTATAAGCAAAAATCTTGCTTAATTTTAGAGCCAACCACTTAAAGTTTTTCAGATATGTAGTTCCACTTTAGGCTTGCCCACGTAGCTTGCCCATTGTTGCATGACCAAATTCAAAAATAGCAAATTTATAATTAACTTTGCTGTTTTTGGACCATAACCACACACGTGCTTCATCTGACGATTTGTATATATATACATATATATATTTATATTTATTTATATATATTTATTTATTTATTTATTTAGAATGATAATTAGATGCATTTGGAATTTGTTTATGTGTTCAGCATTTTATGATTAGTGTTTGGACTTACCAATTGAATTGTGAAATTTGTAAGCAAGAGTTAATCTTAATCTCCGAATGTGATAGATCATGAAAAAATCTTGACTGTGTCTTTTCCAACAATCAAGGATTTCATGTCAATTTCAACTGTATCAGCAGCAAAACATGCATAACTTATTATTTATTCCCTATGATATTAATACTATTAAATTTTGGAATTTACAATACAAGATACAATATATTCAATACAATTTTGATATACATTACTAAACAAAATATTTATCCTTTTTTTGTAAAATTAAAAATACTCATCTCTTATTGCTCCATAATATCTTCTATAACGAATAATATACATCTTATTGAAATGCTCACAAACCGCATTCGTGAACTTCATTATAGATACATCAACTTGATTGAGTAGTTTTGCTAATACACTCACACTGGATCAAACCAATAAAAGTAAGTGCTTTCAATTTGATTTCCATTGTAATAGAGTCTAGTTGAAACTGAATATGAATTTCCTATCGAGTGTTGTACACTGCAAAGATCATTTTTAATATTGCTCATTATCTGTTATTTAATAGAGCAATTAAAGTAATTTCTTTCATTAACGTTTCTTGTCAATGATTGAACTGTTTCGCTTGGCTTCGATTGTTGCCTTAGCCATTTGATATTATTAATGGCATCAGAAGCAAAACGCCACAATTAATATTAACAGCGAACACAAACTGTCAATACAGCTGTCGACCCGGACAGCCAGTTGACAATTGCAAATGAGGCAAACGTGGTGGGAGGGAGGGCGAAGCGGAGGGCGGGCATAAGCAAACGAAGCCACTTGCTGCCTCGAAATAAACTCATTACAGCAATTTATGCAAAATGTTCAAACCGCAATTGAAAATCCATTTAAATGAAATGCCACCAAATGGCACACACACCAACACACACAGAAATACGCCCACCCACACATAGAGAGGTCCTTTTTGGGCTGCTGAATGTGTGCAACCCCCAGCCAAATGCTGTGGTTGCTGTGTAGCTGGCGCCTGCCGCTTCCATTGAGGCATATGAATTCAATTATAAAACAGCGCCACCTTTGACGCGACGCCACAACAAAGCCATGGCAAGGGGTAGGGGCGTGGGGCGTGGTGCAAGGGGTTCGGCTGGCAGTGCCAGCTGTTGGTAAATAACATGCTCATGGCCATGGCTCTAATGAAACATTTCGGTTGTTTTTCATTTTTTTTTTTGTCAGCCATTTGGGGGCGACAAAACTTGTTAATTTTATGCAGCGCACAGACAGCCCGGAGCTCAGCCAGGACAGGAGCTGTCGCAGTTACACTTCCTGTGCCATTTGCATATTCCCATTTTTTTTTCTGTTCGTTACTTTCCTTTTGGCCTAGCTAGCCTGCGCCTCACAACTAGCGCTAAAAAGCAAATGCCTAAAGGAAGTTTACATTTTGCAACCGCAGGTGGTTAACGATACGCGCCCCCAGCGTTCAAGCAACGCGCGGCTCTGCTCACCTGCCGCCGAATGGCGGAACAACATAAATAACACAAACAAAAGGCCAGGAGCCAGAGCTAGAGCCAAGAGTCGACTGGCCCACTTGACACCTCATAATAAAATTAAGTATACGCCACGCAGGCCGGCTCCAATATTGCACGGCTTCGCTGCCTGACTCCTGCGCTGTCCGTTATTTATGCGCTCGCCAGGCGGTCTCCGGCTAACTGTTTGCCTGTCCGCCTGTCTGCCCGTAGGAGACACAGGACGCGCTCAGCGTGCAGTCCTTCAGCTTTCGCTTGGCCTTTGAAGTTTATTTGCGTATTTCAAGTGCGACCGAGGCTCATTTCAATATTCAAGCGCGCTCAGTTGTTGGTTTATTGTTGTTGTTTTTATTGCCACTGTCGCTACTGCTGCTGCTGCTGTTTTAGTTATTGTCCTTTGTTGTTGGGTGGCCTCGACAATTGTTTAACTAGTTGGTGTCAGTTATAATGAATTTTAAATTAAGTTGTTATTTTTGCCAGCATTAAACGCTGCTGCTGTTGTTTTCGTTCTTGTTGTTTTTGTAGCGAAAGCTGTTTATTTGCATAATAAAGAGGATGACTAATGTTAATTAAACTGCAGCAGACAATGAGCGAGTGAGTTTGGGGCCTTTTAATTAAAAAGCGCAAGCAAAAACGACTTCAAACTAGCTTCCACTCGATTTCAGTGTGAAATTATGTTAGGCAATCGCAGTTAACTGCTGCTGCTCTATGTAATTCTCATGAATTGAAGTCTGTTTGCCAATCGAAATAAACTGCTGCTCTTCTATGCAATTCTCATGAATTCAATTCGTTTATGTTCATTGTAAACTTATCTTATTGCGGAATCGAGCAGACTGAACGGCAATCAACGTTAACTTTTAACTGCTGTCTTTCTATGCGATTCTCATAAATTAGTCGGCAGGTCTTTAACTACGTTAGCACTTTAACTACGTAGCACACACATCTTTAGACTATACTCTAATTACATAAACTTAAATTCAAGGGAAAAAAATTATAAACAATTGATGTATAAGTCCTGCCCTTTCACGAATTTCTCATTCTTTTCTAAATCAATTTTATTACTCAATTTTCTATATTTTATTATCAATTTTAAGCTGCTAAATCATTTTGCTTGATTGAATATATATTCAATTTATTGCAGCATACTTTTAGGCCGAACTGGAATTTACTAGTTCTCAACTTGGCTTTCAGCTATTTACTTTGGCATATCTTTGCAATTAAATAGAACATTTATAGCCTAGCTCAGAGGCATCAAAACGAAAGCAGATATTGCATGAGCTGCGCTTAAAACAACTAAGTGAAGCATTGCTAAGCATACAAAAGACTTAAAGCAAACAGAAATACGTCGCTCTACCCACCCAGGCAACGCTACAAACTATTTGCACAGATGCCTCGCACTAGCTACACCTACAACTACAACTACAACAACAACAAATGCTATGACTACGACTATATCTACATGCCAACACTACAGACCGTAGTCCGGACTCCGGAGTACAAACAGCCAGATTAAATCCTTTCAAAATAACTACGCAAACGAATAGCATATGCAAATGCCCGGACTACAACGAGCTACAACAACTTTTTGCATTACTCAGATTGCCACGCCCCTGTGCCCCTGTCCTCCTGCTCCTCCTCCTTCTCCTCCTCCTGCTGCTGCCTGGCTTATGGCCCGAAAAGTTTTTGGCTTCCAGCTCATTTGTTGGTCACGCCACGCAACATGGTAAAATACGAATAGGATGCATTCAGCAGACTCTGAAACATGGCCAAAGTCATGGGGTAAACGTGGCCCGCCTTTATCTGAAAGGGAAAACCAGACTCCAAATGAAATGGAGCGCATGCACAAAAGCCTCGATTAGAATCTGCCAGATGAAATGCATGCGAGGCTCACTCACTCACCACCAAAGGCCTTTGCGTTTGCATCAAAAAGATCAGAAGAGTTCTCCGAAAAGCCATTCCACACTCCAGCCACGGCACATTGTAAACAGCCTGAGAGACGCGCAAGCTCTGCAAAGGAAAAAAGCCGTTAATTGGCTAGAGGTGCTTTTTACTGTCAATCTAGGCTCAGCTAACCTCAATCATCAAATCGTTGGCACGATTGTAATAGGTGTAGAGCACATATAGCATGGTCGAGATATACATGATTATTGAGATCATCTGCGTTTGCGAGGTGATCTAGAAATAGATTAACGGCATTTAATAAGCTTGAATAGTGGAAATTCGAGAAACTCAACTATATTTAAACAGAACAGTAGCGCACATATAATACCGCCAAAGATCAGAGCCTCGGCTCCTATGATAGAGCTGACAAGTGCTGTCAAATTACGTACATATCTGGAATTGAGGTTAGAGAGAGACTTGTATTTATATGTATATCACTAAACTTATTTATAGCAGCTTGGCTATAGGTTTTATTTTTAATGTTTTGTCATATACGTATATTACTTCAATATTAATTTAAATATGGTTATGAATAAATCCATTCCATAATAATCTAACTGAGAAATCGGTCTCAGGAAAAATATTTTATGCACTTATTTCATTTATACTTTTATATTTTTAAAGCACACTGTATAGAAATATATAATCGGAAACTATATAATAATATGGTTGATATATGTAAGTCTCTGTAACATTAAAAAAATACATGAAATGGTATTCTCCCACTTTTAATGGGTGCAGTGTATAATGAGACTCGACATCTTCAGTACCTGGCAATGGTAATGTGCAATTGAATGCAAGCAATCAACATTTGATAGCGCTGCTCCTCCGACTGCAGCTGGCCGATGCGTGACAACTTGTGGGCCAATATCTGCAGCAAGGCCCGGCCAAAGAGCGCAAAGGCCGCAAATAGACTGACAAAGGGCATGTACATGATGGTGAGCACGACGGGAGTGGGCAACTGCAGCACATAGAGTATCTGGTAGACGGGTGTGCGCTGCATATCCATGCCCGGCAGGGCAACGCCAAACGGATGGGCTGTTGGCCAGGTGGGGGCGTATTCATTACTGTTAAGCTGGAAAGCCTATCAAACATGATCCGCTTACTGCGTTGCTCCAGGAACAAAGCAAAGATTAGTGCGCCCAAAATGTCCAGAAACGAGGCCGTCAAATTGAATATGGCCAGGCGACGCGACTCGGCCACGGCCATGGCCAACAGATTTCGACTGCACTCATCGCTGGATGCCTCGATCTCCCGATAGATATGCGTCAATTGCTCCAGAAACTTCTCGAACGCCAAACGCTTCCACATGACGAACAGCGTGCGCATCAGGGCATTGAGTATGGCCGAAAAGAAGAACAGATTCAGTATGAAGGCAGGCAGATCGCCCCACATACGCAGCAAGAAGATGAACTGCATCAGATTCATCAGGCAAACGGGCAACACAAACGCGTACTTCCGCCAGCGGGTCGTCGGACTGGGATAGAGCACCGCCAGACGCCGCCAAATGCCCACATTGATGGCCACCAAAGCAATATCCTCAGCCATTACTGCACCACTTTGCACAACTTCCGGCGTGGAGCACCACTCGACACTGTGGCCCCCGAGTGCTCGGCAAATATCTTTTATTGGCGCACTCGCAAGGCGTTTAACCAATTGTCCTCTGGCAATTGGAGGCGTTGCCCTTAGCCTATAATTTGCCAAATTGGCTGTGCGACAATGCAATGCAATGGAAGTGCCAAAGTAGGGGCTAAATTTCCATTTTGTGACAGTTAGCTATTCAATTCGTAATGTAATTATAGCTAGCAGATCTTTGAATATATAATCGAATCAATATATAATTTGATTTTAATGCAGAGAATTAGGTAATAAGTATGTATGTATATATCTCATGTAATATGCATTGTTGTAAAGGAAGAACGAAATGACCTTGAGATTCAAGAACATTTAACCTGGCGGACTATAAGCGAGTCTAATGATAATTGGATTAATAAATCCCTAAGAGTCCCTAGAAATAAAAAAAAAAAAAAAAAAACAAGATATCACAACAAGGTGGAAAAAAAAAGTGAACAAACAGAAAAAAAAAAAAAACAAAACAAAAATAGTTACAAACTTAAAAATATATATATAATAAATTTTTTTTTTTTTTTTAATTAAAAATTAATAAAATTAATAAAAATTCAAAATTTCATTCTAAAGCTGTGGGTGAAATTAAACTATATATTATAGTCTCAAAAATGCTGAAAATTAAAATTGTATTTAAGCTTAAATGTTTCCTTTAATACATACAAAAAGTCCTTGGTACAACTGATGCCAAGAAGATTAAGGATTAAATCGCAAATTGTGCTCTGCATATGCAAATCCGTATTTAATTTAAGCATCGATTTTCCACACGTACAGAGGACATCATCAGCACAAAAATGTGCCAGGCGCTGCTGTTCGGTTGCTGTTCGAATATCCTTTCAAAAAGCTAACGAGGCGATAACGTGGCCAGCAGCAATCAGGCAGTGGGCCAGGCAATGAGCCAGGCAATGGACCAGGCTGCCCGGCAGTGCGGCGATAGGCAGACATGACTTATTAAACAATAAAAGCGGATTATCCGTAAACAACTGAGCAAACATGCCAGAGCCAAATATTTGGACCCGAACCGCTCGCTTATCATGTGGACAGCGGCCAGAGACAAAAACAAACAGAGCGAGAGCGACAGAGACAGAGTGAGAATAAGAGAGAGAAAGAGAGAGAGAGAGGGAGAGAGAGAGAGAAAAAACAATATAAAAATCAACAAGCGACTGGCATAACATAATTCAACAACAATGCCAGCTCAGCAAATACGGCGGGGAATTAAAATAAGACCTGGGCAAAGGCGCAGGCACAGTCACAGGAGCCGGCACTGGAGCAGGACCTTGGGGTAGACCAAGCCCATAAAGGCACACATTATGGCCACTTAACCGCGCGTTATGCCGCAAAAAGGCAAAGGACAAAGCCAAATGCTCAAGCCGAAAAAGTGCCTGCGTGTGTGTGTGTGTGTGTGGGCGTCTGTGGCGTATGCGCAATATTTCGTGCAAACATTACTAAGGGCGAGGCCAGGCAGCAGACCGCAGTTTGCCCACTCCGCTGCCAGGCAACATGCAATGTCAGTTACAGCTGCTCATGCGAGGCGCTGCACATAAATCAAAGGACAACCAAAGGACGTAAGTATCTGGTCGAAAAATGCATTTTGAAACAGCAGCCAGAATTTATTATAAATTAAAAGCTAAGCTCAGCCAAATGGACGACATTTAATTATCACATTTTGTGCAGCAGCACAATGGGGCACACACATCAAAGGACAGCACACACACACACACACAGAGAAGATTGGTCCTCGTCCTGTTAACCCTATAAGCCACAGACTGACATTAATTACGTATACTCTCAGCTGCTTGGCTGCGGCTCCGGGCTCCGGGCTCCGATTTGCAGCTGAACTTGTATAAAATTAATATCAAGCAATTAACAGCAAATTCCGTTGTGATTTAAACGATTCGTCTGTCCCTTATGGAGGCACTGCTTAAGTGTGGCAGCTCAGCAGCCGCCTCCTCTTTCGATGGACGCCCGCAATTGTGTGGGCGTGTCAATATTGACTTTAACACAATTCTAGTGGGCGATAGCTAAGCAGCTTTTTGCCAATTAAGCAGCTCACAGTAGCTTATTTTTGCTTGAAAAGAGAGAAAAAGAGAGTGAAAGAGCGAGGGAGAGAAAGAATCAGAGAAACAGTATACAGTTAGGTAGAGAGAGAGAGAGAGAGAGAGAGAGAAAGGTAAAGTGCAGGAGTTAGATGGAAAGAGAGCGAGAGATAATGAGAGAATTGCCTAGAAAGCTGAAATTGTTTTGCTAAGCTTCTAATTTGGCATTGGTATATTGTTGGGCGTAAATTGCAAAACTAGAGATGGGCAGGTGGAGTGAACTATCGTGCGTAAAATTCGATAGGCTGAAATGAATCAATTTTCTACTGCACTTAATTAGTTTTTTATATATTTAAATTATTGTATATATACGAATAGATTTTTGATAAATTTATTTGTTTTGTGAACTTGTTTATTTACTTTGTAATTTTTTTTTTTTTTTTATAAAAAAAAAAATAAGACAATCAATATTGTAAGGGTTATCTCTGCAATTTTGTTTGTTTTTTTTTTTTTTTTTTTATTTTCTGTATATGCTACTTTTTTTGCCTTTTACTTTTCAAATGATATATATGTATATATTCTCCCCTTCATACCACATCTCTAGTCCATCTCTAGCTCTTAGTTGGCCTTTGCGTCAGCTGCTCCAAGACGCCCTCTTTTCTGGCCCCCTTTTTAACAAGAACGAGTCAAGCAGCCTGGCTAATACGGCTTAGTTTTGTTAACGATTTGCAAACACGTGTGACTTGCTGCCACAGTCCCAATGCCGATTGCCGACTGCCGAACCGAACCGCCTTCAATTCCAATTCTAATGGCGATTGCGAGCAATCCCCCCATTCGCAGATAAACAACAACAATGAAACATTCGCTTTGATGATATCTAGACATGCTAGATTTGGAGCTATGTCATCATATCCCGCTCTGGCTTATGGATGTGGGCAGCCCGTGAATAAGTCAACATAAGATAATGCGATGTGATTGTTTACACAAAATAAAACCATGCAGTAAAATATATACACACATTTTTCTAAGAGCAAAAAACAAAGTTGCAATTCGCTCTCAAATTGGCCTTGAGATAATGACTGCATTCTGCTGAAACTTGAGCTCTATATAAATTAAAATATTTTACTCAATATAGTAATGGAAAAAAATTACAAAATATAATAAATTTAACAGGAGCAAACGATTTGCTTTTAATATATAAACATAATTTTTAATATATACATATTTTTAAATATTTTCATATAAAAAAGTTTACAAAATACGTATAGCAATTATATTTATATAAATCTTAGGTATATATGTATGTATATGTATATAAAAATAACAATGCTGATAAGAATGCCTAAAATTTGTTTAAAAATATTTCTGTTCAAAATTAGTACTCTATACATTCAAAAAAAAAAAAAAATAAATAAATAAATATAACATAAATACATACATATGTATATACCTATTTTAATTAAAATGTACAAAATAAATATATGGAATTAGATATGATAATTTTATATACTGATATATATTATGAAAGTTTCAGTAGTTTTATCTGAGAGCATCTAAATACATGTATGATATTAATATAGTATACGTATTTATATCTATGTGTATATATCGGGTATATGGTTAATCTGTAGCTCGCGCTGTTATAAATTAATTGCCTTAAGTGCCCAAGTAGAATAATTTGAGAAAGTTTACTTTGTCAGATTTGATGAAAATTTCATTATACAATAACAAAAAAAAAATTCAAAATAATATTAAAGTAAAAAATATAAATTATTCAATTTGTTTTTTAATCATTTCTCTTATATATATTTATGCCATGTACTTACTCTGTGAGGTTTATTAAAAATGATTAGTTTTGATTTCTAATTACTCATAAAGAAAAAATGTTTAATTTGTCACCTTATTTTTTTATGGAAATATTTATAGTTGCTTTATTTGAAATTACAAATATTTTCTGCTTGATGTTGCTTCAACCGAGCGAGCGAATAGATTACTCACTGAGTGCATTGTCGCTTCATAAGGAACTAAGTACAAAAGCATATGTACACACACATATATGTACATATTCGTATACATATATACATCTCTATATTATATAATATTGGTGCAATGAAGGCCTACTTTGGTGTCGCTGAGTTTCTCTTTGTCTGACCCACATCTCATAAAGTGTGAGGGTCTCCGGATGCGAGCTACGGCAGATTACAGCCCACCTGAGTCACCACCTTGGAGGCGATATTGCTGGCCAAACGGACGCACTCGGTCAGCGAACGTTTCTCCAGCCAGGCGTGCAGGAAGCCCGCAGCAAATGCATCGCCAGCTCCTGTGGCATCCACCAGCTGCTCGGCGCGTTGTGCTCTGAAATCCTCGAATCGTAAATCGCCGGGTGGTGCCCGCTCTGCCACATAGTTGGTGGCCAGCTGCACTCCTGCATCGCCGTTTGTGATGAGCAGGATCTTGGGCTGGCCCAACTCCAGCAGCTGGCGGGCCAGCTTCTCCACAGTCTCACAGCCGGCTACCTCGGCCAGCTCCTGAAACTCCTGCCGATTGCCGAATATGAACATCGCCCGCCGCGCCAGCTGCAGCATGTCCTCCGGGTGCTGGCGCACTATGTAGGGAGCACTGAGATTCAATGCCAGATAACGACGCTCCCGCACCAGGTGCAACAGTATATAGTCACAGACCTCTTTACGGTACGGCACAAAGAAGCCCTCCACATAAAGAATTTGCTTACGCTCGATGGGTCGCAGAAAGCTTTGTGTGTCATGCAAAGCAGCGCGCTTCAGCTCTTGAACAGAGAAGTGGGCGGATGCGCCGATGTTGGCGTAGAGCGTGGGACTGTCATTGTACATGAGGCACACACACTGCCCCGTATGCACATCGTCAACCACCTGCAGGCGTGCCTCGATGCCGCGCTCCAGCAGCAGAGAGCGCAGCTCCTCTCCATGCTTGTCGCTGCCAATCGAGCCAAAGAACTGGGCGTCTGTGCCGAGCTGTTTCAGAATACGCACCGTATTCAATGCAGAACCGCCTGGATTGATTAAGCAGCTGGAGCTAAAAAAAAAAAACATATACAAAAATATAGAAATATATATATACTTATTTCAATTAGCAACTGTCTGAGAATGAGTTACCCATTAGCTGCATCTGCGGCAATTTTGTTCAGCTGCTCCAGATCCATTTCGCCCTTGGAGCCCAGCTTCAGATCATAGCGTTGCAGCAGCTCTGGCTCCTCTAGCTTCACAGTGCGATCCAGTAGAACATTGCCGAAGCAAACGACCTTGCGGGGCCTGCATAGAAGTTTAAATAAATAAATAAATCAATTTCAATTGGGAAAATCCCGCACACGCATACTCACGTATCATAACAAATTTGTGCGGCATCTGACGGCTCATCGGCTCCAAAGATTTTCTCATAGACAGATTGCAGGTACTCCATTGTATTTAAAATCGATTCAACAAACGAAATTTCCCCTCTCCAATGTCTGAAGGCCGCGCTCTATTTCAAAAATTTCGCTGCTCTGGCGGTTCCGTCACTTCCGTCAGCCAGCGACGAACTGAATGCTCGAGCCGGTTTCGCTGTGAGTATTTATATGTATATACCATATATATATTTGTATATGTACTTCCATTCCCATGCTGAATTACTTTGAAGCTCACACAAAGAAAAGGTCTGAAACTTCGTTTATTGTTTCGCTTCTGTTCTTGTTGGTATTGTTGTTGTTGTTGTTGGTGGTCATATTTTTAGATTTTTGGCTGCTTTTTCTTCGACTTCTTTTCGTTCTTCGTGCGGTCTTTTGATTACATCACAGAGCTTTTCACCGTACCAGACAATGTGGGATTTGTTCTAATGAGTCACCCTGTGCCGCCTTTTAAAGTTCAAATTGAAAAACATCAGGTATGCGTTAAATTGCTCTATTATAACAATAATTGTCGGTATTAGAATAATACAATTCCGCAACGTGCAAAAAAGAGACTCTACTTCGGGTCTTATTCAACACTGATTTCGCATAAGGTCAGCTGTTAGCTGGCATTTGTTTATGTGTAAGAAGCAGCAGAGCTTTGTTCGTTTGCCGGCAAAACAAATGCCTAAGCAAAAGCTTTTGGCTTAACCTTGAGCTTTCGTGAGCGAATCGTGCTGCCAACTTGCTTGAAGTAGAAAAAATCCGTTAGAAATGCTTGCTGGTTGCTTAATGAAATTCAAAAGGGAAATATTAGCTTAAAGCACTTGAACCACAGGGAAATTTTTAAAGAAGACGTCGTTTGTAAATTTGTTTGTGCTTATTGAAAAGTTAGAATGAAATATTCGATGAATATTGAAAATACTCATATTTACAAAAAAATAAAAAAATTAATCTTCTACAATAAAACTCCAAATATATTATTATTTTCATAAATGGAAATTTAGATACTATAATGAAAACTACAATATCTTTGGGATTTACCACTCAGAGTTATTTATACGATAACAAATCCCCAATCCCCTGCAAGTATGCGCTTCAATCATTTGGGGGAACTTTTTGCATATGCCTACACAAACCGTTTTCTTTTTTGTGTGCAGCGAAAAAGTACGGAAACTGTGCGTAGATAAAAGAGAGTCTCTGGCATCTCTGCATCTCAAGACATTGGGTCTTTTCATAAGGCATTCAACCTCATTCTGCACTGGGGTTTACCCAATACTAAGAAATTCCCCTTAAACACATATCTTGCATATACATAATTGCACCTTGTAAACTTGACCAGGTTTTAAGCTCTCTCAGTGGCGCTCTTAACTGGTCTTAAAGCAGCGCACGTGAGTGGAAACGCGACTCAGTCTAAGCGAACGCAAAGCGCGTCAGGTATTGCAATCGACCTTTGGACTTGCCTTCCATATCGGTATGGATCCATAAAAATGCGTATGTACAGTGAGCGATGGTGTATAGGTGTGTATACGTGTGTGTGAGTGTGTATTTTAAAGGGAATTCGAGTAAACCTGTTTTCTGCCTTAGCCATGCACCGGCCAGTCCATCGCTGAGTGACAAGATTTGGTATTTTGAGTCATGTCGAACATATTTTTAGTTGAGCGGCATGACTCAGCGCGAATGTGAGAATTCCATCATTAGCCATGCGACGGCCACTTGTTTCGGTGTGGCATGTAGCAGTCAATAAGCCAAGCCGAACAGGTAGAAGCTATGCGAAACCCCGACCTATTTTCCATTAAGCATCATGAGTTATTCGCATGTAACTGAAACTCAACTACAGTGATATCCGATATGTGTTTTTCTTTACCTTCTTTCATATGTTTATTTCGCATCTATCAGGAAATTGAACATGAATGTTGTCTATGGACTAATCGGATTAATTAATGTACTATTTTCCCTAAATTGTTTCTATTGCAAAGCAAATTTCGAGATTAAAATATGCAGTATATAAAACAAATTACTTATATATCTAGAATGTTCAGCAGGAAGAAGTCTTAACTTAACTAAAATCTTAAAATTTCAAAATATCAGTAAATATACCACACAAAAATTGCCTGTGTACTACTACGACTTTTTAATAAAATATAATATATACTTTTTATTAAGTAATTTTCAAAAAAAAAAAAAAAAAAATATATGGGTCATGCTTGATAAAAAAAAATAAATAAATAATAATAAAGTTAAGCAATATAATATAAAATGTTTAAAAACAATATGAATAATATAAAAAGCATCAAGAAACTTCTCATAAATAAATAAAATTTTCTTGACATTTTTTGAAAGCCTTTATGATATACATAAATAATATAATTTATTTTGAAATACAAACAAAATGTGCTTAAAATAAAAATTCACCCGTTCACAATAACAAAGCTTTGGGCTCCAAATATATAAAATTTTTTTTTTTTTTTTTTTAATTTCTTTATGTTTTATTTTGGGGGCAAGTCTGTCACGAAAATACAGTTGCTTAATTTGACTGTACTTTAAAGTAGAGTTCACTGTAATTGTTGTTGTAGTGCACTTTACCGTTCGTCAACAACACTGAGGCGTGGCTGAAGTTCATTGGCCATACAAAATTGGCGCGCAAATTCTGTGGCCTGATCCAAGATATATAAGTATAAATATAGTATTCCATTTGCTGTTCTCTTTTCCTTGTTATTGTTATTGTTTCTTACGCCTCAATTGTATTTTTGAGCTGAGCTAGGCGATAATTTGCAAGCCGTGTTTTTCGTTGTTTATGCGCAGCAAGTTAACAATATTTATATTTAGACTTCAGATAGGTCAGTGTTTTCGAGCAGATCTTTACGTATGGAAGATATACCGGGTGATTAACCGCTTGCCCCAAAAATGCCAACTAAACCCTTTTCTCTATGCACTTTTTCATATTTGTTTACGGGCAGTTCATTGAGTTCAACACATATTGCACATCAAATTATAAATTTTGTTTTTCCAAGAAGTTCATTAAACTTGATTGGCTTGGCTGTTTAATGTGGGAACTTTATTTCGCCTTGGTTTTTTGGTAAGGAAGGCAGCTAGAGTTATAGCTGGCCTAAGTGAAACAAAATAAATTCCTTTGTGACTTCCAAGAAATACGTAAATCACTTCTAAATTGTCGTACATTCAACCTAAATGTGTATAAATTTACTACATCAATTGAATTTCACATGATTTTTTGCATATTTCATATTGTATTTCATTTATTTGTATATATGTACGTGCCTTTGGTCAGGTCAGGCTAATTACAAAAATATTATTCTGAAAAAACAACGCTCAGCATAAATACAAAAAATGCTCGCACCACAAAATCCAATGCAAAATAACAAAATAATTCATAAAAAAAAGTGCAAAAGAAGCCAAGAAAAAAAAAACATGTGAATACCAACGCCATAACGGTAAATGAACTGCCGCTTGACAGACTTTCAATTGATGCCAATTGCCAGATGAGACAGCTGTGCTCAATACATAGTAGTTCCTGAAACTGAATTATACGCGTCTATATAAATTTAACAAATGCATCATCACAAACAATATATATTTGAGTGTCTTTTTAGTGTTTGTTTTTTTTTTTTTTTTTTTTTGGTTTTGTTGGCTGGTTTTCCATGTGCACGTATTTACCCCCTGGACTGGTATTCATTCACTAAAGTTTCATGCGAAAAAAAAAACAAACACAGCAACAACAACAACAATAACAATGCCAAACACAATTTTATGTGTTTGTCGCGCGCTCATTAATTAAACAATGAGACAGCAAAACACTTTCGCACGGACATCAAGTATACGCAACGTGCGCCGCGGACCCAATTTGACGTCAGCTTTGTATGCATATGTAAATGTGTATACATGCACGTATGTATGTTTGTAATCGACTTAAGCATAAACATTATTATGCTGCCTTTGAGTCATTTGGCACGACCTGTTGACCACTTTGGCGCATAGCCAAATGCATGACCAGCCATCAGCTTGAGTTCGCGTGAAAAGCGAATGCTGAAAATTGATGATTACCGTTAAATGGGCTATAAATTGACACAAACTGAGCTGAATTTTCCCCCAAAAAATGTGTGACAATATGAATTTTTAGGGAAATTTAAAATCATTAACGAATTCAACGAAAAAAGATTGCTCGATATCAAGGCAATTCATTGAGAGTAAAAGTTCGAACGAGCATTCAACTGATATGCACACACACACGTACACAAACACACACATATAGATATGCACTCAAGCTGTGCTCAGAGCGCGCACCCAAAGAGCGGCATTGAGACGAGATGAGTTTGAGCTAAAAGGGCAAGGTAAGCGGCTGCAGTGCGTAATAAAAGCCACAGAAGAGGCACGAAATAAACTTTGCTAATTGCCAAAATTAACGGAAATCTTTGGCGGCATCCATGCAAAAGCCAGCAACAAAAAGGCATAAAAAAAACTTGCTGAAGCTTCAAATTTAGAGCGCGAACGGAGGTGTCAAGCGAAAAATTACTTGGAATAAAGCACATACACACGCACACGCACATATACACATACACTTTCAGAGAGAGCGAACGAGAGTGAGAGCAAGTACGCCGGCTGTCTGCTGCGTGAAAAAATTCGAAAAAAGCTCTACTCAGCCATTGGGCCACAGAGAGAGAGAGAGAGCAAGCGTCAGCACATGTTCAATCGTGTCTCTGCTCTTATGAAATTCGTACGCGGCGAGAGCGTCGCTATAAAAGCGAGCCGTCGCTATCGTTTGGCATTCATTGTGAAATTGAAAATCAAAATTGAAACAGGCAGCAAGCGAAACGGTTGAACGGATTTCAAAGCGCACAACGTCAACGTGAAAAGAATTTCATAAGCAAAAGTTAATATAGCGCAAATTGTCAAGCCATAAAAGCACAAACAAAAAACAATTCAAAGCTAATCAAAAATTGACTAACGCTAAATAACATTAGCAACCACAAGAAAAACAAAGCAGTGCCAAGCCGAGACAAAGTGTGCGTTACGCAAACACAAAAAGTGCAAAGAGAAGCTACAAAAATAGCTGAAGCTCAAGCTCAAGTGACAAAATCAGAAGAGATTAACAACAATTCCAATATGGTCGTTGAGGAATCAGCCAACATGCATCACTATCACAGCCACAACAACAACAGCCTGGAGCTAACCGAGTGTGCCATGCCCATCGGACGTACCGTTAAAACGGCTCTGCTGCGTGCCCAATCGGAGGCTCGTGTGATTGTCGGCCTCTCGGCTGCGATCAATACCCTATCCAAATCACCAGAGGGTTCATTGTTTTGCCTGATGGCCGTGCCTAAAGATGGCGATTCGGCCACACACATGCACGAGGTGCTGCTGGAGGCGTTCTGCTATGAGAATGATATCTATGTCATCAAGGTGGACGACGCCACCAAGCTGAGCCGGATTCTGGGCCAGGAAAGCATCGAGTCATGCTGCCTGATTCAAAAGACCTGGGCAGGCGAGCAGAACGAGGAGCAGCTGAACAAGGCCGAAAATCAACTGGTCGACTACTGCGAGGCACATTGGGATGCGCCCCAGCATCCCATTGTCCAGCTGCCCGCGGTGTAGGCGCGTTCGGAGAGATGGCAGAAGCTATGAGTTGAACAGCCCGTCACAGTGGGGCTAAACATGGGTTTAAATCAAACAAGCAACCAGTTAAGACAAGGTTAATGTACCCGAACGTTTGGAGAGTTCTGCGGAAACCGACGTTGGGACATATTCCAATTACATATAATACAACATATATATATGCATATGTATAAGTGTATATAGAGGAGGAAGGGGAGGAGCAGGAGGAGCAGCGAAAGCTAAAGTAGCTGCAAAACGTTGAATTATGCTAGAGAGCGAGCGAGAGAGATAGAGAGAGGCAATTGATGGCGACAACGACCTTCGTTGGAGCAGACGAGAATGCAGCAGAAAAAGCAACAAGCAGCAGCAACAACAAAACAGCTGCTGCGGAAGTGCATGCACTCTCTCAAGCTCCCACTCTCTTGGATTTGGCACCAATACAATCATACACCAATACAGCAATACACCAACACAACGGCACACGTTTAAGCGCGTGACAAGCTGCTGGTTTTTTTTTTTTTAACTGAGAGAGATTATTGATAATGGCGAATTTTTCGTTCGCATTGAACAGATTTACGCATAAATTGTAATACACTCTATTAAAAAAATATGTAAAAAAAATATTGTAATTTGTATGTTAAAGTTAAAGTTTTGTTATGTTAGCTTTTCATATAATGGCGTAGAAATTGTACAAAAGAAAAAAGCATTGAAAAAAAACCAACAAAAAAAATGTTATTTAATTTTAAGTCACAAAATTAAAGAAAAGAATTTTTTGAAAAGAAAATAAAAAACTTGAAAAAGAAAACCTTACAAATCTTCTTATTTATACAAATTTTCAGCTCTTTATTTCACAGCCAATTTGGAATTCGAATGACAAATTCTTGACGTCAGAATCATAGAAACACCTTAAGTCCGAAAATCACAGCAGAATATCAATCAATATCTAAAGCGCTTTATCAGCGGTATTCCCCCAATGAATCTCATTTATAGGCACGCTCTTATCAAGCCTATGCATGTGCTACATTTACATACATGCATACAGACAGATATATATCTATGCATATGTGTGTATGTGTATATATACCACTTATATGGTCTGAATCAATGCTGTAAAGTGGCCAATTAAAACGTTCACCTTATATGGACTCTACGTGCACGCTTCAGCCAGAGACATGTTAATATAATCAATGCCAACGATCCAGACAGCGCGACTTCGTGCCATTATACATGGAAAAATTTGTTTGCAGAGCCCGTCAGAAACAAAAAACTAAAACAACAATTTGCAACATATCATCTTAGGAGTTGCTAAGAGCCACGTATAGCTTGTATAGGTCAGTTAGCTCTAAACTAAAACTCGAGACAATTTGTAAATGGAAAAAAAAAAATAAAAATAAAAAAACAACAATGAAATTGGTATAATTGGCTATAAATTTGCTTGAGACAGATGTGTATCTACATATGTACATATGTATATAAGTATAGGCATAATAATAAAATTATGATCTTAAATTATTAACAATTGAAATCATTTATGCTAGTTTATATATTTTTACACTGCATGAAAATTTTAAATATATAAGGTTTTGTTTGTCAACTTATATTATTTTGATAAATAAGCAAAAAATAAAAAATAAAAAAAAAATAATTACAAATAATATTTATTCACATATTTTAGTATTATTTATGCTTAGCCATGTTTATTTATTGAATTTTCATTGTTTTATAATTGATAAGAATTTGTTCCTACTTTATATTTTTTATTAAATTTATATAATTTTCACTGTAATCTAAATAAAATTTCTCTTAGGATTATATAATATTTATACATTCATTTTAAGTTTTTTACTTTTTCATAATTTATATACATATTACATAATATTCTTGAGGACCTAATCAAACTATATGTTAATTATAAATGAAAAATTACGCAACTTAATTTATGAGAAAAAGTTCGAAGAATTATTGAAATTAATGTAGATTTGCTACCGTTAAAAGAGATCTATTTACCCTAAGTGTAACACTTTATAGCGCTACTTAAGTCAATTATATAAAATGCTATTTCACATGAGCCCATTAATTAGTAACTTACATGCTTGAAGCAAAAACATTGCTAATTTGCCCAGATTGACGCTTACACCTGATCAGGTGCAGTTCGTTGATCAGTTATACAATGCGCTACATTGGTAGTTTGTATTGCCCGTTAATCAGCTGCTCAGTTAGTTCAGTTTGTTCAGTCAATATTAGACATGCACGAACAGGTAGATCATCAGCGTACTTTACACCTGCTGCGTTAATTCCAAAGAACACAGCTGAGGCAAACTCTAAGTAAGCATTTTTGCCAAGTCATGAGTAACATTCATTGAACAGCTCGAGATATTGTGCGAGTGGGGAAATCCTAGGCCAAATACCATTTAGGAGGGCATGGTGAATGCAACGTTTGCTCAGGTAGTTCACAATTCACATGAGACGTGAATGAGTAGAAAAAAAAAAATATTTAAAAAACTTAAACAAACGAGTGCTGGGAACACGAGCCAAGGCGAACAATCAAACGGAAAAGATGATGAGCGACAATGGTGACATCGTTGAAGGCAATGAATCATAAAAATATATATCGATTAATACCGATTAGTATCGATGCTTACAGCTTGACCCCAACCAGTGAAAAATTAGCATAATTTCAAGTCAAAATAATCCGTTAAGCTTAATAGCTACCCGACCGAAGTCTAATGAGAAACAATGGAGATGTCGTCGAAGGTAATGATTCATATCGATTCATAATGCTTCATGCCAAGCTCAAACTAACAATAAATTAGCATATTCTCAAATGTATCCGTCAAATGTATCCGTTAGCTAGCTGAAAGCACTCCGTTTCCAGTTTTAGCGACAACTTTTCAACTTCCCAGCTCGCTAATTAGACAGAGGGGTAGTTGTTTGCCCACTGACTACCCTAGAAGCAAACCTGAACTATACAACTCAATATAGCTCAAACTTAAACTCACTAAATAAACTGGATTTCAGTTCAGCTAACATTTTTTTTATTTTTTGTTTTTTCATATTTATATTTTGTTATTGTTTATTTTGATTCGGATTTCCATTTACGCGCGCAAACATGTTTTTAGTTGTAATTGAATAATATTATTCAAATACACGAGATTCGCTTGAACTGAATTATTCTCGTTGCCTGTATTCCACATAAAAACATATACTATATAAGACTTTATAATACTCTAATAAAAAGACAGCAAAGCTTATCAATATTCACTTAAACATGGATTATATTTATTATATGGCAAGTGAGTTATCGCTGGGAATTTCTATGGAAACTCTCCCATTTTTGCAGTTAGATAAGAACATTTGTTTTGCTTATTAGGCCAACTTTGCAGTAAATGGGATTCACCGAGTACCCAAAAAAAAGTTTAAAAAAAAAACACAATCAATTGGCTTCTCATTCAGTTTAACAAGAAATATAACCAAAAAGCGGATATTTATTTATTTTTTTAAGAAAATGGAACATGTACATAAATAAATAACCTATTTATACCTATTTTTTTCGTTTTATCTGACGTCTACCGGGTATTAATTGATCTGTTTGTGTCAATGCCCACAGATAACTTCCAAAAATTTCCAAAATTTAGTATATCATATCAATTTATCATATATATAGCAGCTGGCTGGCACGCATATTTTTTTGTGATTTGTTTACGATTATATATTTAGTTAATTGTATTTGTTTGAACCGCTCTGAACCTTTCCACTGCGCCGCATCAATTGATTACACAGACACAAAGCTGCGCACAAATACACACACGAGACGCTGGACACGAGACACGCTGGGCTCGAGCGGGAGAAATATAGTTATATGATGAATGGAATACTGCTTATAACCGGTTCAGTTTTTTTTTTTCACACTAACACACAGACATATATTACATAATATATTGCCTAGAGCAGAAAAATAAGCAGCGGAGATTCCCATAAACAAATATAATATAGATAATATAAATAAAACCTGCAATCGCTTTTACTATGAAAGTGCATTCACTTTTTATAAGGTATTTTTCGGAACTTTATAAATTTTTTATAAGGGTGCTATATATATGATATATACGCGTATTTCTTTAATGAATACTTCAATTGCTTGGAAATCGATATTGTTTATTTATGGAAAATTCGTGGAAGCAATTGGTAAACCTTTAACATATATGTATAAATACATATGTATATTAAAACAACAAACTCACTCAAGCAGCTCATTTAAATGCATTTAATTAACAACTGATAAGCTTTGTAAATTGAAATAACAAATATTACACATTTACTCAAGTTACACAGACAACCGATATCAGACCATATTGGGGCATTGTAAAACTCAAATAATGTAAAACCCTTAGCCAATAATATATATCGCCAAAATATACAATTCTTTCCAAAAACAAATATTTCTAAAAATTTCCCCTGTAAATTTTCAAATATTTACGAAATTAAATCAATGCGAGGCGCGTGCTGAGCAATCATTGTAAATTGCAGACATTGTAAATGCATACATACATATATGTATATGTATGTGCATATATTCATATTATATATGAAGAAATTTCTCTCGAAAATCAATGAAATAAAAGCCATTTCAAATTCACTCAATCAATTAAGCACTTGTATATGCATTTGTCTAAAGATCACAAAGTGAAAAGTAGTTCAAACAGACGACAAAAAGGCCTTATCAGGCACACACAAGCCCTGGTAAGTATGACTTTGCAGTAAGAGAGATTGTGGCCACACTCTAAAAAGAGTCCAAGGTCGGGCATGGAATTTCCCACACACACAAAGTGTTTGACCATAATTATTAGACTTCTGGCTTGTTTGCTCTATATAAATGGAATTCCGTATTCCGAATTCTGTGGAAATTTATTATGTAAACAATTGAAACGGATCTCTGACCTGGAAACAAAAGTCTATTTGTATTAGATATCTTGCACATTCCCAACAATCCATTGCGGAAAAATTTCAACCATTAACTGCGCATCGAAATAATTGTGAGTAGAGCAGGAGCGCAGGAGCCATAAAAACAGGGACAGAGCTAGAAAGATAATAGCAGCAACTGCCAATGATAAAGCCAAATATGAATATTTTAGAGACTTTTTGTGTGTGCTCTGTTTGATTTTCCGCTGAAGCGCAATTGCACCTGTGCACTAGATTAAATAGTTTGAATTCAGCAACCATGTAAGTAAACCCAATCGATAAAAAAACGAGGCGTCCCATACAAAGCCGAATTAACACCACGTTTACGTTTGTGAAATGCGTGTATTCGCATACATAAATATAATAATCACACTTTGTTGTCTGCTGTCTGGATCGTGCTATATTATTTAATCTTTGATACCCTGTACTTTATTTGAAATTGCTGAGAGTAGACTATTAAATATTATTAGACTATATCTCTTCAGATATAATTTAACAATTCTTAAAAAGAAAAAAATTTAGTTTTTGTATCCTATCATATTATAACTGTGTGAACTCAGCTGTTATGGCAACTAATAGAGGTAAATTTGGTACGCGGCTTATTAAACCTCTGTTATGTGAAATTCTAATGAAATTAGATTTTTTTGTTTTACATTATTTTCATTTTACCCAATTCTTAAATCTTATGAAATATTTTGTTTATTATTAAACATAAATGTTCTTTATTCCACATATTACAACTACTATGCCGTCTACAGGGTATTCGTCTGTTCAGCACAGTCAAGCCACTTTAACTCTCTCAACTAGTTAATTGGGCTGCCATTGATTTCTCTTCTGGGGGTCGCTTCGAGCGCTTTTTTTGCAGAGACGGCATCAGTTAACATAAATGCGCTGAATTTCACAAGAATTGCGACGGGGCGTTCACAGTTGGTTTTCGATAGCATCGTTATCTCCACTCAACTCAACGCAACACAACTTGTTTCGACTTGCTCGTACAGCGCGTGCCAGGCAGCAAAGAAACTTTGAATTGTTTACTGATAAGAATTGTACAAAAAGCTGCAAGAGAGACAGAGAGAATAAGTGAGAGTGAGATAGACGGAAAGCGAGAGCGATATTGCGAGATAGAGAGCGCCAAGGGCTGTTCAACTCAGTGTTCTGGGTGGGGGCTTCCACCTGCTGTGCGACATGCCCGAGCACGTTTCGAGCGAACAATGTGCAACTGTAAAAGTTCCGTTTGACTGTTTTGTTTTTTTTTTATTCGTTTTTTATTGAACGAACGAAACGTTATAAAATTCTTGAAAAACAATTGCAGGAATTGTGCACATGTTGCCGTTGTCTGTTTGCTTACGCAAGTCGTTGCGCATACGCAGCGTGTGGCCGTGTTTACCGTTAGCACAGACTGAGCCACCCAAAGCCACCCATCCACAAAAGAAACTTCCAGTCGACCAGCCAGGCAGAAGGCAGAGCTTGCGTCAATGTCATAAAACTTTCTCACGTAAGTCAAATTTAGCTGTTGCTTATCCCCCAAACAAGCAGAACAGATTGCGGCTCATCCCTGAACATCGACTGAATATTACGAGATGTATTAATACGACTTAATGGCCGCATTTAATTCCAAACTTTAGCGTTTATGTCACATTAAGCCCTTGTTTAATGAAGCTATAGCGATATTCCTTAATGAAGTGCATCGGGAAACTGTCAACATGCTCGGCTTATACGCTTACTTTTACACCTAACTATATGTGCCGATTGTGTATGTCATAATATAAAGCATTTATGGGGCTGCAGTAAATATACGTTTGCCAAAAATATACTAAGTAAACAAAGGAATTCACCTACATTTTCCAAGAATCGCACAGGGGAAGTACTATACACCAAAATTTTATTATTCAGTCAATTTGTAGTATATAAATATTCAGAATTTCAAATCTAAACAATATTCCCCTACGCTAGATCATATATATCCCGTCACATGGGAACCCGTGACGAAAACATATTCATGACGTCAAGGGGTATATCACAAATTTCGAAGCTTTACGTCTGCAAATAAGCATAACGATATGTAGAGCTCTACAAATAGAAGAAGAAGGAAGCCTTAAAAAAAAAACACATATGTACATATATATTTTTTATCTGAAATGTATATTTCTTTTGGTGCTGTACAATTGTTTTGTTTTGATTCGCGATAGTTCTACGCCTACAAATATATGTTGCATATAATAAATATATTTCATTTTTATGGTCTCTTTGCCAAGAACTTTTTAATATACCTATTCAAAGTAAATCCAGCTATTTTTGTGCTAATTCTAGATCAATTTAGCTGTCTAGCATGAATTAGCAAAGCTCGCAGAGCTCATCAAAATGTATTTAACATATTTTTTGTAAAATTTAACAGGTTTCAAGTGTTGCCATAATTAAACATGCACTCATTATTTTTAAGTATTTTCTTTACATTCAGTTTTGAATGCTCGAAAACGTTCCCGAATTTAATAAAACATCTCGCTACTTTATATAATTTTCTCTATATACAGGTATTTATGTATGTATGTATGCCTAAATGCCATAGCAACAGTTAATGTTTATATATCCGCTGTTGCCAATCTATGTATGTGTTTGCCAAATGAAGCAAACTTTTAAGCATGTGTGTCAAGCATACGCACTGTTGCCGCTGATAGCTACACAGCGCCCCTTGGCACCCCTCGCAGCTAACTCAAGCGAAAGGCGTTAAACTTATCGTCTTTCAAATTATCAATGCCTGCTGCCTGTAGAGTTGCCAATTCATGTGATTCATTTAAATCGTATTCATTAATATAGTACATCTAAGAGTGACAAGCGACTTTGAACCTGGTTAAAGAGCAACTTCTAATCATCTTATCTTTCGCCCTCGCACTCTTCATATTTCGCTATTTCTTTAAAGATTGCAATACAAAATATTCCGAAATAAATGCAAATTATGCTTTTGAATGTGAGCAGCAACTGTACCCGATACAGGAACGACTGTCATTAGTTTGGCTTATCGCAAACGTGATAAACCACATGTGACTAACGAGCAGATCACGTTTTTCGCTGATGTATTTGGCACAGGAGCATATAAAATGTTTCTATTTCTGTGGCGTGGCAACAATTATATTTATTATATTTACCATCAAATAGGCCATATTAATACAGTTATATTACCCAATCAATAATATATGTATATAAACGCCGATAAATAATATAGCCAAAACAGCCAATGACCGCTATAAATCAAATTACTTCCTGAACTACATATTGTCGGGGGTCGATCAGATCGTGCTGGCTGAAAGGGAGCGTGGGAGTATATAAAAGAACTCCTTGATGTCTTTACATAGAAGAATCTGTATATATAGCGTTATAGAATGCATAAATTGTATTGCTAATATCAGCATTGCTAATAAGTGCAAAGACTTCAATTATAATACAATTATTATTGCTAATAATCAGCATGAGAACTATCATTAAAAAAAAAAAAAATAGATAAATAAAATAAGAAATGATTATAATATCATTAGAATAATGATAGTAAAATTTAAAAAAACATATGTAAAAAAATATAAAAAAAATACTAATACTCATACTAATACTAATACGAATAATAACATTAGGAAAACCAACAGTAGTAAGCAAACAAATGTTTTTAAGCACCTCGTTCAATTAGACCTCAATAACAACACACTTGACCATCAAGATGAGTAATATGGGCAACTGGAAAACCATGCCAAGAATAGTTTCAGCTGTCGCCATCGATGGCGCTATTTTTACAAACAATTCAGCTTTAATTAAGATTAAGTATTTTACAACCGACTGCAATTAAATGTCATAACAAAATACTACATTCGGCGGAATGCGCCAGACAACGCACGGCTATTGCCCCTCGTCTCAGCCAATGGGCATTTATCTAATCAGCTTATCAGTCATACTGGGCGAGAGCGAGTGTCTCACGCCTCGAATTGGGTGGGCAAGGCATGCTCAAGGCGCCACAAAGACCCACATTCTCTCAACTGACGGCCGCTTATCTCCGGGGGGTTAGCAACCCGAGCTCCTCTCTTTGCATGACAGCAATCGCATACTTCATGTGACACGAGTAAATGGTGGGCAAAATGGTATTTGCCCATTTTGTAAGGAATGTACAAAAATAAACTGGGTAGGTACAAAAATAGCTTTGGTGCATAGCTAAAATTAGCTCAAGGTAAAAAAGCAAATGTTGACAAAATCTGCATAAATAGCAAAAACCATAAGCAACAGCGCAATAATAATAACAAATCGCGGAAAATTTTATATCAGCAATAAAAAGACTAGACATATATGTGTGTGTATATGTATATGTGTATACCTTAGAGACCTTATCAGACGACGCAGTTCCGAGGAAAAACAAAAAGTCAAGTGCGCCAAGTTAAAGCCCAACCGAATCAGGAGGGGAACTACCTGAACAGTAGCGCCATATATGGAAAGTATTTAATAGGCTGGCGAAATTATTTTTAAGTATTTGCACGACAAACAAGAGTTTTATTACTGAGTAAGTTATGTGAATTATTGAGGAATCGAACCAAAAACTATAATCAGTGCTGCATGAAGTTCTAGATTAAGATAATAGTTGACAGTCTCTATAATTATTTTGCCTAGCATTATAAAACAATTATTTCGATTTGTTTTTCCATTTTTTGCATAACCCAGTTTTCTTTTTCTTTTTAATACCAATCATTTACATATTTATAAACAAAATAAAAAATGTATAAGACGTTTAATTGACATATATATATATATAGTATATACACTAGCGAATTGAGCCATTAAAATAATAATTATTGCAAAAAAAAAAATATTTTACAAAAATTATTTTTACATGTTCAATTAACTTTGATGGTATTTAAATCGATTATATTTCTATGGATTTCTCAGTCAAATCAGTACCGCTGGAACGATGACACCAAAGTGGAAAGTTTCAATAATACTTTTGTATTCTCTTCTAATCGAAAATGTTTACGTAATTAAAATTGAATCCAGCTGCTTTGCCATCATCTTTAATCTCTATTTTTCAGACAAAGGCCAGTGTGAAGTTTACAAATGTTAAATGTGGATCTCTTGAACCAAGCTTGACCACCATCGATCAGTGTCGCCTTCATGCGATTAGCCGCAACAAAACCGTCCTAAACATTGCGATTAATTTGCTGAAGGCAGCCAAACAACTAGAGGTCCATTGGCAAACGAAAGTATGGGGAAATGGCTACAAGCCCTGGTTAGGGGAATATGATATCGACTTCTGTGGCTACTTACGCAAACCTAATCATCCAGTGTTCAAAATATTGTATGACGCCATCAAGCCCTTCACAAACATAAACCATTCGTGTCCCCTTTCGGTGAGTAAGAGACGAACGGTTTAGCTCACTGATCATATGATCTATCTATGCTATCTATCTATCTAATCCAGGGCATGCTTTATATTAAGGACATGTACTGGGACATCTCCAACTATAAATTGCCTATGCCATCTGGAGACTATTTAGTGCTTCTCACTTGGAAACAGAACAAAATTCCCTGCATGTACACGAATATATATTTCAATTTTAAGCAGGATATTATTTTCGATTGACTATGTTCTTGAAAAATTAATATAAATTGAAATATCAAATTTAAATGCAATTACGTATTGTCAAATATGAGTTTCTTAAAACTCAAAATAAAAGTTCCATTACAATGCTATGATTTCTTTTAACTTGAGTATATCATAAAAGTAACTGAACCAAAAAAAATATACTAACATAAAATATTTTAGACTCTGCATAATGGAATAACGCTTCAATGAGCAATGAGAAACGTTCGTTACGTATTCATGCAATTGGGTGAGTTATTATTATTAAAAAATTTGGGCATTGCCATAAATATTGAAAACGGATCAGTTTTACTTTCAAATTTTGGTTTTTGATTTTGTTTGTAATTAATGATAAATGGCATTTTCTCTGATTCAACTGATAGAAAAATAATCACAATAAAATAATGATACTTGAACAAAAGTATAAATATATATATTTGGCTTCCACAATGCTCAATTTGCGAATTTTTCAATCAACGTTGTGCCAATGACACCAATATGAGAATGTTGAGCAGTGGTTTCGTTTTTCTCCCTCCAGAAATTATGGATGTTAATTTTAATTGATGTATGTTACTTTTAGTAAATTAGTTTAATTTAATCTGTAATCTGTAATCAGAAATAGAACTGTGCTTTTATCGAAAAGAAAAAAAGAAAAAGGACTTAACTTGTTCTGAAACTGAAGAACTGCTAACATTGTACCTCGTAAAATCTGACGCAATAATATTCTAGTTTACAAATTCAAATTTGAATAAGAAAAATTTTAAAAGACTAAATATTCTAGTTTCAAATTTTCAGAAAAGGGAAGTTTAAAGTTGCAATTAAATTTATTTTGCTGGCCATTATAAATTTTCTAAAAAACCTATTAATATTTTAGATTATTTTTTTCAAATGTCAGCGCATTTCATATCCAAATCAATGCTGATACGATATATACATAGAGGTCTACACGTAATTACTCCACAACTGAATTGTAACTGCGCATTAGACAAGCCATATATGTATATGTATACATACCTACATACATATGTACATAAATTAGGAATATGGTACGAAGGCCAACTTATCAGGCATAAACCCAATTTAGGGCAGACGCCTGACAATGATTTAGTCGCTGGCCTCTTGCATCAGCCATTTGAGTTTAGCGATTAGCAATTAATTTGTCAGTTGATTAGCTTTTTGTACAACTGCTGCAATATTGCGCGCTCGTCTTTAAACTGAGTTGAATTTGAAATTCGTATTTGAAAGCGTGAATCATGCTTGACGCGTACTTTGCTCTCATGTCTCGTGTCTCGTGTCTCGGTGTCTCATCAGTTGTAGAGGAAATGGGCATTTTCTAATGTCTGATAAGATTTGCTGCTCGCTTTTCACTGTTGTCAGTGGCTGCAGCTTCTTGGCGGATGTGGCCATGGCCATATATGGCCAGAACTGATTCGCCCATCTCAGTGCGATTGCCAATTACACACATTACTCATACGTACATTACTCATACGCCACGTAATCGCCCAGATGCCTATCGCACAGTAAATGATAGTCCAACGGTTATTTTTTACCGTTCCACCGCTACGTTACGCTAGGTCAGTTAATAGCTAGGCTGTCAGCTCGTCTGGTCTATATGCTAATTGCTACGATTTTGTAGGTGTCGATGTCGCTGTTTCTCCCTCTCCCACTCTATCTCTCTCTTTGTCTCCGTTACTGTTGCCGTGTGATTGTCGCATAAGCATACGAAATTTATGCACCTCACGGACTTCAGTTTACCTGCCCCGCACAGTACGGCAAGTGCCGCGCATCTAACGGATCTTTCCCATCTCAATTGCATATGAGATACATCTGCTGGCTGCTCCAGTTACGCCTCAAGTTGGCTCCGCCGTATGCGCATTTTTAATGCGATTCGTGCGCTCCGCCAAACTGGCGACACAATCAATTCCAACAGCAAAAAATTTGCATCAGAACGTTCTATAACTGTTCATTGGGGCAACTTCCTTTGTCTGCGGCCAAATATGATAAGAGGAAACAATTCGGAAAGTTTCGGAGCTAAACTCAAATTGTCGAAGCTTCAATGCACTTGCATGGCATGAAGTGAGAGATATTTAATATGATGAATACAATAGTTAGATAGATAAATAGATGGAAATATAGATAGTTGTAAGAATAGATGAATGGTATAAGAGCTCACTCTATGATGTTTTTTTTTTTTTTTTTTTTTTTTTTGTATAATTCTTAACTCATATATATATTGTATATTTAATTTATTGACATATTTGTATTTAGTATATACACTAGCGAATTGAGCCATTAAAATAATAATTATTGCAAAAAAAAAAAATAATAACTAGTATTATTTCTATAATTTCAATTGACTTTGATATTATTTAAATCGATTGTATTTCTATGGATTACTCAGTCAAATCAGTACCACTGGAACGATGACACCAAAGTGGAAAGTTTCAATAATACTTTTGTATTCTCTTCTAATCGAAAATGTTTACGTAATTAAAATTGAATCCAGCTGCTTTGCAATCGTCTTTGATCTCTATTTTTCAGACAAAGGCCAGTGTGAAGTTTACAAATGTTAAATGTGGATCTCTTGAACCAAGCTTGACCACCATCGATCAGTGCCGCCTTCGTGCGATTAGCCGCAACAAAACCATCCTAAACATTGCGGTTAATTTTCTGAAGGCAGCCAAACAACTAGAGGTCCATTGGCAAACGAAAGTATGGGGAAATGGCTACAAGCCCTGGTTAGGGGAATATGATATCGACTTCTGTGGCTACTTACGCAAACCTAATCATCCAGTGTTCAAAATATTGTATGACGCCATCAAGCCCTTCACAAACATAAACCATTCGTGTCCCCTTTCGGTGAGTAAGAGACGAACGGTATAGCTCCCTGATCATATGATCTATCTATGCATCTAATGCAGGGCATGCAATATGTTAAGGACATGTACTGGGACATTTCGAACTATAAATTGCCTATGCCATCTGGAGACTATTTAGTGCTTCTTACTTGGAAACTGAACAAAATCCCCTGCATGTACACGAATATATATTTCAATTTTAAGCAGGATATTATTTTCGATTAATTATGTTCTTAAAAAATCAATTTAAATTGGAATATCAAATTTAAATGCAAAAACTCAAAATAAAAGTTCCATTGTAATGAATATGATGAATACATGTATAGTTAGATATAAAAATAGATGGACATATAGATAGTTGGTATAAATGGTATAAGAGCTGGAAAGCGAATTAAGTTGCAACTAGATATACTAGATCTCTCTATATTGTTTTTTGTATAATCCTTAGGTCATATATATATTGTATATGTATGTGCATATATTTTTCAAAAGAAACGCTTGATTACTTTCCTCGTAAGAACTTCATATATGATCAAATAATATGTATATGCAAAATACATATATCAAAATATTTAACCTAAAGTTCAATCACTTTTAGCTCTCTAAGTTTGTAATCTCTAATCTCCCTATTTTGTAATCTATTTTTTTACTGATCTTTTCGGTAATACCTTATTCCATGATTGTTCTTCTTCTGTTTTCTACATGTTTTCGTTTCGATTCGATTTTCGACTTCCCCCATCCACTCTCTTTCAACTTCTGCGAGCCGAGTGCAGTCAGAAAGCCGATTGACCCAACTAAAATACATAATAAATATAAGTAAGCAAAAAATAAGAAAACACCAACTCAAAATACAAATGTGAATTTACTTTGATTTTTGCGTTGTTTCTCAACTGAATGCATTAAAGAAAACTTACGAGTCTAAGTGAATCGCTTAACGCTACAGGTGATCGAGTATGCGTACGAATATATGAGTATATCTGTATGTGTATGTGAATGTGAATGTGAATGAGTGCGAGTATTTTAAGTCTAAGTAAGTGGAATGCATACAAATTGGATCTGAATTTTGATGAATTGTGCAAAAAAATAAAACAAATATCAAAGCGTGTCGATGTCGATGTCCATTTCGATGTGGATGTCGTTGTATATGCGCGTGTGTGTGTGCGTGTATCGTATTTAATGAGTGCAGGGTATCTGATTGGCATCCTTTAGATTGGCCAGACGCAGCTGCTCCAAGGCGATTTCATGGGCTTTGAAATGATCGCGCGTGGCCTGTTCCCATTCGCTGAGGCCCGTTGAGCTCTTCAAGGCACTTGTTGACGAGCCCGAGCTATAGGTAGAGCTGGCCGGGCTGGAATTTGAGATGTAGCTAGAGCTGGAACTGGAGATGGAACTGGAGCTGGCGCCGCTGCCTGCAGTCTTGATCGTGGCTGCTGGGGTGGCGCTGAAGGTCTGCAGGAATTGCTGCGCCTTTTGGGGCTGCGGGACATAGCGCACCAGGAAGGGATTATGCTCGGCCAGGATATAAGCTTCAGAGCTGGGCTTACTGGGTGCACTAATCTGACTGGGTACTCCAGACTGAATGCGCAAAAAGAAACCGTTCTGCACCTGTTGCTGCTGTGCTATTGTCTGTGGCTGAGCGGGCTGAGCGGGTTGAGCGGCCTGAGCTGCCTGGGGCTTGGCATACTGATAGCTGCCTTCAGCAGATGCTGCCTTCAGCTGCTGCTGCTCGGCCTGCTGGCGCTGCTCCTCCTCTAGGCGCTCAGCTTCCATGCGCTGCTTCTCCTGCTGTTCCAGGGCAATGCGCTCAGCTTCAAGCATGCGACGTTCCTCCATCAGACGTTTCTCCTCGCGCTGACGCTCCAGCTCCATGAGACGAATCTCCTCTTGACGCTCCTGCTCCAGCTGTGCGGCCTGCTCACGCTCATCGTAGCGGATGCTGTCCTCGGATTTCACCTTGACTTGGTTAAAGTTGTCGGGCTGCAGGTTCTGTGCTGGGGTCTGGGCGGACACGTATGCTCCAGAGCTGCTGGCATCGTAGGTCTTTACGCCGGATTGGGGTGCTGATGTGGGCAGAGGTGCATAGGATGGCTGCTGGGGCTGTGGCTGGGCATCTGGCTGAGCCTGGGGCTGGGGCTGAGCCTGTGCCTCCGTCGCTTGACGCAGTAGGGCTTCCTTGTATAGCTTGAAATGTTCCTCGCGAGCGCGCTGCACTTCAGGCGTATCCTCGATGGCCTGCTGTTGCTGCTGCTGCTCAGTTGGAATCGGAATAGTTTTCACAAGCTGTTCCTGCTGCTGAATAGGCTGTGGCTGCGACTCCAGCGACTCCTGTGTCTGCTTCTGCTGCTGCTGCTGCAGTGCCTCGTTATAGCGCCTCAGATGTTCCTCGCGTGCGCGCTTCACTTCCTCAGTTTCCTGCACGGGCTTGGGCGATTCCAGGGCAGCATTGGTCTGTGACGTGAAGGCATACTGCTTGACCAAGGGCTGTTCGTTCTTTGCAAAGGGCACCACTTGGGACTGCTGCTGCGGCTGGGCGGTAAAGATGCTCTGCTTGACGTAAGACTGCTGTGGCAGCGCTGCCTCAGCATTGATCACCTTCAGGCGCGCCTCGTTCCAAATGCGCATTTGCTCGTCGCGCACACGCTGCAGCTCGGGACTCAGGCCGGGCACCGCTTCAAAGGCATTCATCTTGATGATCTGCTCCAGTGGCTCATATTGCGAAAGGATGTTGGCCGTTGGCTGCTTGCCCTCGGCGCGCAAGCGCTCCAGCTCCAGGCGCAGGGCATTATAGCGCTGTTCACACCAGGCACGGAATAGGGCCAAATGCTGCTGCTGCTGCTGTTGTGGTTCCACTTTAGCCGAG
Source organism: Drosophila mojavensis (assembly GCF_018153725.1). NCBI lineage: Eukaryota > Metazoa > Arthropoda > Insecta > Diptera > Drosophilidae > Drosophila > Drosophila mojavensis. The sequence continues at coordinate 4,760,857 of NW_025318906.1, read as the reverse complement.
GTGCGCACAAAATTATTGTCGGGCTGGGCCACGGTGCGTATGCCGTACAGAGGCTCCGGATAGTTGAAGGCAATCAGACGCTCGGCTCCATTGCTGTCCAGATAGCGCGTATAGCCTTGCACAATTTCGCTCTGCACAGGGAATTCGCCGCGTGCCGGCGCATAGGCCAGCAGATTGGTGCGATAGCCAATGGAGTGCGCATGCGCACCCAATGCCAGCAGGCTGAGCAGCAGCAGACGCATCTTGGTGGATCCTCGTTGGGAATGGAATGGGTCTAGGACTAGTAGGACTTTTGGGTTTTTTTTACTTGAGCAACGACAACAAAAAAACACAAAACTTCACTACAACTTCGACGACTTTAGCTGGGAGACTGTTGGCTTTCGGTGCCGCAACCGTTGCCTTTTATAGTCTAAAGGCTAAGAACCGCAAGGGCGCAAGTTCGCTGCCTTGTCCTTGGGCTAACCCGTTTGGTTGGCATGAGGATATGCCAATAAATATTTTGTTACCCCAGGTCCAGTGAATCGGCACGCAGATATCGCATCTCCGGTCTAAGGTATCTGATCTCGCTTCTCAGTTTGTCAGCCAGTCGGTTTGTCTGTCTCGCTGTCTGTTCTCGAACAGTTAATTGAGGCGAGTCTTGGCTGTCAGTCCTGTTGGTTCTTCTTCCGTTATGCTGGCCCGTTCCATTCACCAGCCGCTGCCCCAAGGTCAGCTGATGTGTATTTTTAGTAGCAAGGCCTGCCTGTGTTGCATGTTATGGCCCAATGCATAAATTAAGCCCAGCAAAGGGCAGCTGCAGCTGCAAACACTGAGCTACAGTTGCATGCTCAATCCCCCAGTTCGATTTATCAAATAGCCAGAGCATAGCTCGGGCCTTGTAGACGACTTTCGGCCATTATTATTAAGAGCGTCTGTCATTTGTCAAGATATCAATTGATGAAGAGAGCTGGCCAGTTGAGGCCCAAATATGGCGTGCACTTATTTATAGACGCAACTGTTGTACAGTCGCCGGCCAGACGCGCCTGCAAGACGACCCGTTCCCCATCTAAGGGGGCACATTGACAGGGCTTAACCGGTTCAGAGCATCTCGGTTGCGGCATTTTATATTAAATACGAATCGGCGCCGTTATATGGGCAATTCACAGACTTATATACATACATTGAGTACATAAAACAGTGCTATATATATGTGTATATACATACAATATGCAAGGAAAGTCGCCAAGGGTGCCATAAAATAAATTATGCAAATTAAATTATTCGCCGGCCTCAGGAATGTGAAAATCAATTGGAAATTTTTGTGGCTCTTAATTGATATAAAATTTTAATTATTTTTTTCATTCGGCTGTCGTTGACAGCTGCTGTGAACTGCAATACTGATGTGCAATAATTATTATATTTAATTTTGTATTAACATTTAAGGAGGCTCGCTTTGTTATTGTCGGAAATATCATAAATATATACAATATATAATATAAATATTTAATTAGAGTGGAGATAGAGATAGATGAACATGTGTTAGGTGCGAATTTAAGCACCTGCGTGTGTCTATATACATATATGTATATGTAGAAAATAAGCGGCGGAATATAGTTCCATAAAATTAGTTTCACAGAAAAATAAACTAACACGCACAATTAAAGAAAAAAGCGTTAAAAAAAATGTTTAAATAAAAATTTATATTAAATTGTTACTCAAATCTCAAAATAAATAAGTTTACGTAAAAATGATACTAATTATTATTGACATTTAATAAATATTTGCACAATTAATTCTAAGCTCAAATGGACGTAAAACATTGTTATCAATTTCTGTGAAAACGTTTAAATGAAACGTGATTTGTTTTAATAAATGAGAGAAAGAAATGAGACAAACAACAAACAAAATTTTCCAATATTTGTTTATTTTGAAATTAGATCTCAAAAATTGTATCCCACTTATTATTTGTTTGAATATTTTCTAGAAACATTTTCTTCCCAGACATTGCAAATTAAATTAGTTAATCAACGACCAATAAAACTTTATTAAACAATAATAATTACAAAAATAAATAAAACAAAATAATTAAATATTAAACAAATCAAATTAAAAACCAAAACAAAATATAAAAGCAATTAATCATCGAATAAGAAATTAATAATTAAATGATGGAAAATAACGCAGAAATAAAAAAATTTATATACACTTAAGCAATGCAATAAAAATAATATAGAATAAAATAAGTAAATTAAATAATTAAAGTAATACAACATGTAAAATATTAATATTTATCAATTAGTAAATTAGCAAAAAATATTTTATTATTAATATAAAATATAAAAAAAAATAAAAAAATAAAAAAAAGAAGAAATAGAAAAAAAATATATTTAAATTTATAGAATACACAAATTCCACAAAAGCGTGTAGCTAAATAAAAACAAAATAAAATACTAATATTAATTCACTTCATCATCCAGCAGCAAATCCAATTCTCTGCAGCTGCAGAGGTCAAAGAGGACAAACGGAATTTATGGAGCCGACTGAGAGCATAAGAAATATGAATAAAATATACTATATAGGCCACATCAAACTCTGCAAGCCACACCTAGCCTGGCATCTAGAGCAGTTGATGAAACACCACATGGAGCCAACCCGGGCTCACCTGCGCATCACATGGCATTCATCACATTCTTGGCACACATGGCTTTAATCACGTATTGTCAATCTTAGCACTTGGCAGTGAAACAGATCACAAGGCAGGCGAATTGTGATACCTCCATAGTAGCTCTGACTCTTTATGAATATGGGCAATTATTTAAGATTTTCACGGAAGTTGGTTTATTCATTTGTTTGGCAACTTTCACACAGAAGGCCGATTTCGTAAGACATTTGGCAAGAGCTTGTTGCCAAGTATAAAGATTTTATTTATAGCTATAGATTTCATATGAACTGACCACAGTCACGCTGCGACAGCGGCAGCGGCAGCGGCAGCGATATTGGCGTCTACGTCGACTGCGACGTCACATGCTCGCCAGAGAATTTCTGGACCTGGAACAGACTTTCATCAATTTAATATTTTCGTCTGTTTTTATGGCTTTTTGGCTACTTGCGTCACTCTCGCAATTTATTTTAATTATTTTGTTGTCCACGCGCTTCAAACGAACTTAAATGGATGCGAAATGGAAACGGAGGCACGTCCCATTTAATTAGAACAACGGTTACTCTACTTCATGCACGTTGCGCCTTATCTTATCAAACAAAAATATATACCATTCGATTAGCCAGGCTAATTCTCAATGTGTGTGCGCTGTACGACGTGTGCTACCGGCTACCGGTGTTAATTACCATTTAATTAGCATTCATTAAGATGTCTGCTCCGCACATACAAGCATACATACATACATAAATCAAAATGAAACCACGCCATAACTTTGCAGCTTTTTAAGATGTTTTTCCTGTTGCTGTCACCGAACCTTGACAGCAATAACAAATCCTTAAAGCACAGCCAGCGATTTATGGAAATTTTATTTTGTTTTTGCTTTCAGCCGAATTTCATGACAAGGCAAAAGCTAATGGCCAATAAACGCACTTGAACCATGCCGCAAAAAAAAAAAAAAATCATCAAAAGCGAGCCACGCTCTGCGGCTCACGTGCGACGCGGCTTAAGCCTTTAGTTATTTGGTATTAGCGATTACGCATAAATTTATGCATATTTAGTATGGATATACATATGTATGTGTGTGTGTGTGAAACAAAAAAAACCCATACTCAAATGAGTCGAGAGTCAGACCCAGTTCCAAGCTCCAAGTTCCAGTTAGCAGCCAGACGTCATAGTGCGGAACTTTCGGCACTGCAGCTGCGTGCAAATTAATTGAAAAATTTCATGCCCCCTCTGACCCCCGAATCAGTCAACGCTGTTTGAGCTCAATGAAAGCAAACAAATGTGTGTACTTGAGCGCTAAATACCCTGCAATTAGTTGAGTAAATATATATTATATAAATATGTATACTATGCATAGCTGTTAAAGCTTTCTATATTTCATTATCAATGCTTATTAAATCAAGCGCTTACATCTATATATTGCTAATGCTTAATGTGTAAACCTGGTATACCCTATTTTAAATTAAAAATTAAATGGTAGTTTAAATATTCTCATTTCATCCACTCCAAACCCCTTCAAAATTAAGCAGGGTATCAGCCACTGGCCTCAATGAATTTTTGTGAATGGTAAAAAAAAAAGAGTCAGCAAAAATGTTTGTGGTTTTTTTTCTAAATTAATTTGTTGGCCAAAAAACCCAGCAATTTATTTTTTTCCCTAAGCTCCTTAGTTAGGATTTTACTTTAACTAAATGTTGCTAAATAATGAAGCGGCAACAAATTTTGTTAGCCACATTTTGTGTTTTGATCATAATTGTGGCATTTTGTTTCATATGCTGCGGAATGTTGGGCAATTGGACATTTTGGGGCTTTGGTTTTTGCATTGCTTTAATTTTAAAAATAAAATTGTTGGTTATTTTAAAAACAAAGCTTCAGCGCCAAGGCCATTTATTTTCATGTACAAAATATTCTTTTTATATACGTTCGATAAAAATGCTTTGTTAGTGCTGAGCCGCCGCCATGGTAGCATTTACGTCATTTGCCGAAATCCGTTGAAATTTGACAAGAAAACGAGTTTCATACTGACCCATGGGGAAGTTCCCCCGCCACCAGACAAACAACATTGAAGCGTGCTCCAATTGCGCGCACTTCGTCCGGCTCCACTTGGCCATTGGCCACTGGCCACTGGCTCTTGGCCAGACGCCTTGCTCTACGCAGTTCCGTTTCATGCTCGGCCGTACAAGCAATTACTAAATAAATACATCAATTAGAGCGCCAACGCACAGTGACCTACACGACGCAACGTCGAGCGCTGAGCAGTTCTCAAGTGCAGCTTATAACTGCACTGAGAGAAAAATGTGTTTCTCTGTGTGTGTTATTTGTGTTGATGTTGATGATGATGATGATGATAATGATAATGATTGTTATTATGAATAGTCACAATGATAATACAAATAATTTTTATTTTTATTAATTTATTTTTTCTTAATTTTTATAAAAGTAATAATATTTGATAATGACATAATATATTAATAACAATTATTATTAAAAAATATCATAAATAAAAAATGGAAAATTTAAATTGTAATAATAATGACAACCAAAATGCCAATATTTTAATTCATAAATATATTTATTATATTGTTAATAACAATAACAATAATAATAAATCATAAATAATCCAAATAATTAAAAAAAAAAAAAACAATTACCTGATATTAAAATTTAAATTTTATCTCATTAAATAAACTTAAACTTTTTTACAAAGTCATTCCAGTTTCGCTCAGTGCAGTTAACGGCCACATAAATACACTTCAATCGCAGACAGTCGCTAAATTAATTTGCATTAGTTATTAAGGCCAAGCGGCGCTTGGATGGATTTTGGGGCGTTCTATGAGTTTCGCATTGAATTGAGTTGTCTATGTCTATGGGGGAAGACGCTCACCTGTTGCCCCATCAATCAGCTGCTTAAAGTCGCACTCGAGTCGAGTCACCTCCATGAATGCACCTTAATAATTTGTCCACCTAAGCGCGTAAATAATGACGCGTTTCTTTACAATTTTGGAAGACTGATTAAACATGTTTATTAGGTGTCGCACTTGTGTATTTACGCTTTTAACTGCGACTTTCGCACCACCTGTCCAATCTGTCAACTGTTTCAGATCGTCGCTCATTACAATACGTCGGAGTCTGTTTCTTTGTTACGTTTTGTTTGTTTGTGTTATTTTTTTGCGTTATTCGACAATTTAATTGGATTAAATTCATTTGTTGTGACGCGTACGACCTGTGACTCTCAAACTGTGCCAATGACTCTAGAACTGTGCTGCGGAACGAGGGGAGCTTGAGCAGAAAAAAAAAGACTTTTTACTGTGTGTTTCATTAAAATATCTCAACTGAGACTCCAGTTCATATAGGCAGCTACATAATATGGTGATCCATTCTAGCTGTTGCCGAGATATACCCTATTTTATGCTAATGCAAAAGTATGTAGCATGCTTCAATGATATGATAGTAGTTTAAGTAGATAGGTTTACATTTTTGTTTAAAACATTTATTTTCTGCATTTACTTTACCGTTAGATTTAAACAATATTCAATCTTGTTATGGGCAACTACTACAAATACTTAATTGTCTACGCTTGACACGCTTACTACTAATAATTTGCATTAATTACACACCGTAATTATAATATTTATAATTATAATAATAATAATAATAATAATAATAATAATCATCATCATCATCATCATCATTGTAATATAACGTAATAATAATCAAACTTTTGCATATTTGTTCATACGGAAATTAAAAACGGAACACGCTTAATTAACACACATACAGCCATACATACATACATAGATACACACACGCACACTCGCTCACACTCACACACATACAATTTAATGCTATTTGTAAATGTTTTGTTAATTTGTTTGCTGTTTCTTTTTACAATGTTTTTGTTGTTGCTTTTTAATTTATAGCTTAACTATGTTTTTATTATTTTGTGTTTTTTTTTTTTCCCCTTTTTTTTGTTTTATGCTTAAAACTATTTAACTTAAACATTGATTTGATTTTTCGTGAAACGTGTTGAGGTTATAAATTCCATTTTGTTGTGGTTGTTGATCTTGCAAAGGATTCAAATTTGGAAATATATTTTACAATAAAATTGAACTAAGAATTGAATCTTCTCTTCATGTTCTTTAATAAAAACAAATAAAAAACAAAAACACTTGCAGTGCAAAGAAATTGGATAAAGTTGCAAAAAGTTAAGAAAATATCGAACGAAATACTCTAATGGAGGGCCTTCTCTTATCTCTCATCTCTTTTTAACAATACAAGCGGCAGCTCCCTGGCTGAACGATTTTCGAGAACTCCTTAGCCGGACTGAACAATTTTCGAGTAATCTTTCTACATAATGAGCTATACACGGATTGGAGCAAGTAAGGCGGGAGCACGTTCGCATTTAACATCTTAAATGCAGTTGGGCAAACAGTTTTCACATAATGGGATCCGGACCCTGGCCCTCTAGATCGGAAACCTGACTCTGATAGAGCAACGCATCTTGATACGCCTTCTTCACGGCCTTGCGCTCCGCTGGCTTGCGCGACTCCACCAGCTTTTGCTGGTCGAGCTGCTTGTCGATGCCCAGGATGTCCAGCTTATTGGCGGGCAGCCATTGCCACGTCCGTTTCACGTCGAAGAAGAGCACCAGAAAGACAACATCATCCAGACAATTCTTGCGCAGGGCCAGCACATCCGTTGGTGGGGCCGGCAATGGCACGCCATTGTAGACGAATCCCTTCGGCGTTTTGGGATCTAGGATCAGTGCGGGATACCACGGATAGCCACGGCATTTGGCCCACACCAGTTGCAGTGGCTCCAGCGCTGCCTTCTGGTTGCTATTGTTGTGCCGCACATGCACCTCGGTCGCCGTCTCCTCCAGTTCGTGGTGCGCTTTGCTGGCCTTGTTGTTGTTCGTTACGGTGGTTGCTGTGGTGGTGCTTCTTCTCGACTTTATGCTGTTCACTAAAGGCGACGCATTGGGCGTGGCTGATCGCAGTTTGCCCGCCTTGCGCAACAGCGGCGGCGGCGTTGCCGTTGAGCTTGTCGATTCACTTAGATTGTTGCGCCGCTTGCCACGCCCACGAGCGGCTGCCATGGCACCGCCACGCCCTTGCAATGGCGTGGGTGTGCTGCGCGTAACTCGCGCATTTTTCGCATCCAGCTGGCGCTGTTGCTGCTCCTCCTCATCCTCCTCGTCATCGTCCTCCTCCTCATCATCGTCGTCGTCATCGTCGCTGTCGGAGCTGCTGTCACTGCTGCTAATCGCCATGTTGCCATTGCCCTGCGCATTATTCAAGCTCGCGTGCTGCAAGTCCATGGCATCTGTGGTGCAGTCCTCCTGCGAATCGTCGCGCATCGCATGCGCCTTCGTGCTATCCGAATCGCCGTCGTCGCTGTGCGCATCGCCATCGCTGGCCTCATCGCTATCGAAGTCCGAGCAGCTGCCCGACATGCTGAAGTCCGAGCAACTGCTGCACGGACTGCTCGACTGGGAGGGCGCATCGTCACTCTCGCTAACATCCCGCTGATTGTTAGCTCGGTACACACGAAAGCTGTCTGGAATGCGCTCGAATGGCAACGCCGGATCCGCCGACGCTAAGGCAGGTATAGACTGAACCGTGGTCGGCGTCGTCATCGTCGTTGCTGCTGCCGCCGCCGCTGCTGCTGCTGCCGCTGGGTTCGGTGACTTCTTTGGTGACGTCGATGGCAAACGTCGAAAACGGGGTGGCCGCTTAGGCGACTTGGACATGCCCAAGCCTGCACCCAGGCTCAGGTTCAGCTTGTTGCTCATGGACAGCGCTGCGGAGGTGAGGCTGGAGCCTGCCACGCCCATGCCAACTGCACTCGCTGTGCTGTTGTGCGGCGTCAATGCAAAGCTGCTCATGGCCGTCGGCGTCGCAGTCGCTGCATGCAGCGAAGCATTCATTGCGCTGGAGGCGGCGGTGGCTGCGGTTATCGTCGAACTCGAACTGGCGCTCGTCGACTGTGTGCTCAATGACTGCGAATTGTGGTGCTCCTCCTTGACAGGCGTCGTCAGTGGCTCCGATGGTCTCTTGAGTGCCGCCTGCGACTTGCGGGTCAATAAAATGGCCGTTCTAAAGGATGCAAAAAGTAAGCGAAAAGTGAATAAGAATTGAATAATGCCCGTGAATTATTTCGAGAGAGTATACCTTGGACTTGGAAATACCTTTTAGCTAATATAAATCTTATACTCTGACCTATTTATCATGTTCTCAATTTTGTTATTCTCATAATTTAATTTCGCAAATGTATCGGCTATGATTCATATAATTTTAGATTGTGACGCACGGATTATCTTCTCTTTTTGGACAGTTCAAAAAACCTCCCCATCTTTGCTTATTTATCTGGGGTACGCCCTCTTAATTGTACGTTTTTGGCGGTATTTTCCCTATACTTAAAACTCACTTTTTGGGAACTCCATCTCAGCTTCTGCTATACAACTCAAATTATTAAGAGCTACTGGGATAACTACGGAAGTACTCTTTCAATGCTATATATATAGAATAACTATCCGATTATATATATGCCCACACTATTTATAATAACAGTACTCAGAGATATAGTTACTATAAACTACCTATGCTATACATAAATATATATATATAGATAATTGGCAACTCTTCAAAATCTGACAACCGACTATGCTCGACTCGACGACATATTCAATCATACACGAATATAAAATGGAGCTTCTTTTAAGACATATACAGGCAATATTAAAGACCTCGACCTATTCTAACGCACCTTCGATTGATGCCCACGGGTGAGCTGCTGTTGTTGAGACTCTTGACAGGACTGCAGGGCGGCGTTTGAACCATATGACCAGTGTCTTTGCTGACATTATCGTCCGCCATCGAGTCGTCATCCGAGTCATCCTCGTCGTCCTCATCTTCATCATGTTGCTGGCTCTGCGGCACATCCTGCGACTCATCTAAATCCATGGCGCTGCTATTAAGACGTTTGCGCATTCGTTTCTTCGAGGGCTTCACTCGCGTCTCTTCGTTGTCATCGTCGCTTTGTGAGTTTGCGTGTGATGCATAGCGCTAAAAGGAATTGCCATTAATCTACTAATCCACTTGGAATATGTGCAATTGTATACTTACCGCTGCAAAGCGCGCCTTTTGCAGGGTTTTGCGCATTCGATTGATTTCCAGGCGGATTTGCTTGATCTTTTTCGTCCGGTAGCTGGGATTCTTGAGCACCTGTGACTTGTCGGCGAGTATTAGCAGCTTTTGCACCACATCCTCGCTGGGCGGCGCCGACAGTAGTTGTCTTAGTTCCTGCTCCACCTCTCCCTCCACGTGGTCCACATGGATGCGTTGTCCACGCTCCAGCAGGCCATCCCGCTGCAATTCCTTGCGCAGCTGCACGAAGAGCGGCGCTGCTTGATCTCTCATCCGAATGCCAGCTCTATAGAACACTGTATCCTTGTTGTTGTACGCCAGACAATTCTGTATCATCAGATCGAAGTCTGCCTCCAGCTGCTCGAGTTTCGTGTAACGGCAATCCTTGAGCTTCGCGCGCATGGTGCCCAAATCCATGGGCTGCTTGACTATATCCATATAGTCGGGCACCTCGTTGGTGTTTACGGGCTCTCGGAATATCTCCATGGTGTCGCGCGTTTCCAGCGCATCCAGCAGCTTGCTGAGCGCCGATTCAAGCGGATTCAGTTGCAGCATTACAACCTCCTCAGAGATTTTCACAAATGCCACCTTGAGCTTCTCACGCTTACGCACCAGCTCACAGAGCAGACGCGCTCGCTCCAGATCTTGACGCAAGCACTGCCAGTACTTGAGCTGCCGGTACAGTTCCTTCGTGTCCGGCGAGCCTTCGATGCCGTTGCGCTGAATCACCCCATGATTGTTGCCCTGGCTCTGCAGCCGGCGCAGCAGCGGCACTCCGTTGCGATAATGACGCTTTAACGTCCAGTAGGCAATGATGCGATCAAGGAATTCCTTCTTCTTCTGCATGTGCACCATGCCCGCGATCTCGTGAACACGATCCGGCGGTATTGTCGGTATTAGCACCACGGGCGCCGTTGAACGCTTCTTGGCCAGCGCTTTGCGCGCCTCGCGCATCTTTAGACGCGTATCCTCAAAGTCGGGCACATTTGTCTTTAGCTTTGCGTCGGCGGGGGTATGGGCGTGGCAGTAGGCAAACTTCTGCACATGCACCGAGCTATCGTTGTGGCCATCCTTGACCGTGTCCATGGTCATATAGAGGCCCGCCTGCTGGGCGCAGGTGACATGAAAGGCGGCATAGCAGCTGTTGCGATGGCACTGTATGCAAGCGCCCAGACCCTTCTCTTTGCACACATAGCAGGTGAGGCGCCACCGAGCAGCCGGTATGGTCTCAATAGAATCTGCCGGGTAATAAACAGAAATTTGCATTTAGATCTATGTTAATTAGTGGGGTATTTGAGTGGCTTACCAATTGGCTCGAGGAACACGGTATTGGCGAAGCGCACCTCTGGTATCCACAATGCACATACCACGTGCGCCCACTGGCCGTGATCCGTTTGCTTGAATGCTCCGCCCGCATTCGGACAGAGCACACAGTTGACCGCCTTGCTGGGCGATTGAAGGCAACGACGGCACAGCCATTGGCCTTCGGGTATGTAGGGCACACCGTAGCAATCCTGATGCACAGCCAGGTTGCACATGTCGCAGAAGAGTATCACGTTGGTGTTCTGGCACTCGCCATCTAAGCAAATGCAGCACACAGCATCGTCATCCACCTCAACGCCAGTGGGCGTGCCATTTGCGGCTGCCTGGAAGTGAGATTCCTTTTCGAGGCGGTCCATTAGCAACTCCATGGTATCAATGCTAACAGCATTGAGATTTTGCTTGGCGCGCAGCTCGTTCATATGCTCCAGCCAAGCGGTATCCTCTTCGTCCACATCGTATTCTATCTCGCCGTCCAGCTCCTCAGCCGACTTCTCAATGAAGCGATAGTAAGCCAAGGGCCTGGGCGGCGCATCAGGCACATTGTAGTCATTGATCTCACGGACATTCGCAACGGGCACCTGCACCTGTCCCCACGCTGCATTCTCCTCCAGTGGCGGCGCGTCAGCATTCAGTATACAGCCACGCTCCACCAGCTCGGCAAACTCCTCGTCGTCGACCAGTGGCAGCGGCTCATCAATACCCAATCGTACGCTCTTGCCATCAATATTGAAGGTAACCGTACCCTCCTGCTCATTATACGAGACCAAAGATTCCGGATTCGTAGTACTCCTACCATTGCCGCAACCATTTTCTCCTTCAGAATTACCGCCACCTCCTCCACCGCCGCCACTGCCGTTGTCTTTGGGCGTTGAGTGGAGCGCGCGTGAAGAGCGCGCCCTTTTTCGATTAGGCTTGAGAATGGGCGTCAGGGGCTGTGGATTGTCGTGGTCGTAATTGGTGAGATGGCCCTGGAGGCCGACCAATGTTTTATAACTGCGATCACAGTCGCGCACCGGACAGGCGAACGGCGGCTGGGACTGTTTTGATTTCACACCTTTGCAGTACTCCACGACATCAAAGTCGAGTCCCATTGCTGCTGCTGCTGCTGCGTGTTGTATTTGTATTGGTGTTAATCCTGGTGACAAGTGGTGTCTGTGTACGACGTGCGGCTTCTCATATATACATCTTACTTGTTTGTTAACGCAACGCGCGCGCGAATCGCTTGTTTACCCTTGTTATTACTAAATTTTCGCTGGCTTGCGAATTTCTGGCGAATTTTAACAATGTATTTGAGTATTTTACAGCACCGGTTCGGCCAGCATGCCCGCTAGTTGGCTAACAACACTGCGTATATCATTCGATATACTCGATATTTGCTCATCGTATGCAAAATTTTCACCCAAAATGTATAATAAACACAAAGACCATAGGCTTAATCAGATTTGCGTGGTACACTTAGTTGCATAGGCTTGGTTGCAGTTCATAAAACAGTCATGGCATGAGACGTCATTTGACGTTTTACAGCACTGCAAACACGAGCAGCTGCAACGAGCACATTTGTCATAAACAAAACTGCCGGTATCCATATGTCAATTTATTAAATGAAAACAATTCATTAGCATTGCAAGCACACGTTTAATATCGAATAAGCTAAAAATATTGAGTAAATCATAAAAAATTATTAATTTGCGCGGGAAAACAGCTGGAACAGTGCTTGTTAATATCGCCATAGCAGCGTGGAGTTGCCACTTGGTATCAATCGATAGTTGTTTAGTTCATATCGATATTTTTTCATGTCATATCTCGCTTGTGTTGTAGGGGCGACGCGCTTCTCATTGCCGCCATTTGAAATAAACGGAAAGCAGTCAAAAAGTAAAAGTTGTTCTGTTATTTAATTATTTATTGCGCTATTTGTTAAAAGTGTGTGCACAAAATGGACGACCTACTGGGCGTAATGCAAACTGTGTCCAAACTCCATATAGAAATGGAAGCAATACGCAAGGTATACAAAGCGAATTTTACAGTTACATCAAGTAGCGATACTGAACTCGATTTTCTCACCAGACCCATTTTGAGGAGTTGGACCAGTTGTTCTTTGGGATAGCTTCCGCCATGGCGGATGTGAAAATCACTGAAGTTGCAGCAGCAGCGAAGCCCAGCAATAACAGCAGCAACAGCTCTATCACGCCGCAGCAGACGAAGAAGCGAGCCAAGCGTTTGACGTCTTTAGCTGAGGATGATGGCGATGGTAAATTGTGAAATTAAAATCGAAGTGAAATGTTCCATGCTAATTTATATACTAAATAGCACCCGCAGATGTCCCCGATATCCAGGTCCCACAGCGACAGAGCGCTCGCTTGGGTAACGCCCAGCTACTGGCTGCAGCCGGAGAGGAGGAAGAAGAAGAGGTGGTAAATACCACAGGCACGCTGATGCCGCCACCGCCAGCGCCTGCTGCGATTGTAGCTGAGACCAGCATGAGCAGCGGACGGCCACAGCGAGCGGCCAAATTGCGCTCTGAGAAGAACCTCAAAGAGCCGCCGCTAAATGTAAAACTCCGTCGGCCCAGCAATGAGGAGATGGTTAAGATTAAGCTAGAGAGTGAGCAGCGTGCATCACAAATGCATACAATAAAACTGCTAAACGTTCCCACAGAAGAATCTGTGGCTGCCAAAGCACCAGAGCCCGCCGCCGTTGGGTCAAAAGCAAAGGACAACGAGTTGTCTACCACAAATCTGCGTGTGAAGGTCAAGCGTGAAAAAATGAGCAACGACAACGTGGAAGCTACAACCACTACGCTGGAATCAACAAAAACTCTCACAAACGAATCAACCATACTGTCAACAACAACAACAACAGCAAACAGCACCACAACCACAAAGAAGGGTCGCAAAAAGAAGGAAACCCACAAGCCCATCAAAGTGGAGCGCCTCAGCGATCTGGACAAAAATTTGCCAATCGCATCGCGTACACGTCGTGGCAGCAACAACACACGCAACTCCCAGGAGTCACAAGCAGCTGCTCCACCTCAAGCTTCCATCTACGAAGATGCTGTGGAAGATGTGCCCACTGCAGCAGTGCCAACAACTGGTGTTGTAATGAACGAGACTGTAACCTTGCCCAATGCCACATTCGATATCAATATGCCCACATCGAATGCCACAATGTGTCTGGGCGACAATCTGGCTGGCAATGCCACGTTCCAAGTGGAATCCGAAAAGGACAACTCGATGAAGACGGCGCGTGAGGAGAACAGTTTGCCCGATGGGGCGCAGGATACGAGCTTGTTGACCGAGGACGAGTCGTTGCAGGAGGCGCCCAAACCAAAAATTCCTGAGCAGCCCATACCCAAATCCCTGAAGGGCATCAAGCTGCCAGCGCGCACGCACGAACTGTTCAAGTAAGTCATATACGGAATTACAAGTATTATAATAATATATAATTCTCTTCTTTCAGTCCCTTGATGCAGAGCCCCGTGAAAATGCGCGTGGAGGCCTTTGAGAATGCTGCCCAAGCTCAAAATAATCTACGCTCCAGACGCATTAGGGATGCTGTACGTTTTTTAGATAAGCTTTCTCTCTCTTCTTTGTATAATACTCCTTGTTTCAGCTTTACCAGGGCGCGACTGGCTCGAGCACAACGCCAGTCATTGGCAAATTACAGGCTCCAACGCTTGGACGTTTCCTGACTCCTACACAGAGCTCAACCGCAACTCTGACAAATTCAGCGCAGCCCAAGAAGGCGCCATTGAGTGCCTGCAAGGCCACAACGCTAATGAAAACCGCAACGGGTACAAATCTTAAGTCTGCCAATTCGGGCTCCAGCAAGGCCTTAACGCGTGAGAACAGCGGTGAGGACTTCCGCAAGGGTTTGCACCAGCTGGCCGAGGAGCGTAAGAAGCAGCGGGAACAGAAGCATTTGCAGGCGGCACAATTGCGCGAGGCTAAGGAACGTGAGCGGGCGGAGCGTATGGCTAAGCTGGCCAAGGAACGCGAGGAGAAGCGCCTGAAGAAACAGCAGGAAAAACTTCTGGAGGAACGCAAACGCATGGAAATGGAGGAGCTGCAACGCAAGTTGAATCAACAAGAGGAAGCCGAACGACTGAAGAAGGCCAAGGCCAAGGAACAGGAACGCGAGTTGCTGGCGCAAATGAAGCTGCAGCAGCAGCTGCAGTCGGCCAAGGCCAAGAAAATGATGCCGCCACCACCGAAATCGAAATACACATTCGAAATGCTGCACGAGGATGACTCCACCGATGATGAGGGCAAAGTCTCCTACAAGAGGCCACCGGTGCCCACCTGGAGTCGCTGTAAGCTACAATACATCATGTCCTTATTACGTCAATATACTAATGTAAATCTCTTGCAGCTCACGTGCGCGGCGCAGGAATGATACTGCAAACCTTTTGCCCAACAGACATCATCGATAGCTTCTTCTCGGTAGCGCCACAAACGCCAGATCTAAAGAACATCTTCCCCAACATCGATCCCAGTCACTTGAAGCGGAACTCAAGTGTGCTCTGGTCCACGCCTCCGCGCTACTCCGAGTTGCCCAAATACTAGGCAAAGAAGCCATCATGTTTTGTTTAACTTAAGTTAATATTCCAGTTTGCAATCAATTTATCTTATTGTTTCACTCGGCAATTGCCGTTTCGTGTTTTACCATTGCTTCAGATTTAGTTTCGCTACACAAATTGTACTCAAATACATATATTGAATAAATTATGAGAAGATAGATAAACAAAGTTTTAACGCAGCGCCCACTGACCGCAAAATGGAATCAGACGCTCAATGGGGAACCCTCAAGTACCGTTTGATCATCTTTCAATTTGACATTAATACCCAAGAGGCTAAGAACTATTAAAGCTGCCGACGTGCTCAATTATGGCCAGTTGTGAGGGTTTCCCTATTAACAGGTGGCAAACAATAATAAAAAATAAAATGGAATAAAAACTGGTTAATACTGTGAAGGTAAGTGCACAGAAATTTCACTGGTCATGGCCAATGGGTTTTCTGTCTTCGATTTCGATTGTCTTCTTCTTATCACTTGTTGTTTTTTCTCTTTTAAGTTTTTTTTTTTTTCCTTTTTGCTTGGCTGCCAAATGAGGTGACATGAAAAACGAAATACCGCCAGCAAGATTCGTGATCGGCTCCTCTTGTATTTCATGCTCAGGTTGTGGCTGCTGCTGCTGCTGCTGCTACAGCTCCTCCCACTCCTTTTGTGGTGGGTGCAAATGCAATCGTATACTCGTGGTAAGCCGCAAACGCAATTGTGACTCGTGTAATAGAGGCGGTTTGCTCAGCCATCGACGGTGGCGGCGTCGGCACCAGAGAAGACTCCATAGAAATGGAAAACGAAAAATTTCGGGGTTCGAGCATTACAAGCAAGCGTAGGGTATATAAGGGACTAGGGACTCATAAATATGGCAAATACATGCATATAAGAGGATAACATTTTATAAATATACTATTTTGTTGTTTATTGAATTTTCTGTAATCCAAAATATTCGAGTTTAATGAAATGCACAGAAAATTAATTTATATTCACACATTTATGTATGTTTGTATGTATGTGAGTGAGTACATTTACAGTTGCACTTCCAGCTGGAAGTATGCGTATTTCTCTCTCCTTGTCATTTTTGGAAGCACATTTTATATTCAAATTCTCATATTTATGTGTGTGTGTATGTTATGATCTCACAGACAGAAATATGAATTTTTTTCATTCCACAGTAAAACTTCAATGGAACGGGTAGAGTATGTAAAAACATTGTAAGCATTAAAAGCGAAGGACTGCCCTATGCAAACACACACACACTTGCTGTACAATTCCGTTAGTCGCTCTTATATGAACTTGCTATTCCGTTATAATTATTGTGTTTGCGTATTTATATACAAAACAAAATTATGCAATCTCAATTATTGTTATATTATAATAGTTTTACGCACAAATTTTTAAATGAGCTAAAACCCAATAATTAAATGAAAAAACAAAAAAGTTCATTGTGGCCTGAAGCAAGTCTCGAAGCTACGCGGAAAACACATGAATTTAACAGCGTATTGGTTAAATGTTTGGACGAAAGCGAAATGTATTTAGATGCAATCCACCAATAATGTATTCGTCAGCAACCATATTTCGAATTGGCAATGAATAAAACTTATGACAAGAATTATAAAATAATTTTAATATCTAATTAACTACCTTTATTAGAAAAGCAAATTTATTTGGCATTGTATTTGTTGAACGGGTGACGAATGCAATGTGTGCATACTTGTAGGGCATCAAAGGTCTCGCCTATGCTCAATATCTTCCCATTCCTTGTTTCCAGTTTTCATTTTCAATTGCTTAGCGGCCTTTGTCTTTGTGCACGCCTAATCTTGATCTCGTGCGTTTGCAATTTGCGCGGTAATTGTTGAGTACGCTGCTGATTGGAATTTAACTATTTCCCCCACACCGTCTCTCCCACACACTCAACTAGAAGGCAGATGGGCGTAGAGAACATAGAGCAATTGAAGCCGGCGGCTTGTTAGCGGCGTTTGGGCAGATGGAAATTGGCAAATGCCAATCTGCAGTTGCCGCGATTAGTGGCTAATGTGCTGTTTAGGCCAATCTATTGGCAGTTACCTACAATTGAAGTGTACTGCCTTTTGCTTTTTCCTTTTTTTTTTTTTGTCTTTTGCAGTTGGCAAGTGCAGCCGCTCAATTGGATATATTCGATAGGTTGGCACTTTCAATTGTTGTTGTCGTTGCGGCGAGAGTCAATGGCAGCGGGCGCTCGCTCAACTCACCACAGCAGCTTAAGAAACTCACTCAAAGAAATTGAAGTAACTCACCACAGGCCATGCTCAGTGTTGGCTGCATAATCCACATTCAGTATTCGTTGAGCCGCTGTGCGTAGAGCACCTGTTGACGGTAAATGTAGAAACGGTTGAACACTTCGTGTAAGTGTGTGCGTGTGTGTGTGTGTGCCTATGTGTGCGTTAATCTTAGAAAAGTGAATAACTAAACGAGCTGCTTTTGCCGTTGTCGTTGACGTTGCCTTATAAATTAAAAATTGAAAGAAGAAGCAGACGCAAAAGGCAAAATGTAAACGGAATTCGAATGAATGATATTTGAGCGCCGTTGTTGCTATGTGTTCGTGTGTGTCTCTCTCGGTACCTGTGTGTGTATGTGTGTGTGTAGAAAAGCAAAAATACGGCAATAACAACAATAAGCAGACAAAAAACAAAACTTTCTTTTTTTGCGCTACCTTTTACCACCATCTTAAACTGCGTCTTTGTTATTATTGTTGTTGTTGCAAATTACGTGGATTTCGCGCTGTGAAATTTGTTGCAAGCATATTTTTATAATTTGTTTTCGTGCACATCTTTTCACTGTTAATTAAAATAAATGCCGCTGCAGCCAACAGCATAACACAAAAAAAAACTAAAACTAAACGTTGATTAAATATAATGACCTAACTGCAAGGGCAGATACCAAAGCTACTAATTAGCCTCTGCAACTTTGTTGTGGGTTGGCCAAGCCGGATGCCAGACGCGCGTTGTCTTTTTGAAATAAACTTCCAGTTCGCTTCCAGGCAGCTCATTCACTAAACAAAAATGTCTGTAACCTGTCTTTTGCTCAATTGACCAGCTTATGCCGGTTGGCGCGGCCTACACATGTTGGCTATTTCCAATGGGATCGAGCACTAAATTGCCCCAGCACCAATTCCAATCCAATACCAGCTGCTCTTCCAGCGCCAGCTACGTACAGTTAGTTGTTCCATTTTGGCGACGTTGCGCTTTTGTGCCAATTTTGTTTTGTTTTTTTTTTTTTCTTTACAACACTGGCAGCTGCTTTACCCATTAACATTTGCATCTCCGTCTCCCTCGCTCTCTACGGCTATCTTAGATTTTGTTTTTCGATAATTTTTTAAAGCTTTTGCTGCGCATTCCTTGCAGCCGCAAAACCACATTTTCGCATCCGTCTCTGCCGTTGGCTGTCAAACGAGCTTCATCTGGCCATCCCAACGTCCGTATCGTCCGCTCATCCGCTGCCCTCTCCTCTTGCTCTCGCGCTCTTTCTCTGTCATTCGCTGGATCGGCTATTATGTTTATAGAAATTTCAATTTGGTTGCCTTTTTGCCTGTTTATTTGCAGTTTTTGTTGTTTTTTTTCGGAGAAATTTGTTGTGTGCGCGAAATGTAATTGAAAATAACGTTCAATAGACAAGACATAAAGAAAAAAAAAAAAAATATTAAGAAACGTAAATAACGTAAATCCATCAAAGAAAAACTGCTAATGCATTTGGACTAATGATTGATATTTGAGGTAAGCTTTAACAATGGATAACGTGGAAAGTTGAAAGTATAAATTTAGTATACATATTTATGAATCTATGTATGTGGGTTAGTGCTCGCCTTTTGTTTGGTATTCATAAGCCAAGGCCACACTGCTTTAGATCTGATTGATATTGTTCCCGTTGATGGGTACCTGGAATATATATTCGCTCTTATGCAATTCCAGTTTTTGTTCTCTCTAGTTATTGCATTTACCTTTTGTCTGCTTGCTTCTTCCATATATCAAAAGTTTCATCTTCTTCTTTTTCATCATGATTGGAAATATTCCAGATAATGGATACATGGAATATATTCGCTCTTATGCAATTCCAGAGTTTTGTTTTTTTACTTATTGCCTTTACCTTTTCTCTGCGTATTTCGTCCATATATCAACAACTTCGCTTCTTCTTCTTCATCGTCGCATGCAATATCCGAGGCTCAGCTGAAGTTACGCAACAGCGTCCCAAAAATCGCATGAGTCATTTAACTTGGGATGGCAGCCAACTAATTATGAGTCCAATGCAACACTTCCGTTCAAGACTTAAGCCGCATATCGAGACGCCAAGAAAGCCAACTCCATAAACGCCATCCGGACGGATAATGTAAACAAGCGTGTGCTGCTCATGTTGACAGGCGCCTGCGTGGGCAGCTACAACAACTGTTGCCCATTTGGCGATCGCTCACTGGAAACAAAATGGAGTTTAATGACAGCAATAGCAACAGCAACAACAACATCAACATCCACATCACGAGCAACAGCAACACCTTTGCCTGCTGTCGTCATTGTTTGTTTTGATTGTTGTTGTTGCTGTGTGTTTGTGTCTGCTCTCGTTGTTATTAAAAGTAAAACTTTCTATTTCACTTGGAGCAGCCGAAAATTTCAAGGTTCGTCGTATGGAAAAACCTTACCAACTTCCTGCACTCAAAAACTGTTAACAACAACAACAAAATGAACATGTGCAGTCGATGATTTTTCATGACTCAACTTGGCGGCTGCCACAGCTTTGGCTCTTAATGGGCTGAACCCTTTACATATGTGTAAAAAGGGTATATTGTTTGCAAGCTAATATTTGTAACTCTCGAGGGTGGATTAGATAATTTGGAAATAATATTAAAATAAATTAAATTAACTATTAATTTATATTTGTAATTATAATGGTGATAATAATGACAATGATAATCTCGTTTTTGCTGACGAACTGCACAACAGGGTATACCATAGTCTGTCACTTTCTTCGCACTCTGGCTCATTTCGATTTTGGGTCTGGGTTCAGTTAAAAGTCGAAGTTAAACTCTTTTTTTTTTCTTGTTTTTTGTTTCTTTCGCTTTTGTTAGCTGTAAGCGTAATCGAGTTTTAAGTTTCCGTCGCGACTCAGAGAGCAACCTTTGCTCTACAATGCGCAGTGTCTCTACTTGTCTCCCTCTCTCTCTGTCTCTGAATGAGTGCTTTCACTTTCAGCTAAGGCTGCCTCGCAATTGTTTTTGGTTTTTGTGGTCGTTTTAACGATCGTTTGCTTTGCTTCTGATTAGACGCTAATCGACAATTGTAGGGCGTCACGTATACATTTTGTTGTTGTTGTTGTTGTTGCTTCTGTTACACTTATTGGGTAATACCAGCTTAAGCTTTGTAACCATTTTGATTTGCTAATATATTTGGTTTTGATTTATTTGGGTGCGAGATTGAGTTTCACTTTTCCTTTTGACACCTCTTAAAAAAGTGTGCTTAAACTTTCGCTCTTTGATTTTGGTTTTATTTTTTACATCAATCAAAATTAGCATTTCAATCAGGGCGTTTCGTTGCAACAAACAGTTCACTGACAGCGACTATCACAGGCCCCACCTGCTATCGCTGACACGAGGTTATGTAAATGTGGCTTAGAAAGCCGCGGGGCAAGTAGTCGTGCCTTTGATCTGCTTATGTCTTGGGCAATTATGTGGCGTACTCTGATTTATTAGCGTAATTGTGCGGCCTTTTGGCCCCTGCCTGACGTAATGTCTTTCTCTGGCGAGCCACTTAAATGGACAGTGCTCCCCATTAGAGGCACAGAGATAGCTTATTTGTGCCCTGTGTTCTCACGATTCCAAGCGAGTGTCTAACAAAAGACTTAAGCCACAAACTTGCGCAGTAACGCTTTTTAAAAAATTTATCAACTGCCCAGAGCTAACAGAAACTTATTTCTTTCTTTCCTTTTGCAGTGCTTAATATGTAAATCCACAACCGAAAACAGAAGAAGGATAGAAAGAATAGGAAGATGCCACGCCAAAGCACCAAGCAGCCTCACAATATAAACTGACAAATACAAATCCAAAAAAGAAGAAAATATCGAAATTAACTATTCTTGACAACAGCTTAGAATAAAGAGAGGCTTTCTTTTATTGCCGCAAAACCAAAAAAGAAACAAACAAAAACAATTTATGCAAAAATGCGACGAAAGCCACAGAACTTAACACAAACTGAACGGACCAGCAGAAATGACAACAACAACAACAACAACAGTAACGAAAACGAGAAGCAGAAGCAGAAGAGGGAGACGAACAAGCCGCATAGAATACCAAGACAACGACACATGTGGCACTTGTCAGCAGAGCTGCTGTCAATTTCTCTGCTGGTGCTGTCGCTGCTGTTGCTGTTCCACGTTCACACAGCGGGTAAGTCAAGAAGTCTTTAAGCCGTTGCCACAAGGGTGTCTCCAGAGGAGTTTCACATGCGAATTTTGTATGTTTGCCGTAGACAATGTTGAGGCTTCTTTCAGTCAACAAGCTGAAAGGTGAGAAAATTTAAAACCGGGTAGCGTACGAATGGAAAATAAAAAACGCTACAAAGTTGCCAAATAATACGTATACGCATATATAAGACATGTTTATTGCTGATTCAGGTCATATTCTCGAATTCATTTTAATTGAGGAAAGAAAATTAAGACGAATTTGTTGTTAAAGAATTTGGATATGTTTTCTTGTGCTATGTAGATATCAAGCTAAGCTAAGTAGGTTAATAATAAAATATATAGAAATCACTTCCTAAATGTCCTTCTCTTGTTTGCCATCAAATTTTTAGTATATACATGCGAAAACATTTCATAGAAAAAATATTTTGAAAAAATATTTTCAGCACTATTTTAATATTTATAAATTAATAATAAGTAATAAATGTAGCAAATCAAATCTCTACAGTTTGTATGTAAAACTTTGGAGATCTGGCTTTTATGGTTAGCATTACTCACGCAAATGCCACTTTCATCATCACCATGTATGGCAATGCTCTTCTCTGCTTCTCCATTTATGGATAGTCTAAAATGTCTAGCATTTCTTTTCAATGTTTATTCTAAACAATTTTAAAGCCTTTTACCATTTTTTTGTGCACTTTCTAGCGGAATTTCAATTTTCTAAATATTTTATCATAATTAAAGTCAGATCTTATTTTTTAACTTTCTTCAATGCTTCACAAACTGCATTAAATTCCGTGCCATGCCATTAGCCTAGCCAAGTGCCTGCCGCTAGCGAATGCCGCGTGCTGCGAACCTAATACACACACGTACACTAACACACACAAGTGTATGCGAGTCTGTGTATCTTTTCTTTTTAGAAAGCTCATGTTTGGTGCATAATTTATTGGGCGTTACTAAGAATGAATAGCTACATAAAGTAGATAACAAGATGCTCACATACCTATTCAGGTGCGAGCGTCGAGTACTTGAGCAGCACGCAGGTGTAGATGACTGACGGCTGGGCAGCCGGCAGAGTCGCACCCGCAGTAGTCGTCTCAGTTGGCTTTGCCAAACCGAAAGCTATGCTAATTTGGGTTTCAAAAATAAAATACGGGCCTGACCCAAAAGCAATGATCAGACATTTTTGAAGTTGATTTGCCACCTGTCTAGGCGTGACACACAAAAATGAAGACATTTTATAATTATATGGTATTCATGTGTGTCATACGATGCGTCACTATATAAGTAGTATATGTAAATATCTTTAACAATTGTGTAATATGCGTTTTATGCCGGATTCATGGCCTGGGCTTTGCCGCTGACAAAGTGCGTGACGCGCGTGAATTGCAGACACAATTAACGATTTTATTCATTTTAATAAATATGCAAGTCTTTCTCTATATACAGTTTGATAACATAATATAATGTGACATGCGTCAATAGCTGAATACGCTAGTAATTAAACAATAGTTGATTAGTATGCGAGGCAACTCAAATGCAGACAATGGGTTAGTTATGCAATCGAATAGTTGTGCATTCGCTGGGCATTCAAGTCGTCGTAAAAGCCTAAAGGAATATGTTCTGCCGCACCTTTTCACAATTAGTTGGCCATAATATGCTCCATGTTCCCAAGCATATTTATAGAAAGGGCATTAAAATAACACTATTTAGCTGTTTTTTTTTTCTCCTCTCTTTCAATTATAAATCAACACTCGCTGCGCCGTTAAGGCGTTGGTGCACCACATGCCCAACCACACGAGCAACGAGCCACACATGAGTCTCAGTGCCTGCCCGCTGAATCAATTAAAGCCAACTCGGCTTTACTGTTTACTGGGCCATTTAAATCAAACATGTTGGCATTTTCAAAGCAAATCTTTCATGCAGCTAATAAGCTTCATTAACATACGAGCTGAAGTCCATTCATTCAGTGTGTGCAGCGCAGCACAAAAGATTTACATAAACATGGAATAAACCGCTACATTCTGACGAAGATTTAATGCTCTTAACTAGATAATTATCTAGTCATAATTGGGTATATAAGAATATAGTAGACAATGTAATAATAAATTTAAAAGGTTTTTCTTTATTTTAAAATTGTGTTTTTGAGCTATACAACTTTTCAGAAAATTCCAAAAAAATATGGAAATGTAAAAAAAAATTGAAAAAAAAAAAATAATGTATTATGTTGATATATATATTACTCTTCAGTACATAGAAAAAATAATTTTAACATTTCTTAAAGTGTATTCAGAAAGGCGAAAAAATATTCCACGTTCACGCTCACAGCTGAAGCTGCATTCTTCATGGCTCGCAGAACGAAAAAAAAAAAAAAAAAAAAAAAAAATTAGGTGAAGTGAAAATAATTTTACAGCAGCTTAATTAAAAAAACAAAAAAATAATAATAATATTCTTCAAGCGTTGGCAGCCAATTGAGATTCTTGAGTAGCGGCCATGGCTTGGGCCATGGTGATGCTAGGCAACGGTAATAACGGCACTGGGGGCTTTCGACTGGTGAGCGCCAAAGAATTGAAATTCGTTTTGTGTGTGCATTGGAAAAGTGTCGTTCGACGAAGCGAGGCAATCGACAGCTAAAACAACAACAGCAATAACAACAACAACAAGATCAACATCATCAAGGTAACGACATTAGAAAGCGTGATGAGTTCGAATTTGTGTATGTATGTGTGTGTCTGCGCAGGTGTATGTCTGTGTGTGTGTGAGTGTACCAAAAATCTACGAAGAAAATCAAACAGTTAGCCGGCTGGATGAGTGCAATTCATCATGGGCTTCAATTTGATTCGCTTGATGAGAGTCGCATTGACAACAATAACCTGTTGCATTTAACACATATTTTATTCAAGTGTTTCTCACTCTCTCTCGCGCGCGCGCATAATCTTTGTCTCTCTGGTTCACTCTCTGCTTAAATTTTCAGATTAGCTTCGCTCATTCCACACACTTTGCTCTTCACGTTGCGTTTTTTGGCACATTTTTCGGTTACATGGCCTACTTGCAGCAAGTGAAAGATAGCTGAAGAGTGAGAGAGAGAGAGAGAGAGTGAGAGAGAGAGAGAGAGAGTGAGAGAGAGAAAAGAGTAAGAGAGGTACAGAGTTAACAAAAAAAGTTGTTACTTAGCCAGGGCCTGTGTATAACTGTGTAAAGATGCCGCGATTCTCAAATCTGCCGCAACGCTTCACGAATTTATGGCGCTGCTTTTTATTGGGTCAATCGGCAGGTTTCATTTGTTGCGCTGGTCGCGCCGGCGGCGATGCTACTGCATTCTTGGTGGGCCATCAAGATGCACGGCATGTTGACGCAATTAATTAAAGTTTTTTAGCCGAACAGGTGCGCTATCGTTGCAGCTGAAATATAAAGATTAATGACAGCTGGCTGGCTATACGCGATAGCAGCTGGATATCTTTGAATGCTTTAAAGCAATTTGTGAGCCAAGTCAAAGACAAAAGACACGCGATCACTTGCTGTGGTAAAAAATGATTCAAAATGTCTAAAATAAAAGGAATTTTGTTAAAAAAAAAAAAAAAAAAAAAAAAAAAAACATAAAAAAGGTTTCAGATTGGGAAATGAAGATGTTGTGATAAATGTCGTAGTTGGAGCTATCGGGTAGCTTTTAGTCAGGAAGTCTCTATAAAGGCACTCTATCTCTCATGGAGCATTCCTTTTGATAGATGATCATTTATACTTAATTTTCAAATGTCTCCTTCTCTATCTCTTTCTTTCGCTTACTCCTTCTAACTCTCTCTCACTCCTTTTCACTCACTCTCTATATCTGCCTTGCTCTCTGTTTACATCTATCTCTCTATCTTTGTCTTTCACGTTCTCTCTCACTCAATTTCTATTTGTCTCTCATTTTTTGCTCTGTATGCTTATCATATCTCTCCGTTCCTCCTCACATTATAATCTTATTTAACTCTCCCAACTGCCCGTATTTTATTTTATTAAACTTAATGGCCATTTCAATTTCATGCCAATGATGATATCAGTCCAAAAGCGAGAGAGTTTTTGTTTATGCGTTTGCGCCCAGCTCCAATTAAGTTAAACGTTTCTCCACCCTTTTCATTCAATTAGAGTCGATGCTGTGCAAACGGAATCGGAATTCGAATCCGAATCGTATCAATAACTGCATGCGCGCATACAACTACAACTTTCCCTTTCCCATGCATGCTGGAGACAGCTCAGGCGGCAGAGACAGAGACAGCAGCAGCAGCCCCTTCACTCCCTTGTCTGTCCGAAATTCTACAATGAAATTCGGCACAACGAAAGTTGTTGGAGCGTATAACCATAAACACACACACGCACACACATACTCTTTGACACACACCCATATAGCAGCGAGCCCGAACCCATAATTTATCTTGATTTCGATTGGTCAAGTTCCTTCTTGGCCCTGGCCATGGTAAACATTTGTCCCGCGGCGCTCAGCGACATTTGAGGCGCACGCAAAATTGCACAAAGGCGGCGAAAATCGAAGACGTTGCCAGGCGGCGAGGTGGGGCAACGGGCGTGTAACGTTCACCTTTGCGCTTGATGAAGCTGCAGCACAGGTAGACGGAATACATATGTATGTAGATTGCCTGCGTGTGTCTGTGTGAAGATTGAATGTTAATCAATGAATACATTCGCCGACTGCAAATTATCTGTGAACCGGTTCTGTTCGGTATTTTTCCCCCTCTCTTTGATTATTTTGTAAGATGCTACTTCGGCTTGGACTTCATTTACATATATGCGTAAATTTGGATTTGAAATGAAATCATGCTGAAAAGGCTTTCTTTTGCCAAAACTAGAAGCATGTAAGTTGGCTGCTTTGAACAAAAGACTTAAGCAACGAACTTGCCCCCGCTACACTAATTAAACAAATCAACAAAAGAACTTGTTTGCTGCTGATATTCTTTGTGAAATAAACAAAAGACTTAGGCAACAAACTTGCTCTCAGTCAACATTCTTTGATGAATAAGCAAAAGACTTGGTCAGCCAACATGCAGCTGGCTATGTTCTGAAAAAGAAAAACATGTCAATACGCCCGGGCGAAGACTTAGGCAACGAACTTGCTTTTGCCAAGCAACTGCGATAAATCAACAAAAACAAAACAAAACTTCAACAACGAACTTGCCATTGCCTTGCATACTGTGCATCCATGTCTTTACACTTTCTTATCTGCACGCTGCGTGGGCGTGGCACCTGCTGCGCCCATTGCCTGGACTACCGAAGGCCCGTAAACCACAATTAGCCCAATTGGTTGACTTCTCGGCAGCGTTGCTGACACATAAAACTACGTTTGTAAAACTTGAAATAGAATGCCGTTAAATGCGTTAGGCCAGACATGCGCACACACACTCATACACACACACAGTCAGCAGTTGGCGCGCAGTTAGAAATAGCCTAATAAAAAGCTGTTTGACTGACTGCTCTGTCGCTGGCCGGTTCTGTGGGCCATTTGTAAAACGTAAACGCTTATTTTTTTCTTTTAACTTTTCGTATGATAGCACAACTTGAGCACACACACACACATACAGACATATACACATATACACATTGCTTTTGAACTTGTCACACGCCATTGAGAGTCGCCCGTTTGTCCATATTGGACGCAACTTGTTCCGTTTTTCTCGGGGCACGTTGACACAGTTTCGCTGCGAGTGAGCAGAGCAGGAGAGCAAAAACTAGACAGAGCGAGAGAGAAAGAGAGAGAGAGAGAGAGAGAGTGGGAGGGAGAGAGAGAGATAGCGCCGTGCAAAAGCCGCTTTTCAATCAATAAATTTTACGTTCTTTTAGCATTGAACTTGGCTGCGACAAGACTTGATTTAATTCAACTCAAATCAACTAGAGTTGGCTTTTTATGTTGGCCAACACAATTTGCGGCAAGTTGCGGACTTGCTTGTGGCCAAAGGGGCCTCTGTGGCGCTGAGCTGAGCTGATATCGGCGTGTGTCTGTGTGAGTGTGTGTTGGTGTGCCCATTCTATGCCCCATTTTTGTAAACAGCATTTAATCAGCTTTAATTGTTCAATTAGTGAAGCGTATATGGAGCGCAGTCAACTGTTTATTGTTGTGCATGAGCTTAGAAGAGCTCACAGTTTTCGAGCAGTGTATTCAAGCAGCCGAGTGATTTTATTCTGCAGTTTAGTGAACTCCAGCTGCCGCCGCCCTTCGCTGCAATGGCAACTATGCGCCTTGCGTGTTCCTCTGAAAAGCAAATATTGCAACTATTTCCAGAGTCGAGTCGAGGCTGAGAGATAGCGATCTACAACTAAATTGCAGCTAGTTCAATTTACAAGCACAAAACCCTGTTGCTGCTGGCCGGGCCCGAGCCCGAGCCACTTAGCTGCCTTCTGGGCTGGCATTTGCTGCTTATTAGTGGATGCTTTGTTTTATGCTGGAATCTGTTATAGTTACTCGCAGGCAGTTCGGTCTTAGCTGGGCTTTAATTATAAATAGCAGACAATTAGGCTGTTAAGTGTATCTATTATTTAGGCAGCGGTCAATGCTACGACTCCACTTGTGGATATCCGCCACTTTCCACACACACACACAGAGTGAGAGGGAGATAGCTAGAGTAGCCAACGGAGCGAGCAAAGTTAGGGCTAATAAATTTATTTCGGCTTAGACAGGCCCCAGTTGCAGCCAGCCGAGCAATCCCGATTGCAACCGGCTCAAAGCTAAGCTACAGCTGAGGCTGAGGCTGTGGCTGCAGTCGCAGTCGTAGCCAGAGTTGGCGTCTCAGACCTTGATTAAGGTCATTCGCTTGTGCGCTAACACAATGGCCGCCGCGTTGCCTTTGGCTCGAACTCCATTTGCAGGCAGCCTGCAAAATTAACATATCTAATTGCATGACACGCGCGGCAAATGCTGAAAAAAAAAACCAAATAAACTTAAGTAAGAAAAACCCAACCAAAAGAGAAAAACAAATTTTTTTGACATACCTCACGGTTTGGCCCCTTGCTCAGGTACATCAAATATATGGCCAGCGTCAAATGACTGCAACGAAATTCCTCAATTTCACTAGAGATGAAAAAGGAACAAAGCTGTTTCTCTTTCTCTTTCTCTCTGTATCTCTATCGCTGTGTGTTTGCTGAGCCGCATCATTGTCGTCACTTGTTAATTGCAGCGCATTTATTTGAAATTTTTCTAGACAGCGCGACAACAGGCCTCACTTGAAGGCTCTGAAGAAAGGTTAAGACTTAAGTGTGACTCGACAACTTAATAGACTATATGATATATGAAAATGTAGAGATAAGCTGATGCTCTCTATTATTTTTGCAGCTTAAATATTTTAGCAGATCTTGCAGAGCTTGTCTCATACTACATTTTAGATCTTGAACCTTTATTTTTTCTGAGTTATAATAGATGGAAGAGATATACATATTTGCATACAGATTTTTAATGCTAGCTTTCTTTCCTAAGTTAAAGAGAAGTTATGTTAGCTTTCCTTCTTCCTTCTTCTAGTTTTTTTTTTTAAATTACATAACTATTTCAACTGATTAGTAACTTTATACTTACTTACTTTTTAGCTACATTCTTTACACTTGTAAACAAACTCTGTAAAAACTAAAACACTCGCTGCACTTCACACCCAAACAGGGTATACAAGAAATACCACGCTTGATTGCACAAGTGATGCCAAACAGAATTTGTTTGGGCTGCTAATGAATACCTTGCCGATGCCGATGCCATTGCTGATGCCGGTGTCGGTGTCGGTGCAAGTCCAAGGCCTTCTGCCAGCATGACTGCTGCGAAAAAGAAAAAACAAATAGAAGGGGCCATAAGAGAAAAAGAAAAAAAAAAGAAAAGAAAAACAAATTATTTATTACACAAACTTTCTTTGCGGTGGTCATAAACAGCAACATTTGTTTGGTTTTGCTGTGGTTTTTATAGCAACGCCCACTGGAGTCTGTGCGGCAAGCATTTGTCTGAATCAATTAGCATTAAATCAAACTATTTTTATTGCCTGCTTTTTGAGTTGAGGGCTGCACTGGGGAACAACACGCCCCGCCTGTCCGTCTGTCTGTCTATAAAAACTATGGCGATATTTCAAATGTAAGCGACGTGCCACGATAGCCCAGCTAATATCTTTAGCGTACAAGCCGAGGCGTTGCCCACAAGTTCTTTGACTCTCAGGGCATGTGTGTGTGTGTGTGTGTGCAATGAGCCAGGTTGAACGAACGTGAGCTGCGACTGAAGCCACAGGGCAAGGCGGCGATTCAGATGGTCTTAGCATCTTAAATAGAAATCTTACAGAAAGCCAGACGTAAGCTCGAGTTCGTTTTTATTTTGATTTAGAAAAGACTTTTATGAGACGTTTGAAAGATTAAATTGTGGTAGCTGAAAAAATGTGAAATGTAAAGGCTAAGCCGCGAGCCAATTGGAGAAGTGAGTTAAGAGTAGTATTCAGATATGAATGCTGTAATAGTGAGATAACAAAACACTATCAATACTTTCCAATTAACAGAGTTTGTTAGATATTGTCAGGGAGTACCGTTATTCTAAAGAAGGCCTTGACAAATAGGTTTGTTGCGGTTTTGAAAGTAAAACAAAAGCCATATTTAATAATAGAAATCAAGCATAATAAATAACACACGTAAGGGCTTAAATCAAGTAGAAAGTTGGCCAAAATAGATATGAAATATGAAACAATTTGTAAATTGAGCTGGCTTCAGTTACTATTGTGTAAAAGAGAGTTGTAAATAATAAAATTTACATTATATTTGCTATAAATTGTGTGGAGGGAAAGTAAATTTAGAATTGTAATCAAAAGTTTGTGGCAATTTTAGGCTTTGAGATAGAGTTGAGATTCAAGCCGACTTATGGTTTCAAATTTCTTTTTGCTGAGTTTTCAAGCTTTGGGTGCAGTAAATATTTATAACTCATACCATACCAGACCACAAAGTTTACAGTAGATAAATCATCACAGATGATCGATACACAGTATGTGATATATCAGATTTCGTATATCTATCGTCTTCCTAATTAGAAAACATGTATTTCAAAGACTTATGCATTGGTAAATATAGATAGACAGTTAGATAATGGCAAATATAGAATATGCTTCTATATGCCATTATTACGCTCTGAAAATTTAAGCAAGATAGTCCAACTAGACTAAAAGTTATGCAACATTTACGTTCCAAATCAAGCCCAAGCAAGACCATGCATGCAGTGCGTGCCTATGTGTTACATACATACATGTGTCTGTTATTTGTAAAGTATGTATGAGATAGCAATGATAGAGTAGAAGATCTTCAGCTCTGAATATATTCTAGTCGGACAGTCCAGAATCGGAGTAGCACTCGGCACTGCTAAAATATTTATTTTCAGGGGAAGTCTTATATTTATACTCATTCACGAAAGTGAATCAGTATATTGGTTTTGTGCAATGTCCGTCTTGCTGTCCGTCCGTCTGTCCGTCCGTCCGTCTGTCCGTCTGTCCGTATGAACGCATACTCGTGTATATCTCCGATTTATAAAGTGTTAAAATTTTCCCGATCCGCCCACTAGGGGCGTGGCAAATCGGAAAATGCATTTTCCGATATACCAGGAATCATATAAGTTGAAGAGCTAGAAAGCTGAAATTTGGTATATAGGTCCGCATCGACAACCCAAGATCACAAGCTATGGCGGATATATCTCCGCCCATTGGGGGCGTGGCAAATCGGATAAAACTGTATCTCCTAAAGTTGTAAACCTAGAATGCTGAAATTTTGCATGTCAGCTAATCTTATGATTCTATAAAGTCTAAAAATAAAATTATAAGTCTACACCCATTAGGGGCGTGGCAAATCGGACCTGAAGATATAGTGATTTTTCAAAGCCTGCTATTTTTTGGACACTATTGATGCCAGAGATCTCAAATTTTGTATATATACTCGGGCTGATCACCCAAGACCAAAAAGCTTTGTCGGATATATGTCCGCCCACAGGGGGCGTGGCAAACCGCAAAAATGTATATCTCCTAAAGTATAATAGCTAGAAGCTTCAAATTTAGATAGTTGAGTTACTGGTAGCCTCACCTATCGATTCCCCAAAAAATAATTTTTACGCCTCTTTAGGGGCGTGGCATATCGAAAAATACCCTGTAGTTTTCACTTTTTTTGAGAGTAAGCATTCAAACTTTGCAGTTAGGGTACTGTTATCTCGTTCTAGAAACTGACCAAAAATGAGGTGTCTACGCCAAGTAGGGGCGTGGCAAATCGGAAAAGCCTGTATATTCTACAGTATTAAAGCGAAATTTAACTACTAAATTGTTGATGGGATGTGAATGAGTATTCCGCAGTCGGTAACGCCCGACTGCAACGTTCTTACTTGTTTCATTTGCATTTATTGTATTTCCATAAATTTATATTCGCATTCCCAGCTAAGTTAATTTTTAATAATTTATAAGATCTGCTTAAATTGAATGAAATTGCAATGTGAATGAAATATTTAATAGGCAATCAACATATATTAAATGCTGCAAATTGTCGTCATTATTATGCCACCTTCTCCATTATTTGCTAGTTACATAATAGCTAAAAATGTGAGCTGAAATATGACATGCATATGTTATTTGGCTAGGCTAACAGCTGCCAAAGTGCCTAATGTGTCTGACTGACTGACTGGCTGGCTTGGTTCAGCTTTGTTCAGCTTGGCGCACATGTCGTATGCGTAATGCTTGCGTACGTGCGTTAAATATCGAAATATGAAATTGCTGCATTTCATAAGCGCTGCAAATGTAATTATTGTCGCTAGCTTTAATTTTTCTTTCATTTTTGGGCTAGAGGCTTATATTTGTGCCAGGTACTGTATCTATGGTCTTTTGGCCAAGTTGTGAAATAGTTTTGCTGTCGTTGTTTTTCTGTCAGTTCGAAGCAGCTGAAATAGAAAGTGATTGCTGCCTGTTGTCAGCAATTTGGAGGCGCTGAAATTGCCAATTGCTTTGTCGTGTAGCATGCATGTGTGTGAGTGTGTGTGTGTGAGCGACTGAGCGAGTGTGTGTGGGCTGCAATTCAGTCGAGATGGAAAACCAGTCCTGTCTGCCCTGCTGCCGCCTTCTAGCCTTGCAGTAACTGAGTCGTGGGCTCAAGTAGCGTTTAAATTAATGTAGGCAAGCGCTGCAACTAATGACTCTCTTGTCTTGTCGAAGTTGTCAACGTTGTTGTAGTTGTTGCTGTCGTTGTTGTTGTCGTTGTCGTTGTCGTTATTGCTGGCTCTTGGTGCATTGAACTCTGCGAGACATGTCAGACCGTGCCATATAGACAGTTGGGAGTTGGCTGCCCAAAAAGATAGTTAATTAGAGCTTTTACTTTCGTTGTCCGTGAAAGTGTGTGGCATGCCACAGATTCAATTTGGTAAATTGTGCTGCAGTTGCTGTTCCCCTTTAGCGTTGTCTCTGCTCGACTGACTTAATGGCCCGCGGCAAGATTTTCATTTTGGCCAGACACTTTTACCCCGCTACCAATTCAATTTTCGTATCAATAATAGCGCAAAAATCAAATGAGAAAAAAGTGAAGTTGAAAAACAGGTGGGAAAATCATATTTATTTTGTTTTCTTTTGATGATTATTTCGCAAAAGGAAAGTGAAAATGCGATCAACACATTTTTGCGGCTTTGTTTGTTCGGTATTTTGTATTTGATATTTGGTATTTGGAATTTAAAAAGGAAGCGCTAATTATATCAAAGCCGCATTTCGTAGAAAGCAAAACAAATAATATTTGTAGTTATCAATCCGCGTGTTTCGTATTGTTGCGCCTTTGCTTTGGTGAAAGTAAAAACTGTGCCAAAATGTTGATCGAAAAGGAGGAGAAATACATATTAAAAAAAACCGCTTAGCAATTGGGTTAAGCTCAATAACTAAACGTGTTTTATTTATGCCTCGTCTTCTTCTTCTGCGGTTGTTGCTCGTGTGAATTATGCGCGCCGTGGCATAAACTCGAAAATAATATTAAACTGGTTGCTCGAGGCACTCGGCACCCACTTGGGCAGACCTTAGAGTCGAGCTTGCATCGCGCTAATATGTCAGCGGCAAAAAGCACTTGCCCCAGCCATCTGTCTAACTGTCTATCCGTCTGTCCATCTCTCCATCTGTGTGTCTGTCTGCCACACATGCACTTGACACCGCTTCGCTTTCGGAGGCTGCGCTCACAGCGCCTGGGGCAAGTCAACGATCGCAGCAGCAGCAACACATAAATCACAGCCAAAGCAAAGAAAGTAACCAGATTTATAGCACTCGGATGGCTAAGACTCTTGAAAATTGTTGTAACATTATATTGAATGCTTGGCGGGTGGTGTTAAAAGCCACACACAGACACTCAAATTCCATTACTCACTCTCCCTCTCTCTCTCTCTCCCTCTCTCTCTTTCTCTCACTCTGTTCTTGTCGAATCGAGTTCAAGTCAGTTCATTTGAGTCAAAGCTCAGCAGGTGTCGATCTCTAAAGGGTTTGTTTAGGCTCATAATCGCCCCAAAAAAGAAAGCACTTTAAAGTTTGAAAAGAATAGAAATCCACCTGTCTCAGTCTGCATTAGATAGAAATTCGTATAGCAATTAAAAATTTTGTTGATTTATTTTGGAAGTTTTTATAGCTCAAAAACTAGTTATAGATTGCAATTAAAATTTACTTTTTAACTAATTTTAAGACTAATTGCTTGCATTTCTCTTTCAATTTATGATATAATTGCAAAAAAAAAAAATACATTTTTTTAGTTGTTATGTTTAACAATTATCTAAATAATATAAATGAGAGCTCCAACTAATGTTTATAGCTAGAAGAAATAGCTCGAGTTAGATTTAATGCAAAAAATAAGGGAAAGCTCTTGATATTGTTCTCTATTTTTTAATTCTTTCTTATTCTTTTGCTGCTTTGGATATAATATCTATATTATATCTTTCGCCACACCAATTCCAGATGAGTAAAAAGTAAAACTGAACTTCAACAGAAATGTTTGCAGAATTTCTTCATTGATTTATTGTGCAGACTAGCGCAACCCCCAGAGATATATCTCTCTATATATACACACATATAGGCCTGCCCATCTCTGATAAGTAGCGCAGCGAGTATATTTTACCAGCCATACAAATGGCAGTCGTAAATATGTTGGCATCTTTTCAACGCTTCACGTAGCAATTTGTGAAATTCTCGTCTTGCCAGTGCAATTGTGCCTGCCTTGCAGGAGGCGTGGCTGAAGGGGGCGCCTTGGTAATAAGTAATATGACTGCCACAAAGTGTGACAGATGAGCGTCTGACTGCTGCAAGACATCTGTTTGCCCAGCCTTGGCTTGCCAAAAGGCGAAACCCGTAATTTCAGATGTTGGCAGGCGTATATGATTTAGATATACATATAAGTATATACCTACATATATAGTATGCATATATGGCTGGCTACAGCAAACAATTACACTGCAAGAGTGAAAAGAAGAACAAAAGACTGAAGACACAAACTTGACATCGAAAATAAATGATGCCTGCCAGCCGAGGCAATCTGAAATCTCTCGCTCAAAGTCGGTTTCGAATTTCTAAGAAATGCAAATGTGCATCACATCGGCATCCACAATGACAATGACAAAGACAAAGCACAGGGCAGGTGCCGCAATTGTTGTTTTAGTTGTTGCTGTTGTTGGGGCGTACCTGAAAAGTGAAACCCGCTGTCGCTTTTGTTTTGGCAGCCGCCACATTTGCCGTTGCAGCTGCACCAGATTCTCTGCACTGCAATAAATAATTAGTGAAACTGAAGCTTTGGAATCTCAAGAATTTCACCAGCTCTAATTGCACCACTTCCCCTCTCTCTTACTCTCCTTGCAGCTGCCCAGCACAATGACATCTCGCAGATCTCGCCCAAGTCCAGCAGCCACAACTCTGGAGCTCGCTTGAGCATTGAGAGCACCATGACAGACACGAACAGCATCCCGGAGAGCGTACACTCAGAGCCGCTGAATGAGAGTGAGACGCGTGCGCGTGTAGAGCGTTCGGCCTCACCCATACTGCACGAGCCGCAGCAGCAGCAACAGCATCCCAATGATATCAGCTATAGCAACGATGGCGAGAAGGACGTCTCAGCGGGCCGTTACTTTCACTATAACATCAAGCCGACGGGCACGTACGATCAGCAGGAGGAGCAGGAGCAGCAGCAGCCAGAGCGCACACATCGCATGCGAGCAGGAAAGACTCTAAGTGGCAGCAGCAGCAGCTCCATTGGCAGCAGCTCAAGCGAGCAGCCTTTTTTAGTGCAAAGGGGGCTGCGACAGACTACGTCGGGGTCCCCTATCAGCCCGAGTCCGAGCAGTATTGCCAGCTCGACAGCCAGTGCGACTCAAACGCCGCATAATCCACGCCAAAACGGCAATCCGGACATCCAGGACATCATCACGGGTATTGTGAAGCTGCTCAACGGCAACGTCAATGTGCACGCCAATACGCAAGGTGTGCGGCGACCCTCGGCGAGCCGTATCAATAATCGTGGACCGCCGCGCATATCCGAGGTGC
The DNA here is from genome assembly GCF_018153725.1 of Drosophila mojavensis. Classification (NCBI taxonomy): domain Eukaryota; kingdom Metazoa; phylum Arthropoda; class Insecta; order Diptera; family Drosophilidae; genus Drosophila; species Drosophila mojavensis. Next base: position 4,724,261 of record NW_025318906.1, on the reverse strand, counting down.
AGCCCTTGCCGCTGGACTACGAGGCACAGAAGCCAGGCACTTCGATGCGACCGCCTCCCTATCCCTTCGATCGACCCGACCGTCCGTTTATTACGGGCGTGCCCATTCCGGAACAGATTGTACCTGTGCGTCCGGGCTTCGTGAGCAATCGGCCGCCCTGGTATCGCAACAAGCCACGCCCACCAATCACAACGAGCGTCAATGGGAGTCGACGTCCGCTGCCGCAGTATCAGCCAATGCCGCAGCAGTTGCCCGCACGTCCCGCCGAGCCGGAGCCAGTGCATCAGCAAGAGGATGTGAAGCAGCAGCAGCAGCCAGAGCCAACGGATGACCATCTAGACGCTGTGCCGCCCACAGACACCACCTACGACTCGGAGTTCTCCAACGAAGATGCCAATGCGCAGTACATCGAAGTCTCAGACCAGGACACCGAAGCTGGCGGCGAGATCGAAGATGAGCTGATGCCACCCGCCGAGCCCTCACCTACAACGCCAACCAAAGAACAGGTGATCAAAAAGAAGCACAAGCCCAAGCCGGTGAAGAAGCCGCACGAGGAGCATGATGGCTACACCACCATCATTGAGACCAGCTCCGTGGTGAACACCGTTATGGGCATGTCGTCGAGCTATGTGCCCATGTCCATGGATAGCGCTGCAGATGCTAGCCACGATCTTGATCCCTCCACGGAGGAGGTCATCTTTATGACAGCCAATCGCACGCCGGGACTGGAGGCCAGCGCCTCATCCGCTACGAGCAGCATTCAGACTGTGCCTCTGAGCGAACAGGTTGCCTCGGATACCATTGCTCCGACAACCAAATCACCTATGACCACCTCTACATCCACCACCACCACCACCACCAGTACTAGCTCCACTACCACCTCAACTACTACCACAACCACCTCGACAACCTCAACCACCTCGACCACCACTGAAAAGGCGCCCATCGGTAATGGCCCATCGCCCGCTCCCGCCACTCCGGCCGCTCCCTACCATCCCCGACCCGGCATTGTATTGGACGATCCCGAATTCAAGCCCGGTGGCCGGCCACGCCCAGCCGCTCAACGGCCCACAGCTCCGCAGCAGCCCATACAGCCAACGCGCCAGCATCTGCCGCCCGGCTATGGCGAGATCTTTGACGTCACTCTGTCGGCTATCCAAGGTCCGGGTCCCAAGGGCAGCGGCTCCCAGCAGACGATCAACATTAAGCCGTACGGCAGCTATGGGGGAGGGCCAGCCGGCGGCGGCGGAGCACAGGCGGACATCATTGTGTCAGCATCAGGTGACGAGGGCTTCGTCTCAATCGATGGCAAACGAACTTACATCAATCTATTTGGTGATCCCACAGATCCGCCCGCAGGCGCTACGACACCGGCGACACGTCTGCCCCAATTGCCAGGGGCAGCTGGCAGCAGTGGTGGTGCAGGAGGTGGTGGTTCGAAGGGTGGTGCAACTGTGCCGAATCACGGTGTCACGCAGAGCAGCAATGGCTATGCGGTCCCGGAAACGGAAGTCGTAGAACTGCAGTCCCAATCAGGCACAAGTCCGGGACATGGACCGGCACATGGACATGGACAGGGACAGACAGCCAGTAAGGTGCCAGCATCCACGACACATGCGGGACCCACGCGACCACACTACCGCCAGCGACCCACACCACCGCCCGTGCGCATCGACACCTGCATCGTGGGCGATGACACCACCTGTGATCAGGCGCAACACGAGCGCTGCAAAACGGACAACGGCGTGTCCAGCTGTCACTGCAGACCAGGTGAGCCAAGGGAACTGTGAGAGATTAGAGAGATCATATTCGACTATTTGTAGAGAATCCCTTTATATATAAGAGTAGACTTTGTAGTAGAGATTAGAGAATCATCTGTTTCTCTGTTCAAGTTCCATTCTAAACATTCATCCACTTCTAGGCTATTCACGTCGCAAACATCGTGAGCCCTGCCGCCGCGTCATCTCCTTCCATCTGGGCATGCGCGTGGATCGCATCTATGAGCATCGCATTGTGTGGGACAACAAACTTCTGGATCTCAACAGCGAGCCGTATGGCCAGCTGAGCTACGAAGCTGTGCGCGCAGTAAGTAGAGCAGAATAAATATTCCCAGAGAATCAAGAGAAAGCCTTAAGCTAATCATCCTTTACAGCTGGACTCTGCCATGTCTATGACACCCTATTCGGATGAGTTTATGGAGGCCAAGGTGAATAACATCTACAGAGGCGATCCCAACCTGGGCGGCAGTGGCGTCTATGTGAATCTGACATTGAAGGTGAGTGAAATCAAAGAGTCAGGTCATAAAATTTACTAACTTTCTCTCCTCCCTTCAAGCTGGACGAGAGCGTGGAAACGCTGCGTCCCAATCTGCGCAGCGATGTGCAGAAGCATCTCTTGGGTGTGCTGCATCGTCGCAACAACAACATCGGCAACTCGGTGCTGTATGTGAGCTCGCCGGAGGGCGCCGTCTCGGCGCTGCACGATGTGGACGAATGCCAGTCGGCGGAACTGAACGATTGCCATGAGAGCGCCACGTGCAGCAACAGCTGGGGCAGCTTCCAGTGTGCCTGCGCACCGGGTCTGCGCGATCCCTGGGCCGATCAGCCACTGCGTGCGGGCCGGGAGTGCCAGGCCTGTCCGGATGGCTATTGCAATAACCATGGAGTCTGCAGCTACAACGAGGAAGGCGCCCAGAGCTGCGCCTGCGATTCAAGTCACTACGGCGCACAGTGCGAGATCGACGGCGAGGTGCTGGGCGTGGCCATAGGCGCTTCTGTGGCGGCCGTGATCATCATTGTGCTGACTCTGGTGTGCCTCATCATGTGGTCACGTCGCTGGCAGCGCGAGCAAAAGAATGCAATGGGCTCGCCGGTGTTTGGCTACATGAATACGGCTCCATTGAAATCGGCGGGCTTGCCACAAGCGGGCTATCAGGTGACGCTCGAGGATCGCATGCGCTGGGCACAGATTGCAGATGTCATGGCACAGACGAATCATTACGGAGTGAGTGTTAGTTACAGAGAGCCCCAAATATTTATATTGTATAAAAATCTAATCGAAATTCGCTTTTTAGGCGGAACCCATTGGACCCACACGGCCATCGTCGGCCATGTTTGCGTACCCTAATCTGGGTGCCATGGGCATGGGCACCATCGGTGGAATGTCGCTGCAGAGCACCATGCAAATGCATCCAAGCGCCAGCCTGGCGCCGCCAGTGCCATTGCCCAGGTGAATATAAGCAAATATATATGAAATTGATTTATTGCTAACTCCTTTTGGTATTTTTACTAGAAGACTCGGCCTGGGAGCGCGTGCGAATGGCATGCGCGCACTGGAGAACTCCAGCTCCAGTGAGGAGGAGGATCGCGCCGATCTGCTGGGTCGCAATTTTCAAGTGCCACGCCCAAAGAGTCGCAGCAATGGCAGCATAGCGGTAGGCGTACAACATCAACATCTCAGCCATGTCAGATCTCTCATTTATTGTTCTTTTTATTTGATGTAGAACCAGTCGGGCATCTACTACGATGTGGACTATGAGCCTTCGGGCAATGGCATTGGCAACACCAGCGTCGATCATCTTTATGGCTCACAGAATCAGTCTGTGACGCACTCGTCAGGCAACTCTCACATACCCGGCCCCCAGGGCATACCCATGAGCACGTACACCTCGGGCCGTGCGCCCAGCAGTTACTACATGAAGTAGAGTCCCTGCCCCCCCTCCAGCACTGCCCTATCCCCCAGCCCTAGTTCTAGCAAAAAACCTGTAAATATGCAATTTAGCTGTAGTTTAGCTTAGGTCCAACTGCCTAAAACACTTTTCCACTGCAGTCCAAGAGAGGAGGAAGAGAAGTCCATGACTGCAGCTGAGACGCGTTTTTGTGCAATAAGCAAGAAGACTTAGTTTACAATACATATGTATACATCACATATATGTATATCAGATAGTAACGTAAATTTAAATGCAATGTTAACGATCACTAATCATTAATTTTAACCTAAAATTAAATTTTTAATTTATTCTTCTATCCCTAGTTCTAAAAGCAGTTCTATGAAAACTTAGCCGAAAGTCAATTTTAAATCAATCGAGCACTAGTATTTACCAATTTGATGTACTTATGTATTTAGTTTTAAAGTGTGAATGTAAATATGAATCAATAAAGAGATAATAATAGTAATAATAAGTTACCTAAATTGTTTCTGCTTTCTATGGTCGTTGCTGTTTGTTTCTTTTTTTTTTTCAAGAAAAATCATCTCAATTATTATTAAAGAAAAAGGGTCAATATAAAAACACTTAACACAATTTTGAAATTCAATAAATTTGTGTTTTATGCCCAAGTTTCAAAGAATTTCAAATATACCGCCAAATTACCAATGCTTCCAAAACTGTACAGCAAACAAATCTCATGCTATCTCACTTTAACTCTTTGCTGTGTACCACACAATTTACCAGCCCCAAAGGCTGCAGTGTAAGCGTGACAGCTATATAGCACACTTCAATCCAGTGTTGAAGAAGATTCAAAGTGTAAGGCAAGTTTATCCGTTGGCGCGCATTTTGAATTTGTTTGTTTTTTTAATTACATAGCAAAATGATTTGCAAACTTCAGTTGTTGACATTTAAATTATCTAACGAATTGGCATTTTTCATTATGCTGACTTAACAATAAAAGGCAAAAATAGTTGGCATGCCTGAAGGTGCTAACTACGTTTTATTTATGGTCTCGACAGTTTTCACTTTTCTTTGGGAAAATAGTAATAGTAAAATAAGAAACGAGATTTGATGATTTATGAGTATGGTTGCTTTGGTTCACACGCATACATAAATTAAAATTATTAGAAAAAAAAGAAAACTGAAAATATGAAAATTTCGTATGTACGTTCCGTTTGCGTGCGACAGCCCGAAAGTGAGGCCAACAGAGGCTTATGCAACAATTATATGAAGTGCTTGTGGTAACGGTTAGCTGGCCAGGTGCACGCCTCTTGCTTGACCCTTGCATGTACCAGATGTAACGACTTAGCACCGCTGTTCACGCTCTCTCACCCTCCCTCTCTTTCTCTATCACTCATTATCTTTCTATCTATCTCAAGCACAGTGGGCGGGCGAGCTGTCGACAGCTCAATGGAAACATTGAAACAAGTCAATGTATCGACAGATCTATCAAATCGCCATGTATTAGCCTGCTAATGGTTATATATTTTGGTGGTTCAATGTCGACTTAATTAATCGACACCTTTTGTTGTCGATGAGCTTTTTGGGCTTAAAGGCAAAACCGCTTAGCGCCAGCAATTGTAAACTCGAAAAGGTCGAAACATTCGTTAATAGCGCCTATTTCATAACTCATTACCGTTGATCGAAGAGCAGCTAAAAATAAAAAGAAAAAAAAAATAACTAAAAATAAGGAAATATTATGTAGTGTACAGCATCTGAAGATGATTTTTATTAGATTGTTTGGATCCACAGTCAACAGCAGATGTTGACCCAATTGTCTAACAATTTCAGTTACATTTTTTTTGTATTTTTGATTTTTTGCCATGACGCTGCAATCTTTTAGCGTGCCTTTCAATTGCGACAGCGGCGGGGGCGTGTCCCTTAATATAAAGCAGCTCACGTAAACGTGCGACTCGTGCAACATAAACCGAAGAGACATCAAATTAAAGCGTAACCAGTGTAAAAAGTGCTAAAGAGTCGCAAGTGAACGACTAGCAAATACCCTAAACACTATGTCAAGGTGGCTTGAAATATTCTAACTTATGTATGTACATATATAACGATAGCTATAAGCTCATGCGTGCGTACGCACACACATACAAGTGTATACAAACGTGCAGACGAGAAACACGCACGTCACTCGCTACTAACTTAATTTTATCTCCATGTAATAAATATAGCATAAAATAGACATTCACACATGCTCATATATATATGAGCTGTATATGAGCTGACAACTTTCGTTTAGGCTGAATGACGTGGGATATTCAAAAAGTTACTATATACAGACATATATACATATGTAACATAAATATATAACATAACCATATTGTTACAGATACATACTTACATATGTGTTTATGTATGCATAAATATGTTATGTTGGCAACTGCTGCCACTTGTGGTTAGCGACAATGACAATGGAAGTTCCTCTGTTTTCATATGTAAACTTTAGGCTAAGCGTAGCGCTTCGAGTTAATAGATCAAAGAGGAAAAAAAAAATCGCGCTGTGGGAGGACATTGCAGATGTACAGATCTTCAAGTCTCTAGCTCTTATACGATGTATTGGAGTATCAATGCTCTTATACGATCTATCAGAGTATCGATACATATGAAGAAACGAGTAAAGGAAGACGAACAAAACTGTGAATCTGCTTGGTCTTTTCAACGTAAACCGTTATACCCTATTTACGCATTTTCAATGAGTCGAGGGTACAAATTTGCAAATAGGCAATGGCGAATTATATCAGGTGTCTAAATCGATGCTCGGTATTAGCGTCAATTTGTGTGATGTGTGCCAAATCGGTATATTATGTCATCCGCAGAGCGGCCTTCAGCTGAATGGGACATCAGGAGCCAAAGCGTAGTGGGTCAACTGCAGACATCAGCGCCATAACATTAAACTGAGAATTGCAACAAGACTTTGTTGAAAGCCATAAACACATTTCGCACAACCTCAGCCGTTTCAATTGGCAACTGCTGCCGCTTTGGGCCAGCGACAATGACAATGGAAGTCTCTGTTGTTGCTATTGGCGCTGTTGCTGCTGCCGCTGCTGCTGCTGCAAGGCAGGTGTTGCAAGTAATAATTCAAAGCCAAGCTGCTCAGTTCCTCCTCGAGCTTCGTGACACGCCACATGAGTAACAGCGAAGGCGGTGGGTGATCACTGTAGCCGTTTGTCATAATTGGACGCGCGTGGAAGATGCGCTCGCCACTTCCTTGTTGGACTGGAAAACAAATTTTTCCTTTCTGTCAATGTGTGGCAAATGGCTCAAAGCTGACAAAAACTTGGCCAAACAAAGCGCAAGCACAAAAACACAAAATACAAATTTTTTCGTCTAACAACAACAAGATAGCACGCAGGTACAGTGGTAGTTGGAAAGGCATTTAAAGCTTAAAATGTATTACATATTTACATTTTAATATACTTAATGCATACGGCATGATTTATTATATTTGATTGATAATTCATAATTATTAAATTGATCAATTTTGATTTCATTAAAGTTTGATTTGCTTAGGCAATAATAAAAGTATTCAAAAAATTCAAATAAAAAAGATCCCCTTATTAATTACTTGAATCCATTTGCTAAGCAGCTTGCGAATGTCTGCCAACGCTTAAAGTCTCATTTAACACAGGGAGCACACTTATCGCATTATAATAAAGATCTCATGGGAATTTAAGCTAATTGGCGTGGAAAACTCACTAAAATCAAAGCAGTGAGAGACCTTCGAGTCGATAAGCATCTGTGATGCGAACCACTGTGCAACGCATACATGTATAGTTTTTGTTGCTGCTGCCACAAGCGGAACAACAGTTGGAAGGCATATAAAGAGTGTACAGAGAAAAACAAAAAAAGTTACAAAAAATCACAAAAAGGCGGCGCACGACAAAATGCACTCAAATGTTGCAGTTGCAACAGACAACACTAAATAAATGCCATGAAAAGACGCTGCATGAATTAACATACGTGTTAATGAGCCAAGCCACCAAGCCACACACAGGCCGAAAGATTCGCACGCACATAAAATAACTTCATTTACATTGAAGCTTCCTCGCAGGCGGCTAGGACGGTTGGACCGTTGGACGGTATTCAATTGGATGGCATTCCGGCAGCCACATGGCTTTTTGAATCGGAGTGAGTCCATGTGAAAGTCTTCGCCTGACGTAACGCGGTTGCATCTTCAAGCAGCGACACCTGTTGCTCGTCGCTGGAATTATTCGATTGCGCAATTGGCCAATCGTCGCTTCCCTCTCCTGCCGCCGCTCTCTAACTCTCTATCTATCTACCTATCTCTATCTCTGTTTGTGCAGGAAGGTGGCACCCACGCTTCCGCTTAAAGTGTGCCCAGAGCCTGGCCATCGAATTGCCCAACGATCAAACGGTGTTTAATTAGCAATATTTGTCAAATGGCAGTCTTAAAAATATGTCTTCGGTCTTCGGTGTCTTCAGCGCATGGCAAGCGGCTTATAGATGAGGAAATTCGCGCATGTGCAGCTGCAAGACGTCAGCTACGCAAATTGGAATGCGAGACCTCTGACTGAGGCTTGGCTTCGTTCGCTTGGTCCATTGCGTAATGTCCATTTGGAGCCTGGTCTGAGCCAGTGAGCCACTGAGCCGGTTTTTCGTCTGCATCTTTTGCAGGACAACGCCTCAATGGACACAACATAAAGCTCGTTCTGCATTTTTGTTGCCATGTCTCGACGTCTTCTTCTGCTGACGTCTTCTTATGACCGAGATTACAGCTGTCTGGGATTGCCACAACAACTGCCATAAATATACCGATAATACTGGGGACGTTGCGAATCTGTGTCTTGATCCGTTGTTAACCTGTTCCACTGATCAACCTTGGCGCACACGCATGAGCGAACCTTTTTCAGACGAGTCGCTAATCGTATGGATTACGATTTCATTTATCAAGTGGTAAATGGTCAAAAGTCATGTATCTTGACCACCTGCAGCTAGCATCTAAATCTGCAACGTAGCCAAGCAATTAATGCTGCATTTAATTGAAATTGCGCTGACAAAACGACGCACCTAATTGGCTACGGCTCGAAATGGGATGATGCAACCGGTGAACCGGGGCAACAGTTTCAAGAAATCTGCTTTGGAGGCTGTAATTTCATTTACGCTCAATATGTGGGTCAACTGCACGCGAGTGGTAACAATAACATTACCATCAACACTCAACCCATGCGCACCTGCCCCATCGACAGCTTCAGTTTCGGCTTCAGCTTCGGCTTCGACTTTGGTTTTTAGTGATGTGCGGTCATGTAACGAATTGGAGCAACCGAATGTGCCTCGAGCCACGCCAGCCAAGCCAAGTCAAGCTATAAAAGCAATTACAAGCGCAATATGTCAAAGACGCTTACAATTGACGCTGACGACGGCGATGGCGATGACGTTGCAGGAAGAGGTCTTAACGAGAGTCAAAGTGGAATTTCACATTGGTGTCCAATTGGAATTAGCGTCTATTAAGGGGGACCGATTGAAGGCCAAAGCATGTTTGAATCGCTTTAATTTGTTTATGTTGTAACATCCCAGCTGAATGTTGGCCTGATCCACATGAAAAGTTTAGAAATGGCTATAAAGCGCTTTTACTTCTATTTCAAGGTAATTCCAATTGGAGGGTAATCGATTTAACGGATTGAGCAATGGGATTATATATACGCATAGGAATGTAAATGTGCTCTAAATTTATGCTGTATCATTTCAAATGTCTTCATAGCTCTCAATGCTTTGGATACGCCTTAGGTCATACAGAGAATCATTTAGGAAATGACTAAAATATTAGTTTAGAGGCGTGCCAATAAAAAACCAGGCTTACAGCATACAAAACTGTCTACTATTATGACCAATAAAAATACAAACTTGCTATTTCAACTACAACTCCTACTCTAACATAGACATTCAAATCATTTCCGAAGCTTTAACGGTTGTAAAGTAATAGTTTTATTTATGGGCCATTTTTTTTTTACCATAAAAGTCCTTCAAGTGATTCGGGCGCTCATTGAAAAAAAAAAGAGGGAATAAACTAGTTCGACTTCTTATGCCAAGATGTTTGGCCATGCATATAACCTAAATAAACGTCGAGATCAATAATAAGATGCTATTAATTATGCAATCAGCAGGGACTCCAGCGACAGCGAAAGGTGTTTCGGCGCCTGTAGCGCCTGCCTGCGTGCACGACATCTTCGCATCAAAGAAACTTCAGACGACTGTGTAACCAAAAATCAAAAGCAAAACAAAAACTTAAATGCAAACAAAACTCGCTCCACAAGTCATCGTCGCTGTATTGTTGTTGCTGTTGCTGCTTTTGTTGTGCACGTTACAGGAATTTCAATTTCAATTTCGTTTCATTTCTTTTGTGGCAGTGCAATTCGCAGCTGAAGCCGAAACAAAACTAAGTCAAGTGGCAACGGGACTGTGGGACTGTGGGACTGGGTCTCCTCTGATTGGGCCTGGCTTGAGCCGAGCTACGCTTTGGCTCTCATTGTTGCTGACGTTGCACATTCTTCATGATTATCTGTTTCATTTTCCTTGATTTGTGTCGTGTATTTTTACCTAATTTCAAGTTTCGGTTTTTTTTTCGCCGTTTCTTTTCTTGTTGTCGCCGTCGCCGTTGTTGTTGTTGGTGTTGCCAGTGTTGTTGGTTTTGTCTGTTGTGTGCTTCTTTTCTTTCATTTTTGCATTGAAGGCCGCAACTGCAATTTCATGCATGTTCCCCCATCTCCTGCCGCTGCTCCTTCGCTGATTTTCGCATGTGATGTAACCACGGTTGCTGCTGCTGCTACTGCTGCCCCTGCTGATTGTTGTGCATATAATGCAAACTTTGTAGATATTGTGGACACTGTCAATTACAGTTTCTGCATATAATTTATGCGAATTCCAAGGAGATGCACATTGCAGTTAGACACACCCGATCTGGCAACACTCGGCATTTGACGAAAAGCTCCTAGCGAAATGCGACCACACTTAGAATTCATTTTAACTAACTGTAAATTGCACACTAAATTCGCCATATTAAACGCATAACCATCGACTATCTTCTCTCTCCTTCATGGCTGAAAGTGTTAATTGTGTATTTATTAAACTATATAGTGGCCATTTGTGTGATATTTTGTTTGAGGGTCTGCCATAAAACGCGCACCTTATTACCATGCTAAAAAATGTTAAATGCCATTTAGTGCTAGACAAAGATGGCCCCCAGACCATAGAGCCCGGAGCCACTGAAGCGGCGCACTAGCACCAACAATCGAGTGTTGTTGGTGTTACTGTTATTGCCCTCGTCATTGCTATACGTCTTCATGCTGCGTCCCGTTGCGAAGGTCACTTTGTTGTTGCTTCTCTTATTTTTGTTTACACAAACGCCTGTTGGCGGTTGTTGTTTTTGCCTTTTGCGAATCGCAGGCCAAAACCGAACTGTGCTAATTGTGTGTGTCACTGAAATGAAGTTAACCGAGTTAAACAGGTCGTCTGAAGTGCACGCACGTAGCTATTTAACTATTAAGTGTAGCAGCCGACAGCCGACAACCGCCCACAGCCCTATTTGACCTTATTGAGTATCGGTCAGCAGGTAATTAAATCTTGTACATCATTATTAATAACATAATTAGTAGTCTGTGAACGCGTCGACACATTCTACCTTCGGCCCCAAAACATCACATTCACGCTTGAGATCAGCCAACGCACACTTCAAAGAGTCCAAGACCAAGCGGTCAAAAGTTGGAATATACGGCTGCTGCGATTGCTTTACCTTGGGAAAATCCGAGCAGTCTTCGTCAGTCCGAGACCAATTCATCAGGCGGCTTGGCTCGTCACACAACGAAAGATAAAACAAACAGACATTAAGCGCTCTCTTTGAGCTTCGCGCTGCGCTTTACTCTCACTCACACTCTCACTCTCTTCTCGGCTCTTTCGCTTTCGTTGACGCGGGCAGCGACGCTGGCGTTGGCGTCGGCGTTAGCAGTTGCGTGCATTTTGCACATTGGGCGACAAACGAACGCTTTCAGCCGAGACTAAAGCTCAAGCTGAAGCTGTGACTGTGGCTGGGAGCTTTGCAGCAGCAGCAGCAGCAGAGGCAGCGATTGCGGTTGCGGCGGCGGCTCGACCGTGTCCCCACACAGACATACACACACATATGACAGATAGGCACAGCAAAAGACCAAAGAGTCGCTGCTGGCGTCGCTGCTGCAGCGACCGCTTGCTGTTTCTTGTTGTTGTTGCTGTTGGTATTTTGGGCAAATTGTTGCTGTTTTGCGCTGCTGCGCCGTCGACGCCGCTGCGTTTCTTTGGTGCTTCGCATTCAAAATATAAATAGATGTGCATGTAGGGAAATGCGAATAGTGTTCATAGAAGACCTCATCGGAGGCACATTTCAGCTCTTTTGTTTTAACGCGCTGTTGGTGGTACAGGGATTACAAGCATGAGATCCCTAAATTTGTTGGTTAGTGTGGCGAACCCATGGAGAAAGATAAATGCGAAAATATTCCGTGTTGAAATATCCTATAAATAACCAATGAATTTCTGTGTGAAAAATATATATAAATACTGAATAATTATGAATCATCAATATAATATATGCATCAAAATGTGCAAAAAGTGAAAAACTTCAACTTGAAAAGTTATTTAATCGATTATCTGCGCTTCTCTGCCGCCCACAGCTACTCAGCGCCAGCTGCGCGCTTATCCTCAGCATAGCCTACGCACATCCCCCCGAGGGTGTGTGGAAGAAGAAACTAACATGGAAGGAAGATTGGGTGCAGGTGTGGAAGACGATAAAAAAGGAGGCATGGGAAACCAAATGGAAAAAGGTTTCGGTGCCAATATGGAAGGAAGTGCAGGTAAGCTTGACATCCGGACTGCGATCAGGATGAGAGCTAAAGCGGTACCTAAATGTTGAATAGGTGCCCGTTTGGAAAGAGGAGAAAGTGCCTGATTGGAAAATCATAAAGAAGCCAAAAATTGAGGAGCGCGAAGTGCCCGCATGGAAGGACGTCAAAGTGGCCGAATGGAAGAAAGTGACGAAACCCATTTGGGTGCCCACCAAGGTGGCCGTGTGGAAGGAAATTCAGGTGCCCGTCTGGAAGGAGATCCAAGTGCCCTTCTGGAAGGAGATCCAGGTGCCGGTGTGGAAGGAAGTACAGGTTGCAGACTGGAAGCAAATGTTCGAGCCACAATGGGTAAGAAAGAAGCTTAACAATTGCAATAAACAGCAACAAACATAAACCTCGATTATCCCAGGTGAAAATGGGCATACCTGGCGAGAAGTTCCTGGGCAAAGATCACGAGGGCTGGGAATACACCAGTCACGATCTGTGGCGCAAAAAGCTTATCTGGAAGCCAGTGTGGAAGAAGGTCTGGCGCACTGAAAAGAAACAGGAATGGCGCACCGAGAAGAAACAGGAATGGCGAACCGAAAAGGTGCAAGAATGGAAAACAGAGAAAGTGCAAGAGTGGAAGGAAGACAAGAAACTGGAATGGAAGGATGAATGGGTGCAGGTGTGGAAGAACACCAAGAAGCAAATCTGGATCAAGGAGAAGCGCGAAACATGGGTAGAGGAGAAGGTACAAATCTGGCGCACTGAAAAGAAACAAGTCTGGGCCACCGAGAAGAAGCAGGCGTGGAAGGATGAATGGCAATCGGTGAAGGTGCCCGTCTGGAAGGAGGTCAAAGTGCAAGAGTGGAAAAAGGTCTGGAAGCCAGTGTGGGAAAAGGTTTGGGTGCCAATCAGCCACGGTCACGGCTGGGACTAAGTGACAGGCGCTCTGTTCACATATCGCAAGTCTATGCGACAGCACTGATACATAACTAATAACTGCCCCATTCCTGGCTTCCATTGGCCAAAAGCAATTGTTCTTGATTGCTTCTGGCTGCCGCAAATTGTTAATACTTAAGTCTAGCATTGGCATTACCTCATCCCGAATCGTTTGCATTTCTGTTGACACATTCCGTTTACTTCTCATTTCATCTGCCTTCTCTGCTTCACCTGTATCTATATCTTAAGTGTACGAATTAGTCATGCGCGCGTTTGTTGTCTCTAAGTTATGAAAATTGATAATTGGCCTTTTGGATTTGCCATTGAAATTCAACTTCAATGAAGAATGATGCTCAAAAATTGTAAAAAAAAAAATAATAATACATACACAAATAATCGTTGAAGGTTTGTAAATATGTACATTACCGAAACCCATAAACATATATTGTTATGAACATCGTAAACTATTGTACAAAATTTCATGTAAAGCGAAAAACTTACAAAAAAAGTTATGCAAATAATAAAAAACATACGTAAAAAACCAACTGTGATATTTTTCATTAATTGTGTTAAGTACTCGAAAGCCACCCAAGTGGTTCGCTTATGCGCTGCGCCTCTGCAGCATCGTCCTCCTTTTACTTTCATTGGCCTCTTCGCAATCCATCGATTGCGCAAGAGCTCTGCCATCTCCGGTCACACTGCCATTAGCTGGTCATTAACTGGAGAAGAAGCAACTCATAAAGTTTCGGGCCTCATGACACGCGGAAGTTGGCCTCAGATAAGTCTCGCCGCGCCTCGTCTCATCTCGCCTCCCACCATAACTGAAATGGGCATTTTTTCATTTGGGTTTTTTTTTTGGCTCTTTGTATTATTATTTTTGTTTTTTTGTGACTTTTGCACGATTGGGACAATCGAGAGGCCAAGAGCCAAAGCCAATGCATATGAACTTGCCGCAGAGGCGCTTACAATTGCAAATGCCACTGCAGCAGCCGCAGCCGCAGACGCAGCAGCAGCAGCAGCATCAGACAACGGGGTATGTGTGCATCCGATGCTGATGCCAAATAAATCTCAAGGAAGCATCTCATCATCGGCCCGATAAGCAGCAACAATAACGCCTCACTTCCTGTTCAAGTTGAATGTTGAATGTTGAATGCGGCTGTGGCTGCAGCTGCAGGCTGCGGGCTGCGCGCTGCGGGCTGCTGGCTTAGGGTTACGGCTGCAGCTCTCAGTTGCATATTTCAGCTGAAGTCCAAGTCACTCGGTCGACCATGTTGCAACATGCTGCTTTAATTGACTCGCTCGTTGACTTCGCGCTCTGTGTGTTTGTGTGCCAAAAAGATCTGCTGCCGACATCAGTTGTACACGTGACGCCCCTCTAACACCTGCCCCCTGCCACCCACCTGCCCAGCTGCCTGGCTTGCCTAGTTGCATGCAGGTCTATTTAGCAGCCAGCCAGACAGACAGCAGCGGCAGCGGCAGCGGCAGCACCGGCAGCAGCCGTCGCCGAGGAAGCAACTTGTAACAGTTGCTGTTACCAAAACTGGATACCAGACGCTGCCACAATTGCAACGATTAGGTAACATTTCTACAACAACAACAACAACAATTTGCAACTAAACCAAAAGTTCGAGTTCAAGAAAACATTTAAGAGGAACGAGAGATGTTGTTGTTATTATGACTTCGATAGCTAACAAATTTACAGCTGCCCATAAAAGGCACGCCCATGTTTAGATAAGCCTGAACGATAAATGGGCGGATTACTTATATCATAAATGTAGTGATATAACATCCTTAAAATGTGACAATTTTTAAGAGATAGCTATAGAAATATATATGGTACTAGATATGCAATAGGATAATAGAAGCAAGGTTCCATTAGATGTATATATTCAAGATCAGCCTATTTAACTGTCTAAAAAACCAATTTGATTCAAAATCATCTGCAACACATTCCTACACATATTTCCTGGCCATAAATGTTATTGTTAATATTCAAAAATCTATTAAATTTTTAATAGACATTTACTACTTGAATGCTGTGTTATCTTATCATAATTTATACATAGCTCAGTTCCCCATTATAAAATAGATTTAATTCGTGTTGAGTGTTTGCTCAACTTGAGCTTTTCATTACTTGAAACAACTCATCATCAATTATTAGGGAACAATTGGCAGTTGACATCATAATTAAGTCAATGGCATTGCTAACGAAAAGTGTTGCTCAAGGCTTGGGCTAAGACCTCATCAAGATCAAGACAATGTCAATGGAACTATGCCATATGCCCTCTCTGTCTCTGTCTTTCTCTCTCGTTTTTAAAAATGAGCAACTGAAAACTGAAAAGCGAACGAGTTGCATTGTGAAAAGTTGCATTATGCAAAATGATAAAAAATAGGTTGTGTGTTTTTTTTTTTTTTTTAATTTTCTCGGTCGTTGTCTCGTTTTCAAATTGGTAAATGTTTTTGATTTAATTGATGCTGTCGCTGTTGCTGTTTAATGGAGCTGCTGTCGCTGCTTATACCTTGAGCGCAATCAACTTGTTTGTTGTTGCTCGGCTGTAAGTGTTTGGTTTAGGCCTTAGTCCGAGTGCCCGCTGAGCCGCTGGGTCGCTGATCACTGCGACTGTAAGTGCGCGGCTAATCTCACAATTGTATCGCCTACGCGCAGCATGCGGCGTCTGCGGCGTATGCGTAATATTTGTTCATTCCTCCTTTTTTTGAATGATGCGCAAACAGTTTCAATCAGCAGCAAATGGCAGTGAGGCGGCGGCGACGACGGCGGCAACGTTTTGTTTTTATATAATGCGCGCAAGTGTCATGCTAAATTCAAATTTTATTTTAATAGCAAAAACATAAACGATACGAAAACCAGCCACGACAACAGCAACAACAACAGCAGGCAAACATTTTACGCATAAGTGAAGCAAGACGCAGGCAGGCAACTGTTGCTATTGTTGCTTTTGTTTTAACTGTTGCAGCAGCAGCGGCCTCTGCATTGCACAAGCAGCAACAACAGCAGCAGCAGCAGTCGCACGAAAACAAAAACAAAACAAACGTAAATTGAAAAGAAGTAATAAAAATAAATTTGATAAACAAAAAAGAAAAAAGACAGGCAAAGAAAGATAATAAAAGCAACAACAAATTATTTGTATATATAAAATGTTATAATAATGCCAGAAATGTTTTTTTGTAATAAATCTTTTGTTTACACACATCATAAACAAAAGGAAAATGCCTGAAATATTTATTTATTTATGTTTATAAATATGTTTCTCTTATATTTATATTTAGCGGCAGCTCAGGTTCAAGACAAACGCAAAAACCAACACAGCAACAACAAAGACGACGACAGCAACAGTTGCTGTCGGCAGCACGTGAGTTGCAGTCGAAGCGTGAAGAAAAGGTTGTTGCACGCATCAGCTAGAGTTAATGCCACTGCTGCCAACACTGCTCGCCAACTTGATCTCTGCGCTCGCGATGTGGGTCAGCCTGGCTGCAGATGTGGAGCAGCAAGGTCGTTACCAAAACATTGTCAACGCTTGCGCAGAAATGTGGCAACAGCAGAGCAAGTGCGCGCCACACAAAAGCCGCAATATGGGCGCAATGATAGTGTGGCAAGCGAAATATTAATTAAAAGGCGGCCAAAAATTGCTTTGTCAACCATAGTCACCTTACTCAAAACCCATAAATCTCGACAGCAGCAACAGCAGCGACAGTAGCTATTAATAGAAAATAGCGAAATACAAAAGACTCAGGCAACAAACTTGTTTTGGTCACGCGATACGCAAAGGCGTTTAGAGGCAGTCAATGGGCAGCGAACGCACCCAAAGGTGAGCAAAACAAAAAGAGTTAATTAATAACAGTTAACAGCTGATATAGTTAGCATTTGTGTTAGCCATATGCCTTGAAATTCCTGCTTAGCAAATGTTAGCTGGCCTTTTCATATGTCGCTTTGAGGCTTGCCAATATTGAAAGATTCTAACTTTGCATTTGTAATCAGAAACAGATTCTTGGCTAGGTCTAAGTAAACGCCTCTGCTAGGCCATGTTAATAATTGCCGATTGCGAAATGTGAATTTGTCAACATTATGAATTTATCTATCATTAATATAACTTTAATTGTAGATACGCCACTCATTCAGTGATGCTGTGAAAACACCTCGTTGCAAACCACTTAAGATTATGGTTGGCTTAAAAATGTGCAAAAAAAAAAAAAAAAAAAAAAAAACAACTAAATAATTGCGCTGCCCGGCTAACAATTGCACATTGTCTCGCCCACAGAGCCCACAGCTGAGCGACGCTGCATAACACAAATTACAACATGCAAATATTGAAGAAACAACAACAAAAAACTTAAATGAAATGAAAATATAAGAAAAACAATAACAAAATTCAGTCAAACCTTTAAGCGATAAACCGGCTACTCGCCGCATTGGAGTAGAAGTCAATGAGGAGGAGTAAAGCACAACGCGGGGAAGCTGAGGAAGGCGCAGCTGGAGCAATGCATGACAAAGCTAGCGTCACATATTGGCCATTTAGCGTATCAGTCGAGAGCCGGCCAACTGCTAACTGGTTAATAATAATGCCGCTCGAGGAAGTCGTAAACAAACTGCAATTGCGTTGAAGCGCTGTAATAAATACACTCGGACCCCTCGCCGCCTCCCTCTCAGGCCAACTACCTACCTTAGAGACGCGCATGGAGCTGGATCGATATGCGAAATGAGAGAGATAGGGAGAGAATAGAGATATAAAAATAAAGAGGCCAAACAATGATACAATGATTGACAACGAGCTCCAATTTGCATTTAATGAATAAAACTTTGGAGGCGCATGGGTGTAGCCAACAGCATCTGCTCCAATTTCGCATAGAAATTCGCTGGACCTGTTTTTTTGTTTTTTACATTATACATTATGTATAATGTGTAAGTATGTTTGTATAAATATTTATATATAAAATATTTGCTAATGAATTTTGTTTCAGTTTATATAAAACAATGAGAAAGGCGAGAGGTGAGCTTCAACTGAATAGATCTGACAGGCACACGCGGCATCGGATTGACAGTACCTTACAGATTTGTAGATGGATCAGTTGGTAGCATTTCTTAGTCTGGATTTTTTTTATCTAAGATTCGCCAGTATATACAAGAACAAACCCAAAGTATGCAATTCTTTTCAAAAATAAAAAAAGATTGATCCTTAGATAACCGCTTTATCTTTGCATGTGTATATATGTAGTTGGTTATTCTGAACCTGACGCACTAAGTTTTGTAAAAATCCATCAAGATTCGGCCAAGTTGGAGCTACTTAAAAAAATATATAGATTTATGTTGCAAAAAAAAGGACATTCCAGGATTCGTATCCTGGAAGGACTTACATTTTTAGTCTTCAAATAAGCAATACTATCGATTGGCATTCAAAAAATTCTAAAATTCCACCAAAAATTTTACCCTAAATTTTTGCAAGGGGTATGGTCGAAAACTGGCCAGTGGACACCGTAACTTGGCCATTTGAAGGACTATCGACACGTCCTTTATACACAATATAGTCTCGATCCTACTAATACATAGTTAGCAAACAGAAGGATAAAAGTCCTTCAATCAGCTGAGTAATAAGGACTTTTGCTTACGAAGAAAAATGAGTATAACTCGGCCGTATCCTTGCATATCCTGACAAAATTAATGTCAACAGAAGTGGGGTCACCAGATCTATCAGCTGGCAAGAATGCACTCGAATCGTCCCGGTAGGTTGCGGGATATTGGCAATTTTGTGTGTTTTAACTGATTTTTGTACTTCCCGGCGTCAAGCCAGAAACTGAAGAAACACAAGTCCTAGATTCTTAGATGACCTCATATTTTGTTAATGGCGATACATGAGGAAGGTCCTGACAAGCCCAGAGCACCATGTCCGATCGTCCTGCGCAAGGATTTGGCTGTGTTATGGCTAATAGAAAGGTGAACTATAATCTACAAAAACACGATTTTGTTGCATACTCTACGGGGCACTTGATTCCGCATGGAGTACACGGAAATTTGACAGCCATTAGCAATATTGTCAAATAAAAACGCACATTCTTTTTTTTAGATTTTTTTTTTAATTATACAAATATGTAACTTAATTATTATAATCCATGAATACCAATAGACACCTCCTTCCTTCCAGTTCAAACACATGTCCTTTCAACATTTTGGAGGAATCTGCAAGTATAATCAAATTAAATGGTTAATAATTTGGCCTGAAAGTATGCTACATTAAGATAATGTTTTTAATTTTGAACAGAGTAAAAGTATGCTACACTTTTATTTTGCTTAACATTTATCCGAGACTTGAACCATAGGATCTTAGCGCCATCTATTGTAAATTAATATATTTAAGTGTGGGGCTTTTTTCTGCAGCCCCAAAGTATGCAATGCATTTTGGAACGTTCTAGCTAAGTATATCTAAATGACTGGTGCAACCTTTTACTCCGCTTTCACAAAAGATCTTGACAAATTTAGCCACCTATGATAAATGAATGCAAGTGCTGCGGCTCGATTGCCACATAAGTCAAAGACGGCTGATGCGAACATAAACAAATGCTTATCGTGCTGAGCTCGTTTACATGTAGAGCACGCATCGAAAGACTTAAACAGCAAACTTGAATACAAAACGTTAAAGCCATTAATTGACATTGATTAAACTACTAATTGACCCGAGAGTTCCGTTTATCACAAATATGGCTTTTAATAGTTTTCATGCAAATGGAGTGACTTTGAAAAATGGCGTTTTGAATTGAACGGAAACGCATATTTTTTCTTCGACTGCTTTGAACAAACGCTATGTAATTATGCAATTGACTTTAGCCGTTTTGCATGTGTCCGACAATTGGCAAGCGTGACTGCAGCTGACTGACTGACCAACTGAATACGACTGCAGCCAAACAGTTGAAGATGTGTGTTATATATGCCCCAATGAGTGTGCAAATGGTTCAAAATCAAAGCCATATTAAATTTGCATGAATTATAGTTCGTTTGGCCAAACGCCAAGTGAATGCTTTGAAGAATCCGCCTTGACTGGCAAGAAAAAGTACGAGAAGAAACAGGCAAAGTCTGGAACATTCAAATTCCTCGTTGGTCACATATACAACGTCATGGCCACAAAGATTGCGCAATCGATTGCCAAACGGTCAACGAACGCAGCAAAGAACCAGTTTGATCAGCTGCAACTGAATGATGCCACCAAGCCCCATGCTATATAGTGTGCTATGTCAAAGGTGCATTTCCGTTAAGCTTAAGGCGCCCGGGCGTCTCGCGTCTCGTTGTCTTTCCAAAGAGGTGCGAGGCTCGCGCTTGCGTTGTATGCAAATGCTCCAAGGGGACTGTCCCCATAAACTGGCTATAAGCTCATAATTCATGCAGTTAAGCTTTGTTATTGAATGAGACGTGATTCGAAATTTCTATGACAGTTGAATTGTGTGCGCCGGCAGGTTTGTGGCCGTTGTCTTTTATTGCCACAACGATTGGGGTCGCAATGGAATTGCATTCGCTTGACCTTGAGTCGGTTGCAGCTAAACCTAAAGCTAAAGCTAAGCCTAAAGCAGTGTTATACGCGCAGCATCCAATGCAATCTCATTGGCCTTTCAGGGAAGTTCAAGCTTTCAATCAATAGCAATTAAATAACTGTAAACTGGTCAGCCATAAAAGTGCAACGGCAAGCCACAACCACAACTAGATCGCGTTTGCCTTTGGTGCGTCTTGTCAACCGTGTGGAAGCGTAACAGGCGACAAAGTGGTTCGGCGCTCCAAAAAATCGGCATTTGCTTATTTAGCTGGCCAAGCAGGAAGCCATGTGTCAATCGGAAGTAAAAGGTGCAGGCGCAATCGCAGTCTAAGGTGCAGGCAATAGGTGGCAAAGCCAAATTCATTTAACTGGTTCATTGGCATGCACATATGGTAATCAAATGCGCCACTCCCATTGCCACTCCCACTCCCTTATTTAGGCTGTCGCCCTGAGTTATTTGACTGGCAAACGCCCACGCGGCAATTGGACAATCTCAGCAATCTGCAATCTGTTGGTCATTCAAATCAGGTGGAGTGCAGGAAGTGCATACCAAATCTTGCTCCAATTTCCCTGCCGGAACACCACACAGACATAGCCACAGACACACACCAGCTCTAACGCTTAAGCACTTAACACATTGACTGATTACTGCAATGATAAGACCAGCCTCTGGCCAATTGAAGTGCCTTGAATAAATATGAATAAAATAATAATAGCAGCAATAACAATAAACAACAACAGTAACAACTACAGCAGCAGCAAAACCAAATTCAACTCAAATCGCCATCACACAATTTGAAGTCGAAAAGTAAAAGTGGCTCAACTGCTGGGGCTGCTGGGACTGGTGGGGCTGATCGTCGAGTTTTATTATCGTCATCATCGTCAACGTTATATGCGTTGCCTGCCATAACACCTCACATGGCTCACGCTGACTTTGACGCCGCAAAAGGAAGCCATGAATATGGCCAAGACTCGACACGACTCGGCTTGGCTGGCAAGGAAGCCATGAGTCGAACTTCACTCTGGCATTGCCATGGGCAGCTCAGACTGCAGTCTATCTCACTCTCTAGTGCCGCTATCTGCCCGTCGCATTACGCATTTCATTTGCACTGGGGTCCAGTTCCAGTTTTAGTTTCAGTTTCAGTTTAGCTGTCTGCGGCTTTTGGCTACTTCCTGAAACGCATGCTGCAGGGAGCCCAGACGCGGCTGCATTTATCTAACTTCAATGAATATTAATATGAGTTTAGTCTGCGCTTGGTGTGATGCAGCACTTCCTTATGGAGCAGCTGGCTAATGAAGATTTAAAGTTCCTTTACTATTAAAAGTAAATCAGCATTATGTTTGTGCTATATATAAACCATTTATGAATTGCAAATCTCTTTTGGCTGTAGGAAACTTTTCAGCTTTTAATTAATATTTTGTGCACAGTTTGATTGATTGTACTACTGCCTATTATTTTGCACTTCGCACAATTTCTGCGCATGTTATGCAATGTATTGATTTAAGTTGTGGACCACGGACTGCCCACTAAGCAACGGAAACACGCATGCGAAACGTGGAACTCGGACGCAGTCTCTGCCCATGCATCAGAAACGAGGCGAATAATTTTTTTCTCTTTTATTATTATTATTTTCATTTGGTGTGTTTTAAACTAAATCAACATGCAATTAACTTGGCTTTTGGATATGTAGCGAACCATTTAAAGAGCGTCGAGCTTTTCAAATGGAATTCCGCATGTTTTTGAGTTCGGGGCGAAAGATGCAGGAAATAAAAGCGCCATCTGGCGGAATTTTTCGCTGGTTGTTTGCCAAGCATTGCCACATTGTTGCACATGCAAAAATGCACACACTGTGGACATTGCACATACCTTTTGTTGTTGTTGTTGCTATTTTGTTTAGATACCTATTTGTCCATTTGGCACGCAGCGCCAGCGCCCGCCCTTAACCGAATTAGAGTCCAAGTATGGCTTATAAATTACATTAAAATCTACTAATTGATGCCCTGCGTGGTTGGTCTGGGGGGTTCGGGACTCCGAGCCAGGTGCGCCTCACGAACGTGACGGCCTTCGTAACGTTATTATTGAAGAAGAATTTCCAAGAGCCAGCAACAAATATTAAACGCATTACAAAAACCCCAAGCTAGCCTAACCAAAGATACACGCAACGTTGCCTTACAATTTGTTTTCGTTGATTTCCCATTTCGTGCTATTAATTTGCATTGCCCCAATGTTGTTGTTGTTGTTGTTGCTGTTGTTATTTTTGACTTTTGTTTTTTATTAAGATTTATAACATTTATTGCAATAAGCTTGGACTGCCGATTACAACATTTGGAGCAGCAAAGTCTCTGTCTCGGTCTCCCCCTGTCTTTCAGTCTCCCTCGTCTCTTCTACATGCTGCTCTGCGCTGCTTGTCACGTCGCGGCACAAACAAATGCGAATGCGCAGCACAAAAGGCAAGAGCAAAATGCCGGCCTACGCGCGCGTGCTCTCTCTCTCTCTCTCTCTCTCTCTCTCTTTCTTTCTGACACTCTCACTCTCTTGCAAGCTTAGCTACGCTGAGCTTTAGGTAAGCAGCTGGAAAGCTCGCTGTGTCATTGTTTACACACAAAACCGTTACCAGAATTCAAGGTCTTCGGCTTCCGCTGGCGCCTCGCGCTCTCGTTTCTCATTTCTGCTCTCGCTCTCATTTTCCGTTTCGGTTTCGGTTTCGTTTTCTCTAGGCGCCGGCTGCACCTGCGCGTCGTCTATTTAACCTGGCTCCCCAATCTTCAATGCGTCAGTCACATCCACGAAAGTGGCCCAAAGAGTTCCGCGCGTTGCCCACTAAAGCGAGTGGAGCCTCCACACTATCCCATTACTTGTTTGTGCCCAAGTGAATAAGTGTTAAATTTTCGGTCGAGGGCTCTTTAAACCCCCAGCCAGCGTTAAGCGGGAGCCATGAGGATCCAGCGGCATTTTGTGGTAATTACCAAATGTGTCACAAAAGTGCAAGAAAAACAGACAGATAGTGCGAACTGCATGTGTGGTTGTTGCTGCCGCTGTAATTGTTATCTTCGTCTAAGCAGCCAAGCGGAACTAATGGAATATAATTTTGTCAGTTTAATGCAGTTTCCCAAATAGGTTGCGAGCAATTTGTTTACGAAAGTGCGAGAAGATTGGGCCAACGAGAGCAGACAGACAGACACCTATATGAAAACTATCATTCAGATATGCTTCACATATCAGCGAAGCCAAAGTGTGCTTGGAGCGTGTCTGGAGTATGGGAAATGGCCTGAGCTCATAAGTCATATATGAATATATAATCAATGCATCCATAATAGATCAATTTTAAACAAATTAAGAATTGGAAGAGAAGAAATATACTTGGGATAGTTAGTAGGCCATATGTTAAATAGTTGATTAATTTGGGTTTTTTGATTTTGAGTAAAATTGAAAGTGGAAAGTCGCTAGACATCCTATGTGCCATATTATATATAGATTTATCATAATCTTGATTGATTAGTGGTTTATTAATTATATATATATATAATTTTTGGATTTTCGGCTCAATGCAACAAGTTACAAGAAGAAGAAGCTATCCATGTAAAATATATTTATAGTGAAATGAAAAAGCATTCTTTTCCTTTTGTCATATTCACTGAAAGGCGTGTTTCGCTTATTTTCATTAGCGATTTTCCAGCTCTCTTTTTTTGTCAGCTACTGTCACCTGGCAATAGCACGACATTTGCCGACTTTAGCTCCCCCTCTCAGTTTCCCCCGGCTCCATACTCTTAATCTCCATCTGTTTTTGGGGCCTTTCAATCGCATTGTCAACAATTAAAAGCGTACAAATATGCTGGCTGCGAGATAGTTTCATTAGCGCTTGCCCATGAAATGCATTTGAAGTTAGACAGACTCTTTTCCCTCACGATCGATGATCCAATGGCGGTTGGCCTAACCACTCGGCCCCCCTCAAGAGACGACAGACGACTTTCACTGCTGGCTCACCGCGGAAACTGCGACGTACTCTCAGCAGCAAAGAGCTGCTGCAATAGCAACGGCAGCCGCAATTAGCACCCTCCAGCTCAAGCAATGAGATAATTTTTTTGCTGGCGCTAATTTAGATTTCATAATCGGATCGAAGTTGACATTCGTGCGCAAATTGATTGGGATTATGTGAATTGAAGTTTGAGTGATTTGGTCGATTATGTAGAAATACCCAAGTCAAAGACGACAGCAAATTGACGCCAAATGCTTTGACCTCGCCAGCAGCTGCAACACGCTACCAAATTTGGAGCCTTAAACTTGCAACAGAGGCGACGCCAACGCCAATGCAAACGGAGACAGGTCCAAAAGCGGCAATTATTTGCATAATGGCAAAAAACGCAAATGGGTTTGGGCTCTGCCTTATAGAGAAAGAGGCAATGCCCTAAATTAAGCTACATAAGCAGACAGGCATTGCCTTTTGCCCCCCTCCCCCGCAGCAGTGGCTTTGACCTGAAACCGGGTTAGACTTTATCATCTCTAACTGGCATATTTATTTAGCCAACCAAAATATTAAAAATACTGACGTAATATTTCACTCTTACTTGCCCCGGAGTCGCAGTCAACGGACTCTCAGTGCAAACAATGCGAATAATATTAAAAGACGAAAAGCAAAACATAAAAATAAAACAGAATGGGATGAACTGAGTCGTCAGCTCACTGACCCAGTTAAAACTGGTTGTTGCCGTGCCTTAATGCTTCACATGAAGAATATTTAATTAATTACCATAATCGTTGCGAATTCGTTTTGATCCCTAGACGGTCGCGTTTGTTGCCTAAGTCTTTTGTATTTGTTGTACGTTGACTAATAATGATGACGAATTTATGTTTATTTTCCGCAGTTGGGTTTGCTCGGCGTGCTCTCTGTTGCCAGCAGAGCTATCCATGCCAAAGCTGTCGGCGATCAAAAGACAGCCGAGTCCCAGGCGAGCAGCAAGAGCGTCGCTCAGCAGCGTATTGGCGACGGCTTCGGCCTGGGCCTCGACCTCGGCATTGGCGAGGAGCACATACACGAGCACCACGAGCACCATGAACACCATGAACATCACGATCCCGGCTATTGGAAGAAGAAAGTCACGTGGAAGGAGGGCTGGAAGAAGATTTGGAATCCAGCCAAGAAGCAAATCTGGAATCCATCGTGGAAAAAGGTGAGTGAAAGCGATTATCAAGGATGTTCCTAAAGCTAACTCTAATCGAATTCTATTACAGATCTATAAGCCGCATTGGGTGAAAGTTCCAGGCTGGAAAGAGATTCAAGTGCCCGCTTGGAAACAAATATGGGTGCCGCACTGGAAGGAGATTTTGGTACCCGCCTGGAAGGATATTCAGGTGCCTGACTGGAAACAGTATTGGACACCAGAGCTAGTCAAGGTAAAGCTTAATCCAATTATACTCCCTACATTATTATATACGAATCTACACGTTTCTGTAGGTTGGCATTCCTGGCGAGAAATACTTGGGCAAGGATCATGAGGGCTGGGAGTACACCAGTCACGATCTGTGGAAGAAGAAAGTTGTGTGGAAGTCACACTGGAAAAAGATCTGGAAGCCAGCCAAGAAGCAAATTTGGGTGCCAGAAAAGAAACTGGAATGGAAGGAAGCATGGAAGCAGTACTGGAAACCAGCCAAGAAACAAATCTGGAATGACAAACTGGAGTGGAAGGAGGCATGGAAGCAAATCTGGGTGCCCGGCTGGAAGGAGATTTGGGTGCCTGGCTGGAAGAAAATCTGGAAGCCCGTCGTTATATCCGAATGGTTCCCCACGCCCGATCATCATCACGAGCATCATCATGACGTTGGCTGGGATTGGGATCGCAAGGACAAAGCGGCCACCAGTGGAAAGGACAAAGTCGTATGGAAGCGCGATGACAGCAATGCGTCAGGCGCAAAGCCAACGCAACTGAAGCCAGTGGCCAGCGCTGACTTTCAAGCCAAGACGCTTGAGGCAGCCAAATCGCCAATTGCCGCAGCCGCACCTGCCGGCGCAACCGCGCAGTCATTCAAGTTTCCAGGCGCGTAGAGTGCCCATGAATATATGAGTGCATATACATACATATATACATATACATACAAACATACAAATGTACCATACCCGCCCAGTTCCGAGCTCCTTGTAAATAGTTACAAACCAGTCGCTAGCATGTAAGGCCCACTTTTGCTTTGGCGTACACTTAAATTATGTCTTAGACTTAAAGAGCGTTTAATTAACAAGTAAATAAATAAATAAACCTAATGCCTAAAGCTTGGTCAGTCTTGTCTTGAGTCTAGGAGTAGTCCAGTTCATGTTTGCCTTTCTTCTCCTTCCAGGCATCGGGCGCCGGCGCGTTGGGCAGCGGTATCCACTCCCTGAGTATGGTCGGTGTCCAGACCTTCTTCCACACAGGCTCGTAAATGCGCTTGGCCCGCCAGTACTTCACCCACCGTGCATTCCAAGTGGTTCGATTCGTCCAGAAGCCATCCAACTGGGGCTCCACTGTGTCCGTATGACGTACACTACAATCGGCAAACAGGAAGCGTTTTCCAGTAGAGTGAAAGTCGTTTTCGACAAGCTATTGCACAACATCCTCTCAACACACTTACATGGTCGTCGTCTGGCCGCCCACAGTCGAATCAATAGACAAGAGGACGACGAGGAGCACCGGAGCTGCAAACAGGCAAATCCGCCCACACTTCCGTCTGCACTGCTCTGGCGTCGTCACCATCCTGTCAGCTGTCTGACACCTGTGCCTGTTCACTCGGCTGTTTCGCATTGTGGATCCATTCATGTTTCGCAATCGACTGACACTTTCATAGACTTTTCTCCCAAAGTTAAATAGCTCTCGAGACCTATTGGAATTCATGAAGCGCACGCGCGCGCGCATGTTTTAATGAATTGCAAATTCGCGTAGTTTACACGAGTTGCGCGTGAAAATTGTTATAAAAAACGTACGAGATTATATAATACGCACATTAAAGAGCATTAGTTTCGGATAGTTTGTTTGTTTTTTAATAGACTATTTTTTTTTTTTTTTTTTTTTGCTGCATTTCTTTCTATGCTTAAGGTAAAATTTGCAAATCAAATGTGAGTGTAGGTGCGACAAAGCTTAAATAGCTAAATATGTGTGTGTGTAATATATATATCTATATCTAGCAAATGTATCGTAAAGTAACTGTTACCCATAGTGAACATAATTTCGATTGAAGTTCTATTGTCTAGAGAGAACATGCAACATATAAAACTATATAGCTAAGCTTAGGCATAACTTAAGATCTAAGACATGCAGCACATATACATAAATATATACATGTATGCATATATATATAGACAGATAAATTTTGATAGCAATTCTTTCTTACAATCCATTTAAAGCCTATGTTTACCGTTTCGAGTATGCGTTGAATAGTTTCATTTCTGATTCTTTGCTACAAAGTAGCTAAGCACTATTTAGCAATTAATTAACTAATTAATTAACATATTTATATTTAGAAGGCGGTACAAATGTTGTTTGCATAAAGTGCAGCAGTTTAGTTTTTAATTGATCTATATATATATTGTGTTTTGTAAACTATTCTTGAGTTAAAAATTAATATGGCACAATTACGCGCATACAAAAACTTAAATGTCGTACATGGTGATAATGATGTTTTGCTTTTGTTTAATTTACAGCTAATTACAAGATACAAAGAAATAACATTTAAGTCACACAGAAAAGCATTCGAGATAGTGGGCCAAGCCAGAGTCACAGCTCGTAACATGTTGAGAAATCGGCTAATGAGACGAGATATAACCAATAGTTAAAGTCAGCTGTGACTTGCACAAAATATATATTATATATCATTTGCAATTTGTCGAGTGCGTGTGAGTGTGTGTTTGAGTGTGTTTCATCGGCTTCAGCTTTAGCTTCATCTTTATCTTGATCTTTATCTTTATCGTCATCTTCATCTTGTTTATCTTGTTCTCTGCTAGTCTGTCAGTCTTTTGAAATACCATTTGAAATCGTTTCGCTTACGAATTACAATTTGTTCGTTAGTTTTGTTGTTCTGGCTGTCGTTGTTATTGTTGTTTGTTTGTTTGTTTGTTTGTTCGCTTTTTGTTTTGGTTTTGGTTTGTTTTTGGTTAACAAGCAGAGAGCTGCAGGAATGTTCTATGTTGTGTGTTATGCTGTGTTGGGTCGTGTCGTTTTGGGTGATACAATGAAGGGCTAATTAACACTAATTGTTGAGTACATCATTTATATCAATACATAAATATCTCGTTGGCGCTCTCACTCGAAGGACATCAGATTGGCGGGCAGTGGCTTTGGCGCACGCGTCGACGCCAGCTTGCAAATGGCGTTCGTCCACAGGTGCGTCATCTGCGGACTGTCCGCGCGAAACTTGTAAACGGTGCCCAGGGTGCGGTGGTATAGCTCAAATGAATTCTTATGCTTCGTATTGTCGATGACGTGCGCACTCCAGCCCTCCAGCGGACACACCTTGCACGGCTCGCGCTTGAAGTCACCGCGCTCGCTGCCCTTGAACGACTTGGGCGGAAAGTAGACAAGCGAATTGGCCCATATCTGCACCCAATATCGCTGCCAGGATGCAACAGCGGGCTTTCGGCCCTCCTTCTGCACCGTCTTGCGACGCAGGCAGCCCTGCATGGCGGCCGCCGCCTCGGGCGACATCAGATCACAGTTGCTGCCCGTTAAGTCGCTCAGGATGCCCTCGGCGCTCTCCAGAGAGGTCAAGTCGGCATTGGACAGAGCATCGCTGTGCTCCAGCACGGAGTCGTCGAGCAGATGATGACGCGGCAGCCCAGTGCCAATCAGATCGTGTTCCAGATGCAAGTGATGCGGATGTCCATCGTAATTGTTTTGCGTTATTTTGCCAAAGATGCTGCGAAAGCACAGATGAAAATCAGTTTGTTTGTTGTTGTTGTGGGTGATGGAACGGCACGCCTTAGAAATACATGTGTTTGTTCACAAAGGGGGCGTCATGCAGACAAGCGTTCAAATGGGCTCAAGCTAAACACAATGTAAGCAACTAACAGCGCGTTCGTGTTTGTGTGTGTGTGTGTGGGCGTGTATAAAACAGTGGGTGTATTTGTATGTGGCTGATCGATGATCATATGTGGCAAAGATGAGCTGATGAAACAGAAATCATTTGGCTAAATTCAAACAGCTAATTTACACCCAAAGCGAAACGTGTGTATGAGTGAGCGTGTCTTCTGTGTTTTGTTTTACCCCTGCAGAGATCATTTATGGACGATTCTATGAAGCTCTAATGCAAACGTTATCAAAAGTGCTTGTACATCCTGCACTTTATATATCGGAAATATATATCATATATGAAGATTTTTTGTGTTATTCAAGATATTTTCCAATGATTACGCCCCTTACTTTACATGAACTTCTAATAGCTAACCAAATCATATACTACAATAGAAACGGAACTGATTCAAGCAAAGCCTTTGAATGACAAACAATTTACATTCTCATGATATTCCAACAAAACTAACAAATCAAACCTATTAATCATTCACATTACATGCTTATCTTCTTTACATTTCCCTTCACAATTTACTGATGTCAATATCTGCAGGTGCATATAATTTTCGGCAATCCGAAATTTAGTTTGTATATGTTGTACTTAAGTGTTTGTTCAATGATGGGTCGTTTGTTTGTATGTAAGCATTTTAAGTTGGGTCCGTGCACACAAACTGATGGAAATAAGGATTAGAAAATGAATAGAAAATGTTGAAATGCATAACCTAGCTATAGGCTACGTTGGCTACGTAGGCACTCACCGGCGGCATCTGCAGCGCTTGTTGGAGATTGTGCCAATGCCCGGCGCAATCATTACAATGCAGCACTGACACCTTTGTGCAAAGTTGCGCGGCAGGCTGCTGCTGCGAAATCTAATTGCAGTTGCAGTTGCATTTGCAGTTACAAACAGATACAAGGTACAGATACAAAGAACGAAAGCGAAAAGCAAAAAGCATAAGTGGACATGTAAAAGAGACAATCAATTCATAATAATAACAATATTAAGAGTAAAGAAATGTTCACAGAGTAAAATGTTAACGTTTGTTTGGCACCCCCAACGGTCAGTCCAATTGCACAGTGAAGAGTTTTGTGTTGAGTGGTGTTTAAAACGAAATAGAAAGTTTGATTTGTTTTTGATTTTCTTTTTTCATTGGGACGAAACACGAATCACAAAAGTGTTTGATTGGCAGTTAGAATATGCGCGCGAAGATATTTGAATGCTGAGAATTGATTTGAAGTGGATAACTTACTTGGTGCCCAGGCTGCGGCACTTTCGATGGCCCGGCACAAACTTTGTCCCACTGGCCATGCGCATGGAGCCGATGGTCTTGGCAGGCGACAGATTTAAGCAGCCGAGAGCTGGTGTCACCGATTCCACATTGAATGATTCCTTCGAGCTGCACGATGACGAGCTGGGCCCAGAGGGCGAGGCGGGTTCCAGGTTCAACGAGCGTCTGTTTGAATTGATTTACAAAGTTAGTTTATCAATTCATATTGACTTATTTAAAAAGTGATCCCAATTACTTGTACTGATCCTCCTCGAATATGTTTTGCAGCTCTTCAATATAGCGTATGGAGGTGAGATATTTCTGCGTGGACTCATGCGGCTGTATGTGCTGATAGTTAGATTGCTGATAGTTCGAGATGACGCGCAGTATATTGTTCATCTTATTGCGCCGCTGCTCTGGCTCAAGGCCTCCCTTATGCGGATGCGCCAGATCGATGTAAATCAGGTCTGTCAGAAAGAGACCCAAATAGGGTATGCAAGGCAGACGTAGACTCTCCAAATACGAGCGCAAATTAGCCCAGTTATTCTGATCGCTAAATATTTCGCTCAGCCGCTCGAAAGACTGCCGATCCTTCTTGGACAGACAGGCCCAGGTCTTTTTCAGACGATAAATGCTGGCGCTTTGCATGGCCGAGATGATGGCGAACAGCGAATGCAGGTTGTTCAGTTCGTGCAGTTTCTTGGCCACCTGTAAGATAAATTCATTAATATATAATGCACTTATGACATATAAGAGATATGTTCCACCTTGATGAAGTGTGTCATGATCTCAGCACGCTGCTTGGGCTGTTCGGCATTGAGTATCTCCTGCACTGTCCAGAAGCTGGTGTGATTAAAGCGCTTGGTAAACGCCACAATATTGGGCGTAACCACATGCTTGTCCTTTTTGGTCCACGCACAGCTGCTCAACTCATCCGGTTGTATGAGCGCGAAGACGGGAAAGTCGAGCAGCGTTATCTGATTGGCCAACACATCGGCGGGTACACGCAATGCACTGAGAATGACTGCATCCAGCTGCTTAATGGAGCCATGCGCTGGCAAACTCTGTGATTTGTTTGCTGGCGCGGCGGTTGTACTGCAAATGAAAAGAGAATTGAATTAATTTTGCTATACATTTATTGAATTTAATTCAATTAGTTGTGTGCTCTTACGCTATGCTGTAGTAACAACCGGGTGAGTCTGGCGACGAGCTAAAGCTGGTCAAGCAGCCGATGGAGTTCTTGCGACGTGTGCTCTTAATGTTCAGTGTTTTGCTGACTGGCTGCTGTGCCTGCGCCTGCTCTGCCTGTAGTTCCTTTGGCCCTTTGTCCTGACGCAAACAGGCCATGGTGTGTGCATTGCCATTAGAGTTGCGCTGCTTCGGCTGCCTCAAATGCTGTGGCGATACCTGCGCCTGACAACGTGTCTGTGTGGGTGAAGCCGTAACAAAAGTTTGCCCCCCATAGTTCATATAGTCCGCTGCGGGCTTTCTGCCGATCTGTGTGTGTGTATCAAAGAGAAGTATGAATAAGGGTTGTGTGGGAGACAGAAGGAGCAGACTTACCTCTGAGTAGCGCAGATTATCCGTGGTGAGGTCGCGCGATATTTCCGAATAGCGCATCATGGCAAATGTCTGTGGTCAACCACTCGGCAACAAAGCTGTAAGTAAATAACAATTTATATTTATATTGTAATCTGTATTGCTTCAACTTTGTATTTGCTAGTACTTCGGTTTAAAGTTTAGTCTATGCTCTGGCTTTAGCACCGTGCGGCGGGCAGCCTTTATGTTTACTGAACACAATTTTCTGCTGCGGCTGCAGCAAAAGCCACAATGCAGAACAACAATAACAAGATACCATAATGAAACAACAACAACAACAGGAACGGCAACAAATGGTGGTGAGGCGTGTGGCACGCTTCGCTGCTCGATTTCCACAGCAGCGAACAAACTGACTCACGCGGCAAGCGGCACGAAGAGAGACCTGGATCTGGTCTTTTATGGCAGCAGCGGCTACTGTTGTAGCTGTCGATTGGCTTTTTTTTCTTCTTTTTACAATATATTTTTTTGGGGGGTGCCAATGCAACAGCACCAGCAACGGCAACGGCAACGTCAACGGCAGCAACAACAACATGCGCCACTAATGATATGCACATAGTCAGCGGAAAGGTTTTCAGTGGATAAATGAAAACAAGTCACCAAAACGGTCAATGAACCCTTCCATAGAATGCACCGAAGAGAAAACCTACGGATGCCCCAAATTATATATAATATATATACATATATAGACAATATAACAGGTAGGTGTGGCGCAGCGTGCCGCAAGCAGATACCCAGCAGCAGGTATGAAGAATCAGTCAAAAGGAAATTGAATTCTATTTGTCGCTTTATATAAAGCACTATGGCCGAATGTAAAGAGATATGCATCATATTTTTGTTCATTGCACTCTATTACAACTAAAATGTAAGCAACTTTTTATTTCAATTGAAAAAATACCTTTCCATTTGGTTTGTTTCATGAGCACAACGGTATATACACGTTATTGGAGAAACTTAAATTTCTATATAATATATAAACAATATGAGAGGTGGCCGTCAATATGCGCAACAAGTAGATACCCTGCATAAAATTTGCATACACAAAAACCCAAATATGTATAGGTAATCTGTTGCTCGACAGAATAATTCCACTCTGTGGGTATCTAGGGTTTGAGAGCACCGTCTTCTATCCTGTATTTACGCACTCACTTATTAAATAGCCTTCAAATTTTGATATTAAACACTCCTCCATAGCGCGCTCATTACTGTGAGAGCTCTAATAACAAGACACGTGCGATTATGTACACACACATATCTATATCTATATCTACTTATATATATAGAAAGCTATATGGTATATAGAGATATGTATATACATACGTGCTGATGCCACACATTTCTCAAAGACTGTCTGACGGCGACCCCGTCTAATTAATTTCAATTAAGTCATAATCATTCCACACAGCAAATATAATGACGTTTCGAATCGATTGGTCTGCGTAGCGCAGGCCAGCAAAGATATACCCTATACACATATAGGAGTGTGAATCAAATTCGCAAATTGCGAACCGATAGTTAGGTATACGTATAACTCATGTGACTCTTATCGATTAGGAGGCCCACGGAAATCGACGAGAAAGAATTTATTTATTTGTTCAAACGAAAGATATTTCGGATAAACAAGTTAGTTTGTTGATGTGCTGCAACTAGGTATATCTATATATACATATAGATTTCTATTAAATGGTCAGCATTATGATAGAAAGTTTTCATAAACAACTCCGATGTAGGCAAAGTAAATTTGTATCAGTGCTTCACCTATACAACATAGCATCAATATTGAATTGAATAGGCTGAATTATTGTAGTCTACGGCTATCTCAATATATATCACTAACGAATACTTTTTTTTTTTTTAGGAATCCAACTTTATATGCAATTTTAAAAATTTCAACAAACTTGACTAAGTCAATAAAAATTTAATTTTGAAAACATGGCAATATTTTAACACATAAACATATACGCTGTACTGTATGCAAGCATTTGTTCTCTGACCTTTTGAGCTTTTTTTAAAAAATAAAAAACATTTCAATATGCCTTTTCCATTACAGATATATAGAAGAGAAACAAGCAGCAGAAAACATTCGGTTGAGATAAAGGCAGAAGAAAAAATATATTTTCTGGCAAGACAAAAGCGCAAATGAATTATTTTCCAGACTGCCTCAAGTTTTCAGCAAATGGATTTTTATTGACTATTTGAACTATTGCCGTAACAAATATACATACCCATGCAGGGGATATACATCTAGCATATATATATATATATATGTATACATACATATATATTGAGTGAATATTTTAGCATTGTTTTTGGCATGGAACACAATATGTAACAAGTAAGAAGACTCTAGTCGAGACTGCTCGACTAGGAGATACCCTGAACCCTCTAATCTGATATTCTAATCAGTCTGCACTTCTTTTCGACACACATACATACACACACACGTATTAGAATGCGCTCTGCTAACTGCGCTTGGGTTGCGCTGTAGTGTAGTAACATTATAAGAATTTATTTGTTGAATAATTTAATTTCTAGATGTACAATCTTAATGAAATAAAGTTTCAGGGCGTAATTATATGGTGAAAATGTATGTACATTCCAAAGCACATGTCTCTAGTACTTGAAATACGCCTTTTACAAAGGTGATGGTGAGGGGGTGGATATAGGGGTGGGGGGTAAAATACAACAAAAATCGAAATTATATAAAATACATATAAGTCTACATTTAAAATTTGCAAGCTCTAGCTCTAAAGGTGTAAGAGATATAATTAAATAACTAGCTTTCGATAAGGTTTTTGATCGATAATAAAATATCGGGAGTAGTTATCGATATATAAAAAAAACTTGATATGCGCGTGATATACACGGACCTAGGAAAAAAAATTTCAAGTCTCTAGCTCTTATATCTTCTGAAATCGACGCGTTCATACATACGGACGGACGGACGGACGCCTCCTTCTGCCTGTTACATACTTTTAACAAAACCATTATACCCTGATTTCCCATTTTCAATGGGTTCAGGGTATAAAAATATCAAATGCAATTAAAGCAAATTAACTGTCATCACGTGTGTGAGTGTGTGTAGGTGTGTATCCGTATCTGTTTATCTGTATTTTATTTTGCCTAAGTTAGGAGCCTTTAAATTGTTGTGGCTGTGGTTTTTAGATTTACAAATTTCCCACGTTTTGCTCCTATAAACAGGTCGAGAATATGTAAATATATTTTGCGTTTGTTTTGCTTTGGCTTTGATCTGCCAGCTTTTAGACTCAATATGTACCTAGACATAAGTACCCCCTACATATATATATGTATATACATATATATATTTGCACGTACACACATATATACATGTATGCATTATAATTTGTATAATAACAAATGATATTGTGGTCAGGGACATGAATGTGTGGGGGCGTTGCTACTGTTGGGCGCTTTTTGTTTATGGCCACCGCCCACCACCAGCTAGACCAGCCACCCTCCGCACACACATGCACACACACCCTATACACACACACACACTCGCATACATAGAGTTATATGTGTAGTCCAATAAATATGTTTATTGTATTTACATAAATTTCTTGGAGGAAAACAAACAAAACAGCTGCAAAGTTCGCGGAAATCAAAGTTGACTATAGCTTGTTTATCAGCCTGCAGCTGTATTTAAATAAAATACAAAAAAAAAAAAAGAAAAGCTTCAATAGGAATGCCGCACATTAAATACACTGTAATGCGCAGCTGCTCAGATCATACAGTCAGCTGCATTTATTATTGAAGTTTACATATATATATATACTTAATTTATGAACTGTTTTCCGATATATATAAAATTTAATTTACACCCAGCGAATGTAGAGTATCTGTATATGTAGTTGTCCCCCCTATCAGTGGAATGTGTGTTGGCGTCTTTAATTGCCTTCGATAAATGCTGGGGCCAGTGTGGAATGCGCCTCTCAACTTTCGCTGGGCTCGCACTTGGCTGGGGACCCCTGACTGACCCTCTGCTAGATCATTCCACAGTTCTATGTCATTATGTCGTCGGTTTTACAACATTAAGTTCTGTCTTTTCTTATTTGGGTTGCTGGATTTTGACGCGGGCAAGGTCAGTTGATGTCGCCTGAGATGACAGCGATGCCATCGTCAAGTTCAATAACCGCGACACAGATTTTGAAATGCTCCGTTATAAATGTATTTATATATATATATACACACTTAATATATACACATAAATATGTATAGGTGTCAGTGCATGAATTAACCTTCGAAAGCTGGCAATGCGATTGTGATTGTGATTGTGAAAAGTGCATACACACACATACAGTAAACTTTGGCTATAAGTAACACGCGTACAAGACCCCTGGCAAGGCAAGACAAAATTCGTCTTTACATGGGCAAACATATTTACTTAATCTTAGAATGTCATTTTAATAGCTGTTTGTATTAAGTTTACGTTTAATTATTACTTGTTGGATAAGGAAAAGAAACTGCCTTGAAATTCGGTTTATTAACCTGATTTTCTGTTCCTAGGCTCAGCATATATTTTCAGCATATAATTTATATTATACTATTGAACTTTAAGCAATAATATGAAACCTAGACAATATGTTAAAGTTAATGAATGATCTTAGCCCTGTGATTTTTACTCAGCCTGTCTTTTAATTTTTTTTTAAATTTTACTATCAAATCATCTACTTAACAAAAAACTATTCCAGCTCTATGTCAGTCAAATTTAGTCTTTGCAAATTCATTACTTCATTCATTATTCATCAATACACACTGTACTGCAAAACAACTGCGTTCATTGACGTGCCAAAACGTAATGCTTCTGCTTTTCATTCAGCATTTCATTAAAAACAGCTAAACTGGCCCTTTTTGCTCGCTTATCAGCAGCTAAACGCATGCGATTGCAATTACAAATCCAACTCAAGTGCAGCTTAGCATATGTGCATTTAAGTATTTATATAGACTAAGTAAGCATCAGTATCAGTATATATGTGTGTACATAATATATATATATAAATATAAACATATATGCAAGCGTGGGTAATAAGCACTTGTAATCATAGACGAGAGAAACTACAATAAAAACTGCAACTGGAAACAAAACAAAACCCAAGTTGAACCGAGACGAAGGAAGGCCAAGCGATATAGAATAATGAGCTTGGCTCTGGGGTTTTGCTTTCTGCTGAGGGCGCGCTGCGTTTTGTAGAATACGCTGTATACAAAGTGAAAATGTGGGTATATAGGTACGCTGTCTATTGACCTACATAAAAATGACTCAGCTAATAAAAAGCTTATCAGACAGATTAGCAACAGCGATCATCTAAGATTGTGCTAAAAAATTATACTAAAATCTACAATCATTTTTCTGCGGTTTCAAAGTCAATTTGAGGCTTATCTCTCCAGCAGCTTATTCAGGAAGAATTTTCTTATCTCTCTCTCTCTCTCTCTCCCTTTCTATCTCTTTCTTTCTATCTTTCTTTACAAAGTATTTTGCTGTCGGCTACAGCCGATTGTATTGTTCTCACTTGTTTTCTGTTCTTTCTGTGATCCGCGCGCTGTAAAGTGGGTCAAGCCTAGAAAACTAGAATCGTAACCAATATACATACATATACATGTACATAAGTGCGTACTTCTTAAGTGCCTGCACACAGGAGGGAAACAATGCGAGAGTGAGCGAGGGAGTGACAGAGATAGAGGATACGAGCAAGTGCTGAAAGAGCTGTGCAATAACAATGCTACGCATGGGAGCCTTGAAATGGCAGGCAAAAACATCTGGCAACCTGGCTTGCCTGCCTGCTCAGCCACAGCCTCAGCCTCAGCGCTGGTCTTCACATCCTGTTTAACAAGTAACAAGCAAAACAACAGCTGGAAAATATATCCACAAAGTGAAACTCAAATTTCATGCCCAGGGGCGTTGCTAGGCGCTGCAGTGTGTGTGTGTATGTTTGTGTGTATACATGCATATTTGGTGTCTACACTTCGTGGGTGTCTGATAACATTTGCTTATCATATGATCTAATACTCAAGTTTATCACCAAGGAAGCGACGTTAAATGTTCTTTTTTTTTATTTTATTGATTTGGCTAAACGATGAATCACGTTCTACCCATTTACCGGCAATATAACGCAAATTAGCCACGGAGCCGCAACAACAACGAGCACACCCCTAACTAAATCGATAGCACTGAATAAGAATACCCCTACCACCAGGCCGGGGGCACACGCAAGTTTCGTTAGACCGTCGTTAATGCCTAGCACATCGTATGCAAAATGCCTTCCTCTCCCTCTCACTCTCACACTAGTTGCCTGCTCAGTTTCGTAATCGGCAAGTACGCCCAAATACATCAAACAAAAAAAACACCAGCAAGTCGAAAAATATTTGCACTTGATAGCAAATGCGACAAAGTTGTGGGCCAGAAGACAGTGCACACTGCAGATCACGACACTTAAGTATTTATAGTTTGCGTCTGCAGACGCCCCAAAAATAAAAGAAAAATAAAACTTACCTAAAAAACAACAGCAACGACGACGGCAGCAGCAGCAGCGACAACACCAGCAGCATCTGTATTAGGGAAGCCAAGCATAATTGACAGGCACTGCAGCTGTAGCTATGTTTAAACTATGTTTCACCCTCGCTCTACACGCACAGCAAAATATGAAAATAAGAAGTGACGGCAGAACCGATTACACGCACGTTTTCGTTGTCCGCAAGACTTGAAATAGTATTTAATTAATTAATGTGAAATAAAAACGCGCGCGGCGTACGCACATTGAATTATTATTGTCGCAATTACTGATTGGCTTCTGTTCTCGCAGTGTGACCAGCACCGCGCAACCACTAGAATATCCAATTTGCTAGTGTTGCAAATCCGTTTGAAGCAAGTTGGCAGCACCACCTAACATGCGAACTGTGGCAGCTCTACGCAATGCGCGCCAGAAATTTGAATGAAATTTTGAATTAAATAAATGAATGTAGATAAGTCTACGTGTTATATATATTATATTGAAGAAAAAAGCAATTAATTTTGGTTAGTTTAATTTATTTTGTATGCATATTGTATAATTTGTGTTATTATGGTTATCATATAATACATAAATAAATTAAATTATATTCTTTATGCATAAATATATGTTATGTATTTTTTGGATTTCATTCAAGATATCAATCATATATATATATATTTGTATGTATATATATATACATATATATTTGGTTTACCGCCTTGTCCTTCATCGGAATACACCATAAAATATATATTTCAAACTCAACATTTCGTTTGCAGTTGGTTTTTGTGTTTGTGTTTTATTTTATTTTATTTTTATTGTAGCAAAGTACAATTCCAATTGTTAGTATTGTTGAAAACAATATAAAATAGTTTTTTTCATGCTTTAATTCAAGCTGCTTAGCAGTTGAAGACGCCTTTTTTTCGTTTCCTTCCATAGTTTTTATTTAAAAAATTTTTTTTATTTGTATTATTGTATTTCTTTGAAAGTTACTTTATTTTTAAACTCTTGAGTTTTTCGTCTAGCGTCTTTAATGTATTGTTACGGCCGCAAATGTTTACGTGGTTGTTGTTCGTGTCTTATGTTTAAATATATGTATATATATTTGTTTCATGTTTATTTACAGCAATTGAGAAAAATGTTGCGCTAATATTTGTTATTTTTCGCTTTTTTTCTTCTTTTTGTTTGGAACGTGGAGCAGCTACATTTAATTTTGGTTTCGTTTAATTTGTCGCTAATTAATAAATAAATTTCGTTAGTTTTCCTTTCTTTTCTTTTGTTTGTACAATAGACGCGTGTTTTTTGTGTGTGTTATCAGTCGTTTTTCATTTACTTTACATGAATGTGCTGGAAATTATTGTTAAGTTATACTTGTAAATAATTCAACGCCTTTCAAATAGTTCCAATATATATATATATATATATATATATATATATATATGATAATTACATACATACATATATAAGTGTACACATATACATATATGCTTATGTATGTGTGTTTGTTTTTGGTTACCAGAATTGTATTTCTAAATTGACACAGATAATTGAAGATCACAAAGCGTAGTACGATAAAAAGTATTAGTAAATCAATTTTGTTTATCCTTTTTGGGGGATAGGGGAAGGGGAGTGGGGGAAAATACCATAAGTATTTAATTTCGTTAGGCTTTTGTATACAAGTATGTTACAATAATTACACAAATAGGTATATATGTATTACATACATACATTCATATGCATGCGTATAATAATTATAATAATATATAATTTACGTTTTAATTTAATATGTGTTTTGTTTTTGTTTTTTTCTTGTTCCAATGCCAATACGCAGACTTTAAAATAGTTTGTTTTTACTCAAAAATTGATTCTTGTTAGTGTGTTGATATAAAGTACAATAAAATGTTAAAATACAATACAATATAAATAAGTACACATTGTTTGGATTGTATTTAAATTGAATCAGTAGCATATGATGCACAAGGAGCGGGGGTGTGGGGAGAGGAAGGCTCGTCATTTCATTATGAATGTGTTATTATTTGTGCAATATATTCTGCTTTTGATTGACAGCCGCACAGCAGGTAATGCTGCGCAATAGCTCGACTCGGTCGGTTCGACTCAACTGAACTCAACTCGACTCGACTCGACTCGACTTCGATGCACACAGCAGTTAACAATTGCAAAAAAAAGGGGCATATCAAGGACAGAGGGAGTGGGGCGGCGGTCAGGGGGCGGGCTCACATTATATGCATGTCTTACACCATAGCAATACACGATTATGATACGATACGATAACGATACATAATGCATATACATAATAAGTTCAGGACTTACACTCAAAAGTGGGGGCAAGGAAGTTGAGAGAGATTTCTTTGTGCTGTTCAAGCTAGTTGTTGACTCGAGGAATTTAATTCCAGCGACTTTCT
The DNA here is from genome assembly GCF_018153725.1 of Drosophila mojavensis. NCBI lineage: Eukaryota > Metazoa > Arthropoda > Insecta > Diptera > Drosophilidae > Drosophila > Drosophila mojavensis. The sequence goes on along the minus strand of NW_025318906.1, from coordinate 4,682,445 downwards.
TTAGGAATACATAATCTATACAAACGCGCGCGTATCTGTGTATGTATTTGTGTGAGTGTGTGTTATGTACATACGCGTACCTGTGTATATATGTGTGTGTGTGTGGGTGTGTCTCATGTGTAACTGTTGGCTGACAAAATGGATCAGTTCTACTTAACCAAGCCAGGCCAAGAGAGATAGAGAGTGGGAGTTATAAATAGTCAGAGGGAAGCGGACTGTTTCTTGTCCCTTTCGCACACAATTTACTTCTTGCTCTTGCGCTTCTCCTTCTTCTCGTCGCTGGCAGAGGCTTTGGCAGCAGCAGCGGCAGCTGCATTGGCCGCAGCATTCAACAGATTCATATTCGGCTTAACCGTTCCCTTCTTCTGTGTGGCTGGCTGTTGGGGCGTGGCTTGCGTAATGTTGTTGTTGTTGGGAGCTGTGTTGCTAGCATTGGTGTTAGCATTAGCATTGACACTTGCAACTGGTGTGGCCGGCGTCTCGTCCAGGAAGAGCGGATTCTTGACCTCCATTTCGCCAGTTGGCGCCAGGCCGGGACATTCATAGACGGTATAGTCGCCCTCCTCGTTGTCGTCGTCGCTCTCCACGTCGGACAGGCCGCAGCTGCCGTCGGTCGCCTGACAATTCTCCATGGCTATGATCTGTTGCTTCTGGTGCTGATAGTGATACATTTGAGCGCTCTGCGCCAGCTTGCGATCGCACGACGGTGAGACATCCTTGTTGGGTCCGGTTACACCATAGGCTGGATAATCGACGTCTGCAGCGGCTTTGCTGCGATTATGGAACCTGTTAAGGGCGAGAAAGGTTAACAGATGGATTAGTTATCCAAAGAAAATATCCAATTAAAATAGCTAATATTATTTTTAAAAAGCAATGAAGCTGCAGTGATTATCGTCAATGAAGTCGAAATAAAGGCTATTAGCTAAATAGCTTTGAAAAAACAGGTTTATATTATATTGCATTCAACCGGTAATAATTCTTATGCAAACGAAAATGACTTAAGTAATACAAATAAACGAGTTTTTTTTCCCACGACTTGTAAAATTCTAGAAACATATGCTTAAGCAAGTTATGTGTCCCTCTCAAACGTATGGACCCCTTCTGCGTGCGACAGTGCGTATGCGTAATGCCCAAGAAAATTATATTTAGACTACCTTGTCAGTCATAATCAAACAGCAGGTTTATTTTTAAGCGTCGTATGCGTAATATTTGAAGAATATTTTTATCCTGATTATGGGTTGCTTTTTATATTAAATATATCACTTTTGTTTCATGTGTAATCAGTTAGGGGAATAAGTGATATAAACGGCGTTGACTATGATTAGCAAGTTAGTGTGTAAGAGAAAGGATTAAGATTAGGTTAACAAATAATAAATTTTAATTAAGAAAACTTGTTTCTCTTTCTCTCATTTTACTATTTTCTGTTGTTTTCAATGAGAAATAATTGCACAGTTACCGCTTCGCGCCCAACCTCTTCAAGCATCAACTAACTTAGTAAAGCTTTCAATTAACATTCCCGTTTTTATATAAAACTTACCAAGTAACGCCCAGTGCCAGAAGTCCGACAGTTACCGCCGCACTGACACCCGCAATGAGGGCCACAAGGTAGACGCCCATCTCACTATTCATGCCCAGATGCTGACGCAGGACGAGCTGCTCATTGGCATCACCTGTGTTGACTGCGTAGGCCGACTGCGGGGACTTGCTTTGCTTTTGCAGCTTATCAATCAGTGCGTTTATCTCATTGGGTGACTCCTTGGTCTGGGGCAGATTGACGCCAGCCACTGCGGCGGCAGCTGCCGACTGCGGCTTAATGCGATGGAAGTTGGCGATGGCCGTGTCCAGGAGCTTGGGTGGCTCCTGCTTCGGCGAGGACTGCACAGGTGATTGGGGCTTGCTTTTGGCGGTCACTACCTCGGAGCCGGCGTCCGGTGCCGGTGCATACTCCTCATAGTCGTCCAGGGCACGCGAGTCGAGCTCACCCGACAAATCGTTGGCCGTATCAAAGAAGCGCGCATCATTGGGACCCACGGCAAAGGCGATGCGGCCACGCGACTGACTTGGAATAATCCGATTGTAGTTATTATCCAGGCTATCGAAATTGGGCATGGGCGGTCGCATCACATCTGGCACCGTATCCAGCGGACTGCCATATGCCGCATCCCCTTCCACGTTGTCGTATTGGTCATATTGATTATTCAAGTTGTTGTTGTTGCTGTCGTAATCGTTCTTCATCTCAGCCAACACCTTGGCCTCCTCCTGCTGCCGACGATACTGTTCGTTCTTAAGCAATTGCCGCTGACGCAACAGTTGCTGATTAATCAGCTCCAGCTGCTGCTCGAACTGCTGCTGCAGTCGGCGTCTGGCATGATCCTCCATGAGCTGCTCATAACGCTGCGGCTCCATAGCCGAGGGCTGTATAGGCCGCCGGCGAAGACCTGGCAGAGAGAAAGAGAGTAGGAGAAATGCAATTGATTAATTGAACGTAAATGGGCGTGGACATGGGCACTCATTATGCTAAAAGAGCTAATGCTAATGAGACGGACATTGCGTGCCAGTTGCTGTTCAAAAATAAAAGCAGAGCCAAAAATAGAACTCAACACAACAAGTCAAAGCGAATGGAGGTATGGTTGGAGCTGCGTCGAACACGCCCAAATAAAACTAAATATGCTACCGGAATAGACAAACAAAAAGTCAATTTAATTGCCAATGCCTTAAAATAGACCAATTACTGCACACACTGACACACGCACACACACAGCCGAGCACGCGCACACACATAAAGACGCGCTGTGACGTGCTTGGAAAAACTTTATTACAATTTCAGCGCTGCCCTGAAAAGTAGGCTATAAAAAGCGTGTTAAGCTGAGACTGCAACTAACTCGAACTCAAGCAGCCAGCAGGCGATAGACTATATATAGTGTGGGTGGCATCTGGGTTGGCTTTTCTTTTAACACCTATACACGCACACACATACCTATACACGCCAACTGCTTTCGCTGCAGCTTTTTAAGTGTGTTTGTGTGTGTGTGTTAGGGTGTTTTGGTTTGATTCGTGCATATTTGATGCGCGATATATATGTATAGACACCCGCACACTCGCACACACACATACACATGCACACTTATACTATACTCATGCATATCTAGTATAGAGTATACACAAAACGAAGTGGCAAGCGGCTGCTGGCGCCCTTCAGCCCCATTCACGACGCAAAAGTTTAAATGACATGCACACACACAGTCGTAGCTCTAACTGGCGGTAAATATGTATGTGTGTGTTGGTTTGTGCTATTTTTAGGCATATGTACCTGGGTAAACGGACATCTCGCAGTGACCCAATATGCTGCACATGAGTATTGCAATCAGTGCGCAGCTTATATCCATCCGCTTCGCCATATTGTAGTACGTTTCACTCTCGTTCGCTTAACTGTTTATTGCCGTTTTAATGGTTTTTAAGCAATTTAATTGTTTTTCTTCGTTTTTTCAATTAACACTTCGGTATAGACACTTGGCAACTGGTTACCATATGGCCGGTGTTAATGCGAGCCGTGCATAGCTGCTGTTGCCCTTTCAGCCTTTAGAGTTTATTGATTTTCACACCAATACACACGGACACACACACGTACACACACAGGCATACAATTAGCAGGCAGCTGCTGGTCACAGAATTCGCGTGGGCGTGCAATATTTTCTATCTTCTTTGAAATTTCCTCAACTGGAATTGAACTCTCGGCACTTTGCGCTCGGATATTTGAATGCCAACTACACCTGCACCGGCTGCCACAAATGTCAAATGTTGCACTTTTCTTTCAGATTTGTGATTGCAGTGAAATTCAGTTATGGAAACTTGTGTGGCTGCTGCCAATTAAGAGTATTTGACTTTTCTCGTTCGAAGCTGTTTGCGTTCTTCAATCGCCGACGTATACCGTTATACTGAATGAGCCCGAAAGCAAGCAAAACCAGCAATTGGTAGCTGTGACGCAAATGTTATGTCCGCCCCCGCGCTGTTAAATGTTGCGGGCAGCTTTTGTGGCCGAGTCCAACAACAAAGAGCACTGAAGGCAGCCCGGCGCATGCGCTCTAATGGTACACAAAAAAAGCTCGACACGTCCGAACAGGAAAGTGTGTTTGTGTGCGTATGTGCGTGCAGGGATTCTTTGAATAAACATTCATGCATTCATGAAAAAGCCGAAGCCAGACTCGACTCCTTGAACAGCTAGCAGGTGGCCGCTACGTAGTCATGTACACACACACACACAAACACGCATACATACATCCTTATACACACTTGATGTTTGACATGTACTTTTGCAACCCCACAATTGTTCGTTTGGGATAGGGCAATTTATTTTTATCAATGAATTTTCAACCCGAAAGCTTTCTATTCACAGGAACGTATAAATGCTGCGCATCTTTGATTTTGCACTTAATATAGAAAGCCCAGGTAAAGAGTTATTTGAGCATATCAATTATGAATTAGTGTATCCCATGCAAAATAAAATAAAAAAAATTCTTACTTGCCTCATTATTTGAATTTTAGTCTACGATAACTACATATATCGATCTCTATATTTTGTTATTAAAACAATTTCAATTCTACGATCTCGATAAATGTAACTGCTCAATATTCTCGCCTATTCCACTGGCTATTTAACTCCAAATAGATTTAATTGTTTTAACTGTCAATTAGACATTTATAACTATATAAATTTGTTGTTTTTTTCCTGTTCATTTTGATTGCATTTAAAATACAGAATACCCCGCTTAAAAACTCTGTTCTTAAAACGCGTTTTACTACCAAAAATGTACTAAATAATACTACATCTTAAAAATACTGCTTTTGATATACACATGTTATCGATACTTAATCATTGTTATTCGTGAATCATATTCTTAGTCTAGCCACAAAGAAAAATCATAAACAAATAAAATGGGATCTGAGAAAGGTATTAATGGAGCTATAACGTTCCCAACGATATTGACTAACTATTTATTATCTTTTTACATGGTTTACCTAATACCACTCAATATATTTACTGCCGTTCACTTGTCATCGCACCAACAACAACGAAAATACCAACACCTACAGTGTAAGTCGCAACACAATATATATGTATATATATGCACATCTATGTGTGTGCGTTTTTCCAGCATTTGATAACACCTGCACTTTTTGTTCCAGTTTGATTATATGCGCATTTTTAACGGTCCTGGGGATGACATTCCTAATCTTGGCCTGTGCGCTGCCCACTCCAAAGATATTTTACCCATTCTTTGTACTGCTGTTTTATGTTTTGTCTGTGTTGCCCGTTTTCATATCGAAACGGACTACCCCAAGCAACGAAACAAATCCGAAATCAGAATTCGCCCTTTTCCTTACTGCTGGTATGGTGCTGAGCGCCTTTGCTTTGCCCATCGTCTTGGCACATTCGGCTGTCGTAAGTTCCAAAAAAAGAAATACAATTTATAATATATCTATAACAGCTTTATCTTTGCTTAATCCTCCAGATAAGTTGGACTGCGTGCACGCTGACGCTAATAGGAAACGTTATAAACTATTCAACCATGTTTGGTTATGCCATGCGTGATGGCTCCGATGGCTTCGATGCGCCATATGGAGGCATGTTTTAAATTGAAATCGAGTTTAATTTTAAGCGCCCGTCTACGATTATTGGATGTAGCAATTTGAATGCAGCTAGTTTCATCCAAGACGACAGTCAATCTCACAGTAATAAATATATTCACAAAACAAATATTTAATTGAAATAATATACATAATAGTTATAAACCGTGCACAAATGGTGTTTTTAGTGGAATTATAAATGATATACAGTCGATTTGTTGGAAAGTGGAACAGAGCTCACATTCATATGTATACTGCAAAGTGAATAATTTTATTTCAGCTGAATATTTTGATATGCAACAATATATATGATTTAAAGAGCTCACAAATATTTACTGACAGAATTCATTTAAATCCAAATGGAACTTGTTCCACATAATTTTTGAACTGTTTGATGCAAAATCCATGTATCGAATATCGATAGGCTCAGGTGTGCCAGTTCGCTCGTGAACCAAACAGTGTCAATTGTTTTTTTGAAAGTTTGGTAGCTATGGAAATTCCAGCAAAAAGTATTTCGATTCACGGAGACTATTTTCGACCGGCTGTTTCCCAATCCAAAGAAAATGTTCAAAATGAGGGGTCAGAAGATGAATACGATACGCATGGCGATTCAGACTGGGAAATTGATATGGCGAGCGAAACTACCTTGGACAGCGCCTATAGCGAGTTTGAAAAGGAGCTCGCCACTGAGACACAACCAAGCAAAGAAGGGATAAATGAGCTACACAGAAGCACAGCAGGCTTGAGCGATGTTCCCATGCACAAATATCCATTTAAGCTGAAGCAAAACGAGGAAGGGTATACCTTAAATAAAAATTCTGGTTATTTGTATGATATATTCAATGTTTCCTTCATTTAGAAACATACTCACTGTGCACAATACAATCAAATCAGTGGACAAAGATGTAAGGATTCGCATTGCTGCTTACTGCTTTAATGAGATGAGCAACAAACTGGTTGTCATTGACAGGCGGTGAGACTCACTGATTATTTCTGTAGATAAATCTAGATCTTACAGTTTATCCCATACACAGTGGCAACATCTATATCTTTGACTTTGTGTGCAAACGCTATTGGCGTCTGGGTTTCAAAGTGCCAGAGGCAACTCTTTTGGTGGCCTCACCGCTGGTGCATAGTGAATACATTGTGGGTACTGAATCGGGCTGTGTCTTTATCTTTAATATAGAAAAGACACCTATGCTGCACACTAAAGTGGGCGACGCAGCTATTAATGAAGTTTCCTTTGGAAATCGACTTGACAGTAACACTGCATGCAACACCTTAATACGCTTAGGAGCTACGGCTGTCCTATTGAACTTTACCACGTTGCAATTGTCGCATAGACTTGAGTTTGATCACTCCAAATATACATTGAAGTTTGCCAGTTTTCTACCCAAATCGGATAAGTTTTTCACATGCTTCACCAATGATTCGGTGCATCTCTGGTCCAGCTCTAATCTGGGAACGGTGTACATATCGCAACCCATCAAAGCACGCGATCGCACGATACGTTTGATGCGAGGTGACACGTCAAAGATACCAGAGATTGTTTTGCGTGCTGAATATGATGAGGAGGAGGACAACTTGAACGATGAGCTGGCATTTAAGTACGATGAGCAGCATTTTTCCGATGGCAAACTACTTGCCTATAGTTTCTCTCCAAATGGTAATAAACTCTTGCTGAGCACAGTGGATGGATATTTGATGATGCTCAACACAGCATCCCTGGACTTGGAAAAGCTGTTCAAACTCCGCGACTTCATTTTGAAGCAATTCGTGCTGCTGGCACAACCCAAGAATCGCATTCTGTTTGCCATCACAGCTACCGGCATGGCTGTCATGCTGGATCTGTTGCAGACGGAATACAAATTAATCGTGCAACGTTCGAATGCTTTGAGCCTAAATGTTAGTCGTGATGGTAAGCTGCTTAGCTTATTGTCTAAAAGTGGTGAGGTGAATGTATGGTCCACTTGCCGACTGTATAATTCACTACATGCACAGACGAAATGCATCTCGAAGGTGCGAGCCGCACTGAAGCAACCGGCGGCCAAGCTGCCTGGTCTTATCAGTGGCCCACTGAATCTGGAGCTACGAAAGCTACTGAAACGTGAGCGCTTGGAAGCTATGCTCGCTGAGTATGGGTTTTATCCGGAGAAATATAGATTCATTATATGGAGTGTGCTGCTGGAGCTACCCTCTAACACTGCCCAGTTCCAAGCGCTGCTTAAACACGGACAGCCTCAAGTGGTCAAGCAACGTGCTGCTAAGATAAAGGTGAAGAGCGATGCTCAGAGACGAGCCGTTATCAAAGTGTGGAGTTGCTTGGCTCATTGGTGCAAGGTGTTTGGCCACACGGACTTCATGCCGGATCTTATCTATCCGTTTGTTAAGCAGATGACCAAGAATAGTTTGGTGGTATTTGAGCTGCTTGTGACACTATTGCTCAACCATATGGAATTATGCTTTGAATTCCATCCAATGCCGCCAGGCAATTATCTGGGCTTGTGCGAAAACGTGTTACAGGTGCACGATAAGCAGCTGTCCAAGTTCTATGCTGCAATGGACGTACAGCCAAAGGATTATGCCTGGTCGTTGCTTACCAATGGCTTTGCCGAGGTTCTGGACGAGCAGCAGTGGTTGGTGTTGTGGGACAATATTGTAACAAATCCTCCATACTTTATTGTATTCGTAATTGTTGCTTATAATATGATGCAACGGGAGATAATTATGCGTCTGCCTGAAAAGTCGGAGGTGGTTGACTTCTTCCACGAGCAGATGCCGATCGATGTCACGAAATGGTTGAACCGCGCCCGTAAGCTTATGAGCAATTGTGTTACCGAGGTGCATCCAGAGCGTTTCATGCCTCCCTTTAAGCCCATACCCAAGGGCGTCTATCCCAAGTTTTTAAAATATCCCAGGGAGTGGATTGAGCAACAGGAGCAACTTAGTGATGAGCTGATTAAACAGCAGCAGGAGATTGACGCGCGCTTACGCAAATTGGAATTGGAGGAGATTCAAATGAAGGAACGTCTGCAGGAGGGTCTCAAGCAGGAGGAGCATGCTCGTCGCATCAAGGAAATGGAACAGCTCTACCAGGACACCATTCATCGCGAGGAGGAGCGCATTGCCTGTCATCGCAAAATGTTGCTGACCTATCAAATGGAGGCACGACAGCGCAAATGTGAGGTGCTGTCTAAGCTGCAGGAGACGGAGCAGCGTCGCAAGATCTTGGAAATGGAAAAGGACATTGATGGACTGATGCGCAGTGTGGAGCGCGAGCGACGCCGTCAAAATCAAGAGATGCTCTTCGCCGAGGATGAAATACGCAACCAGGAGATGGAGCTAATGGCACAGCGCTATTCCAGCTGCCTGCTCGATTCACCTCTGACCGTCAAATACTACGAAGAGGTAGAAAAAATGCGCAACGAAAGTGATAAGCTTAAGAAACAACTGAGAGAGGTGAGTGATAATGATTGAATTATTTATAAGTACGCATACTATATAAACCTATATTGATCGCCAACAGATGACCATGGAGCAAGTGCAAAGTTCCACGGAACAAGCATCAACTCCGTCGAAACTCAAAGCTATAGAGTACTCCATTCATGAGATACAACAAGAACTGACAGATATTTTAAATAGCGAGAGCAACAGTCAATAATCGGGGCAATATATATTGAAAAGAACTGAGCTACAAAAGCTAAAACTTATTTAGTTAGAATATTTTAACAAATCTGTACAAATATTAATTACGAAATTACGTAGCAAAGACTTATTAGCTAACATCATTTAATTAATTAACATCAAAATTGTGCATTATTAACAAATAAAAACTAACACAGTATTTTTATGCCTATAATGTTTCATAATATATAACATATTTATTATATACAAATAGATTGGCTGTAACATTTCTATGTGTAATAGATTTTTATAATTATATATAGACAATGTTTTAGTAAATAATTTTTTTTAGATATACGGTCCTCAAGCCTTAAGACGCTTTAATAAATTTATACGCAACCAAATTGTATTCTAATATACATGTAAATCAAGTTATAGATTATAAAATTTGTTGTGCTTATAGAGGAAGCGCATTGAACAGCACTGGAAACCTGTGGAGCTTAATTATTAACTTTTATATATACAATACAATTTTAAATAAATATAATATATATACACAAAACTTTGCTTTTACAATCTGTTCCCTTAAGTTAATTTAAAGGACAAGCATGTCAGATGATAGAATAGATTTTCAAAGAGTTAACTTAAAGTAAGTTTTATAAATGTACAAACAACTCTCTTTTCAATTTGTTATTTGAAATCATTCCCTAGTCTATTGTCACTGTTCAGCTATATATGTATGTACATATATTAACCTATGCATATTATTTTATGTACAAGGTTTTAATTCTACTTCTGAGCCACTCGGTATCTACATGAACCTATCTATATCCAAGCCTACGTCTGATCCAGTCGCTGACCAGGCACTAACATCTTGGGCACATTGATGACCAGGTGTATGCTAGATGGCGGTATTTGCAGATGATTGCCACTAGCTAGTGGAGGAGAAAGGGATATAAATTCTCTTTAGATATCAAATTGCGCTTGTCGCATATAAGGATTCGCTTACCACTCGCATTATTGTTGCATTGTTGTTGTAATTCGCGCTCTAAAGCTGCAACGCGTTCGTTGAGTTTGCTTATCTGTTGCTGCAGCTGGGCATTGTGCTCCTTTAGATCTCTATGCGCATTGCGCATCTTGTCGCGATAGCGTGAGGCAGCTGCTCGACGTCGTTCCATGCAATCCTCGTTGCGTTTGATCGCTGCCTTCGCCTTGGGGGGTGATGAAAAGCTGCGTTGCTTCCGATTACTGTTGTGGCTGTTGCTGAGTATGGCCTTTAGGCGTTCCTTGATGGGCAGCTGTGACGTGGGCGTTAGACTAGCACTGCTCGGCTCATTGACTGGCACTGTATTCTGTGTTGTAGGCCCAGTTGGGGCTTTGGTTTGGCCAGCTATGCTGGGCTTGGGCAAGATAAAGGGTCGCACTGTTTGCTTAGAAGGCACTGGTTTGCTTATGGTGGCAGGTATCGTAGTAATGGGTAGCGTTTGCGCTGGCAGCACCCACGTGATCACAGGTGGTTGTATTAGTTGCAATGGTGGCGGACCTTGAGCTGCAGGTGGTTCAGGTACTATTGCAGGCGTTGCCAGTAGGTCCTCCACATGGGTAACTGGCACGTCCAGTGGACTGCTATTCTGGCTAATTGTTTGATTTGCAGCACTGATTGCTGGTGTCTCCAGAGGATAAACCTGCGGCGTGTGCAGCGAATCGCCGTCCGTTGCTGGCGCTTCGGTACGTTTCGGTGTCTCCGGCGCGTTGCCTGCCACTGCATTTTGTTCGGCGGCCCGCTGGAATCCTATGTCAAATGGGTTCACATGCTGCAGATCATCAAACAAGCCCACCTCCTCACAGTTTTTGATCAAACGTGTTGGTGTTGGCGTTTGATCTGTTGCGAAGAGCTGCTCAGGCTTTTGGCCCAGCGACAAGTCAAGTGTCATAGACATGTCATGCTTAGACTGGCATTGGCCATAGCTATTGTAATTAGCATTGTCATCGCTGGTTTTCGTTTCGAAGTCCGCAAACGAAACATCTGTCATATCCGCAATATTTGCATCTGTTTCCATCGTAATAATTCATTTAATAACTAAACCAAAACAATAACAAAAGTTCTTGCAGTGCTGCAAATCTATCGCGAACTGTGGCGGCAGTCGATAACCTCTTAAATTGCTAGTGTGTAAAACATTGCAAATATGGTTGTTGCTCAACACTTGAACAGCAAATCGAGTTTTACGTTATAATTCAAAATACGAGTGGGAAAATTTCATAAAAATCTTTAGACATTTGTTAAGTGCATTTAAATAAAATTTATTTTTATCTTTATCAATTCACACGTTTAATTTGAGTCTTTAAATAGGTATTTTAAAATCGACTATTTTATTGCAGTTGTGTTTGTTAGTCTTGACCCAAAAGACTTTGACATTCAGCACTTCCGACATATGCGTATCACCCGTCTGGCATCTGCATCCGAATTGCTGGCGCGTAATTTGAACCTTTTCATAGCACGTAGACGCAATCATAAAAAAAACACGAAAACATTTTTGGCAATAAAGAAAACCCCATAATTTAAAATTTTGTATCTTTTAAATTAGATTTGAAGGAAGTGAACAAAAAGACGAAATCAACAAACAACAAAAAGACACGCAAAATGTTTTTGGAAACGCAACACGCAACAAGTAATTTTCTAAGACTCTGGGACGTATTTTTTATTTCTCACCGAAAACACACACACACATACAAATACCAGCACAGCATCCAAGCCCAGCTAACAACATACTTGTCTTGTCTTGTGGGTCAAGTTCAGTGTCCAAATCCTCTACAGCTTCCCAAGCCAAAATGGTGGACCCCACCACCACCACCACCAGCAGTACGAGCAGCATCACCACCAGCAACAGACGAGGAAGATGCACAGCATGAAAATTAAGAAAAAGTGATGCGTAATTACAGTCATTCTCTTTCACTGCAGCAAACGGGCAGCGATTCCCGATCTTAAAGCCCGGCTGGGGTTGAGTCTGCTGCTGAGATGGACCACTCGGCTATGTTGCATGCAACACACAGACGCGGTTTTTGGACAGCCATGGCCATGGCCGACGCCGCCGCCACCGCCGCCGCCGCTGTTGCTGTTGCTGCTTGCCGGTAGAAACAATCAGTTTGAAGTTCGTTCGCATAATTATGGGCAATTTTCAAAGAACATGCGTTCCGTTGAACATCCTTCTCTCGCTCGATCTCTCTATCCATCTCGTTTCCACCAATTGCTCTTGCTGCTGCTCGCATTCAAAGTATCTTTCGTTTGGTGCGCCATTTCTGCGGCTCCATATGCAATCCATACAGATACATTTGCAAAAGTTTTGCATTTGTTGCGCCAGATTTGAAAATTACAGGTTGTCCTCGCTACAGCGACCAAGCCAGTGACAGAGCCCAGATATGTATATAGCTATATATGGGCATTTGATTTGGCAACTGCCAGGACTTGGACCAGGTGATTGACTTCTTGGCAGGCGTGCATAATAACTCATAACGGCATTCAGCATGTGCAACGTGCAACTTGCAACGTTGAAGGACCTGCAACCCTCTGTTTTGCATTTCGCATAAATATTCAAAAGCAGCCCCGAAAAACACATAACAAGCCGCATCCTGTGCATCGTGGCATTGCCTTCAAGAAATTCCTAGAACGCCTTCGTTAGCTTTTCGACAGTTTGTTTGTTTTTTTTGTGCATTTGCCTAGCGGGCTTCTTGCATAAATTCATTTGTATTTATGCTTTGGTCTTTAATATTAAACAGTTGCAGGGGTAAACAACCTGCTTGAACTGACGTTAACTTAACTCTGTATAAACTCTGTTTTAAATGGTATGATTATTTAATTTTTTGCATACATCAAGCAAACAAATTTGGTATATATATTTCATTTTATGCAAATATATATTTTTAATGAAGTTTAGCTTAAATAAACTTGTCACTTGTATATAAATATTAAAGATTCATCTTCTCTTACAAATATATTTTGTTATTTTATGCAACTTCCTGCGCCGCCAGCGTTTCCTGTTGCGTACACAAAACGCAAACGAAACTGAAAACGAAATGAAATAAAGAGACAAAAATAAAATGTTGCTTTTCCGACGGCAAGGCAAGACGTCATATATATACATATACATATATATAGACATATCTCGTATAGACATATCTATAATAATTTTTCGCTGTATATTTCATATACATTTTTATGGCTCGGCTTTGAAGTCAAACTTGGCGCTCAATAATAATTTCATAATTATGGGTTATCTGGCAGTCGCATTCGTAAATAAAAAGCCAAACAGCAAAAAAGGCGGTAAGAATACAAAAAAAGGAAAGAAAACTAAAACTTTATCACTGAATTGTTGTTGTTGTGGTTGTTGCATCGTGGCCGAGATTGATTGTCGCTAATGGGCGTGATATGGCTAAGATTCAAGCGATTCCAGGGAAAAGCCCTACAATCACCAACCAAAAGATATACAGATACAGATACGCAGCCTAGGTACATATACAGATACAGATACAGATACAGAAACAGATACAGATACAGATACAGATACAGATACAGATACAGATACAGATACAGATACAGATACAGATACAGATACAGATACAGATACAGATACAGATACAGATACAGATACAGATACAGATGCAGATACAGATACAGATACAGATACAGATACAGATACAGATACAGATACAGATACAGATAAAGATACAGATACAGATGCAGATACAGATACAGATACAGATACAGATACAGATACAGATACAGATACAGATACAGATACAGATACAGATACAGATACAGATACAGATACAGATACAGATACAGATACACATACAGATACAGATACAGATACAGATACAGATACAGATACAGATACAGATACAGATACAGATACATATACATATACATATACATATACAGATTTAACTACTTTTAAAGCTGTTCAGCAGCACAGATACACACGACAGTTTCATCCACTTCTAAAATTACACAGACATATCTACATCTACAGATACAACGACCAGCTAAGATACAGCTACAGCAAATAGTTAACACACACAAATACAAAGCCAACCGTCACAAACTCGCGTTGCAGTGGGGTAAAAGGTAATTGTTTTAATTGCCCCGCTCAGGCCGAAAGTAGATCAGGCGGCATTAGTTTTAAGTCAAGCTGGTTATATAGGAAGTCGCCATCGCCAGACCTGCAATTAATTGTGACCTTGACCATTTATAAAAAAGGCGCGCAACTCTAGTTTTCGTATCTTGTAGTTTGAAATCTGTTAAAGGTGCGCTCGCCTAACGGTATTTAAGAGGGGCAAACAGTAAATACACAGCAAATTTTTATGATTTTTAGCTCGTGCGGCGAACGCGTCAGTCTTAGGGATCATCAACATAAAATCCCAAAAAAAAAAGTAAGTCGAAAGGATGCCGACGTGAAAAAGAAAGAGCTGAGGCTGGACATAGAGCTGGAGCTGCGGCTGAAGCTGGAGCTGCGGCTGAAGCTGGAGCTGTTGCGGCGACTGCGTCAGCGGCTTGGCTTGAACTGTTGGCGGCACTCATCACGCCGTGATTCGCAAGATGATGGATTGCGTTCACTTTTGATGTATCTGCCACTTTCAGCTCACAATTTAATGCCACGTCCAATGGGGCGCTGCCTAATTGCTCCACTCTGTGTGCCGAGAGTGATGCCCCTGCCCATGCCTCTACCTCTGTTTCTGTCTCTGTCTCTGCCTCTGCCTCGCGCATCATTTCCATTTCCGTTAAGGCCGCCGGGCAGTTGTCGCCCAGCCCGTCTTGGCCAACGCCTGGTATTTGATATTAATTCGATATCAACAACAAAGTCAAATGTTAAGCAAACTTTCGTTTTTTTTTTTTTCGTTTTTGTAGTTTGAGTTAATTTTTTCAAACTAAAGTTTTTTTTCTTCTTTTTCTGCTGCCTGCCGCGCCGCCGTTTTAAGCATATCCTGTGCTCGCGGCACATCCTTCGCCTTGCCCCGCCAAACATAATTGGCGTCTGGGGGCGTGGCAGTGCCCAAGCCCGCAGAATCAGACTTGTGTCTAACATGCGCCAAGGCCTGCAATTCGGAACACTGCGAAGTTGCCCCAAAGCCTTTTTCTTCAAAACAAGGGGCATGCGCTCCAAGCACAGTGGGCCTCACCTAGGCGCGTAACGGTATTAAACACGAGGGTATATGTGTGTGTGTATGTTAGGCAGGTTTAATTGCCAGTTGTTAGATATGGGCACGTTTTCCAAGGAATCCAAAGGAATGCTAAATGCGTCATGCGATATCCAAAGACTTTGTGTTTGAATACATATATAGTACATACATATATATCTCTATCTTAGTTATGTTATCATTAGAAGACATGCAATCCAAACCATTTTGATAAGTCCAAAAAATATTCAAGTTAACAAACATGTTTGCCAACATCAACGAAAACGATTTCCTCTACGTAAAAGGGTGTAAAGAATAAAACAAAAACTTACTTAATTGCATTTTCGCTAATGAATTTGCGGGAACCAAAGCGCTTTAAGATCAATGTATTCACTGCGTACATACATACATAAATATATATTGAGATATATGTATTTGTTCTTCTTTTGCCTTTTGGCCGCTCCAATCATTAACCCAAAATTTAAGAAACTGTCAAAATTCATCAATGAAACGTGCTGAGAGACGGACAGCTGGACAGACTGCGAGACTGGTGGACAGACAGTGAGAGAAAGAGAGGGAGGGAGAGAGACTGAGACGGACGTTGTCTGTCGTTAGAGTTTGACCCCCAGCGCCGACGAGTCCAGTTAGAAACACTCAATTAATTATACAAAGGTCGTCTTTGGGGCACAACACATTCAAAAACATCTGCCAAGCGAATTGGTGAATGCGACTCAGTCAAAGGTTTACAATTTCATTTCCAACTGAGCTTTAACATCTGTCTGTCACTATATTTAGCTATATCTATAGGATAAGCAGGATATTCATATTCATCATAATCAAGAAAATGAAAGGTGGTTTTGATTATGATTTAAAGTGAAATGTTTCATTGTCTGTCTTTAAATTTGTACTGTTTTATCAGTTTTCAGTTTTAACTGGATTTGATATGGAATAACCTTTCATTTACTATTTTCATATATAGTTATATGTTTCTGATTTTTAAAATAAAATTTCAATAGTATGCGTTTAATTCAAGCACTACTTGTAATAATTATATTATTATTCTCTACGTGGTGCAACTCTCGAAGTGTAGTTAATTTAAAATATCATTTATTTGTTCTAGAACATGATTTTTAGAAAATATGAAAATATATTATATTGATTTAGAAAATATAAAAAAAAATAAAATAAATAAATAAAATTCAGATATGACTACCGTTTGTCTTGATTATAGCCAAACTAAAGATGGCTCGGAGACATCTTGGTCCACTCATGGTCAATAGGTTTCTTAACGTCTCGAGGCATCTCAATTTGTAATATAAATATATATATGTATTAGAGCAAGAGATATAGGAATTCTGAGCATTCTCGCTATTTAAATAATAAATGTATATTGCTGTAGATATTTTAGACTGTGAACATAACAATAAAAACAATTAACCAATATCATATATTTAAAATCTATTATAATCTTATTATTATTTGCTATGAATATTTAAAATTTCTTCCCAGCTTCATCGTTAACATAATATTTAACTAAATAAATCAGTTGCTTCTTCTAAACATTCACTATCGAAAGATTGAGCTGTTTGCAGAAGTGAATTATTTTATGATACTCTTTCATTCGGCTGTCCATTCACTGATTATTCTGACAAACTTTTTCTGTCTATCAAGATATTCATGATACCAAAGACACCCGCGGCCATCTACAACGGTTGGCTCCGTCGGTTTCTTCACTCATGCTCAGTGTTCTTCCTCTTGTTCTTATTTCATTTTCATACACTTTTTTTTATGGTTTTGCCATTGACAAATGGATTGGCAAGTCGGCTGCAGTGTCGGGCCGAGTCGAAAAAAAATATATATATATAAGAAGCGGAGACGGCAGCAAAAACTCATCAATTAAAAGTGCTAATGGCTATAATAATGATATGTTAATATCACTCGTAGCTATAACTATGCTGTTGCTTTTGTTTTTGCGCTCCAGCTAACTGCGTTTTCGTTTCAGTTAACCCGGCCAAGCAAAAACTGAGAAAAAGTTAACACTGCTAGGAAAAAAGCGGAACTCTAATCACACGATGCTCCAAGACTTTGGCCATAGCCCTAAGAATGTTCCATGATTAATTAATGTATTGGCGACTCTTATGAAAAGCCACAACCAAAACAGAAAAAAACAACATTTCTCAGCTCACTTCATTAGCGCATTTCTTTATTTGAAAAATATCAGAAAAATATGTAGATAGTATGTACATATATGTATGTGTTTGTGTATATATATGTGGAAGCAAACAGCTCTCGATATGTGTCATATTAATTAAGTTTTGTATTTTTTTGGCACAACCGTTGCGGATGTGATGCAAGGCAAACTCCAATTCCAACTCCAGCTCAAAGTTGAGTCGTGGTCATAGAAAGTGGTTTCTTGGCTTCGGCAGGTGCTTTAACAGGTGTTTATACAGCTAGCTGAAGCATGTATAAGGTTTTGGCCTAAAAACTGGCATAGCAAACTTGGAATAGGGGACTGGGGACTAAGTGCTCCGGAAAGGTATTGCAAGGACGTGCAACGTGCAACGTGTAAGCTGAAGATTTGCAAGTAAGGTCTGTAGTTGTAGTAAAGCTATAATTGTCTATATTATAAGTCAATGAATCAAATTTAAGCTGCAAAATTGTCAAGTTTTGTCCTTTCTGTTTCCTTCTGTTAAAAATTTTAATGTTAATTAACTATAAATTATTCATAGCTTCATATAACATCTTACAACCTTTTTTCATTTTACATGAAATTTAAAACATGATGTACTGTACGTTGATAATAAGAATTGTTAAATTTAATTTTATCCCATGGCATATGCATATATTTCTGGTTTATATTCTATTTTGAATGGAAGACATCTGGGAATCACTTTCATTGCGAACTGATGTATGGGACAAATACGGGACAAAAAATAAATGAGTTCCTATATTAAAGTTTCAGGTAAAGTCATCTAAAATTTTTTTTTTTTATTCTGCACATCTTAAATACACTCTTAGATAAAATATTACTATAATTCTATATTCTAATATTCAAATTAAATGTTTCTCTTTATTGGCAGCATATACTTATATCAATTAAAATTTTCTCAAGGTGTTTTCAAGGCGTTTTTATATGTGCTTTGCCAATAAGACAAATTACAAATAAATTGACTTATTTATTATATTTTTTTATTACTATTTGATATACTTTTTTTTTTTAAAGCTTTTTTGCCCACGTATTTTGGTCCATTTCATATATTTATATATATAAATATATCTTCTTCCTCCTTTTTGGGCATAACTGATTTATAACTTCAATCAAACTCATGAATATGCACACATGCGTGTGTGTTGGCAGCCGCAGGCGCTACCCTAACTGATTTATGACTGAAAATAAGCCTAAAGTTCAGCAGAGCTACAAGAGACACAGATGCGCACAGCCAAAGAGATCTGGCTGTGGCTGATCCCTAACTATTATGGCCAGATACAGCACAAGAAATATGAAATGCGAGTTGGGCATATGCAAAAGGACAAGGCGCAGGTCAAGCTGGGTGGGGATACCACTAAGGATAGGGGAATGCGAGGTGGCGTGCGTCCATCGACTGGGCCAATTGCCAATAAATAAGCCAAGGCTCCAACTCTGACTGCATTTTTTCCAACATTTTTCCAGATTGATACGTGGTGGAACGCAAGCCCAAAACGAAGAACCGGACATGGACATGTGATATATGCGTCTGCGTTAGCTCAGAGGTCTCTCGCAGGGTCTTCCAGGGTCGCTCGCTGGATCTCTGTGGGTCTCAGGCCCGTCATGCGTATGGCCTAATGATTGGTTAGCTGTGTGCGCGAGGTTAAGAATTATTGTTGAACTTCTGGCGGATGTAGTGCATCATTTGCAGGCGCTAATGATAGGTCAGCGCTGATGTGAAATGCTTAGCTTAGATACAACATTTGCTTGCAGTTTAATTGATGCCAGGCAAAATGAAATTTATGCATCCGCCGGCTCTACGGGTATATTGCCCAAATCTCTCTATAAGAATATTCCCACTATTTTTTTTGTTTTTGTTTTTTTTTTTTTCGTTTTTGGCACATCCGAAACTTGCGACGGCAGCCATTGGGTGCCATAGCCCTAAAGTTCGGCCATTGCGTGTTTGGAGGCCATCACAGAGTCCGCAGAAATTGCAGCCAATTGTAATGCAAAAGTTCTATTCCGGCAGGCGAAGCCAACGCCAACGCCAACGCCGACGCCGACGCCAACGCCAACGCAATTCCAGCCCTGCGGCCAATTTACAGTTTAACTTTTTGTGGCTAGATATTTGGCCAAAAGTTTGTTATTGCTGTTGTTGTTGTTGTTGCTACTGCTGCTGCTGGTGGGTAACAAGTTTGGTAAAATTTGCGTTTCCGGCATTTGCAAATTTACAATTCGCGCCTTGCATTTTGACAGAGCTGCAGCCAGACTTGGGTGGTTGGCTGGGTGGGTCAATGTGTGGGTGTGGTTGTGTGCTCACGTGTGTGTGTGTGTGTGTGCTTGTGGTGTGTAGGTGGTTAGCGCTGTCTGGCCGCACTAACTGGCAAACCGTTATGTAAACGTCTTTGCGCGCACGTGCGCCTCCCCCTTTCTATACCCTGTGGACCCTTTGAAGTGGGTAGAAGAAGGCATGATGATTTGATGAATTTGTATGGAACTGACAGTATATATAAGAAATGGAGTGGGTTTGGCTAAGTCTATTCTATTCTATTTTCTACTCTATATCCATTCAATGAGCTTTCTGCTGGTTCATTTTCCCCGTCTATTAATTGTCTCTACAGATAGACAGTCAGAACTCGTGAAACTAAGAAACTAAAGAATTGAAGGTCCTGCGATAAATTAGGAAATTTTCGTATTGGGTTTAATTATCTACATCTTACGAGAATTAGAGATAATGAAAGATAAGCTAAAGGTCTATAAGTAAACATATACAAATTTATATGATCGTCAATTGTACAATAAATCTATTTAATATAACATGGAACCCTAGCTGATTCCTCTTCAGAGTTTTTGTTATTCCAGATTTATATGCCGAATAGACTATTTCTTCTTCAAATTACTTCTTGATAGACCTTAGCTAAATCGCTTTGATATTTGGTAGGGATATCTTCTAGTTGAGCACATCCATCTCATGCACACTTGCTACTATTTTATGTTATTTTGTGCCCTGCTTGTTTTGGCAAATGTTTATGGCTTTGCAGGCCCTAACTTGGCTTTAGCATGCAATTGCATGCTGCCACATGGTCTGGCTCACAGGGTGGTGCAGGGGGTGCAGGGGGTGATGTTGGTGGTGCTGGTGCTGTTGCTGGTGGTGGCGCCATAAGTTCACACTCAACGGCGGCCGCAAAACGGAAACGTTGACAGGCTTATGGCTGACTGGCTTATGGCATTGGGGCGGCTGCTCTATTGACTCAATAATCACAAGTAAAACGAGATCTGTACAGTGCACGCTGGCTAAGCTGAACCAGATCAACCGCTTTTTGTTCTCGGTTTTCCTTTATGGCGCTCCGCTCCCATATAAATCACTTGCACAAAGTGCGCCAAACAAAACGAAACGTCAAATTAAAATGCAAATTTAATTGATGTATCGGTCAGCAGCAACTAGTTGCCAGACTCTGTATACACACACGCAACGCACACACACACACTGCAATAAAGACTAATCATTAGACGCAAGTCAGAGTCAGCGCTTTGCTCTAAAAAAAAAAAAAAAATAATAAAAAAAAAAAATGTGCAGCGGAAATTACACGAAACACAGACATAGCCATGGCCTAATGCAATCTTATGGCTGCAACTTTGCCGCAACTTGGCTGACTGCAGTCAGGTTGGCAGTTTGCAATTTGAAACGCTGCAGCTAATTACACGCATTTCGCATTCGGCCACAAGGAGTGCCCCCAATGCCACAATCCGTGTCGATTTGCCTGGCAGACATGCGGCATGGCAGGATACGTGCTCTTCGACTATTAAGTAATAGTTGTTGTCCACCTAATATGAGTGCTTGCAGCAACTTTAGAGGGCGTGCTGCTTTTGCAACAACTGGCAGCAGGCAGCAGGCAGCAGGCAGCGAGGTAGTGGGCAGCGGGTAGCGCATCAAAGCCAAAAGACATTATCAAAGCAGCTGCAACTGTAAACGCCGCGAGGACATTATCATTAAGTAAGCGCCCCCCATTTACCTACACAATTCGCTGCCTTTTATATCACTTAAGCCAAGGCTATTCACGAGTCTTTTGAATGGGAATCGAGCTCTGTTTTACTATCTATCAGCAATTAGGAATATGCAAGATATTATTGTGAAAGTTGAATTTTATGAAAACTTTATTCGATTCCAGATTTTATGATAGTGTTATAGCTTTTCATAAGATAATAAAGTAATGGTATGTAAGTATACGAAGATTGAGAGAATTTATTTAGTTATGAATATGAATATATGTATGAAAATATGACTATTTTTTACTGCACTGTTTAGCAATATTTAAGATATGATTTATAGTTTTCTGTGATATATTGTATTTTATTTTTTGCTAGAAGCCATGAATATCGATTTTAGTTTTTATTTTATTTTATTTTTTTCTCTTTTTTTTAATTTACCAACATATTATTTATTATGAATTATATTATATTATAGAACTTTATATTGAGATTATTGAAAGATAGATTTTTCTAAACCAAATTTGACAAAGTGCTGAACTTATATAAAAATGTGAAATACCGTCGGTATTTTAAGCTTTAGCATTAGAATTTAAGTCAATCAAAATTTAGATCTCAAAAGAAATAAGTTTCTTTGAAGAACATTAATTTTGATTAGTTCTTAAAATGTTTCTAATTGATAAGGATCGACGATAAAAGGCATCCTTGCTCGGATTCGGCCTCTGCTCGCAAAATCTTGACAGAAGTAAATAATTTAATGGATAGAGAATGCAACAGAAAGCCCTTATGCAAATACTTTTTAATTTTATGAGGGTTTTAAAAATAGCCAAGCTATTGGCAGTTGATTGTCAAAAAATTGTAGTTGATAAAATTAGGAGTGGGCTACACATAAAAGAGCAATAAAATCCCTCTTTACCTATACGATTCGACTGATAAGTGCTTTGCTGATATATTGAAATAATAAAATTCATATTATCAAAACAGTAAATTAAATATACTAATACGCTGGTAGCATCTAGCGCTCTTGCACTATCAATTTAAGTTCTTGCTGTGGGCCAAGTTTACAGCTACAGCATATCTACTTATAATAGTTTTTGTTTGGCCATTGCATTTATGCTGTAACCCCAAAAGGTAACAGCAGTTGAGTAGCTCCGCAATTTGGCGGATAAAGTTCAGCGCATCGAGTCGGAAAGGTGTCTTTCAATGTCAGCGATGGAGGCAAAAGTCAAAAGACAACCAACAAAATTTGCAACTAGCGACGATGCGAGTTGAGCAACAGCAACAACAACAACAACAACAACAACAAAAGCAACAACAATGACTTGAAGACAACATTGATCGATGCCAGGCAGTCAATGGCAAAGAAGTCTAAAGTATCGAATTTGTACATGCAGATGCAGCGAATGTATCTGACAGATACTTTATGCAGACACACACACACACACACACAAACGAATACACGTATGCCTGTATGTTCTTGAAAATTTGAAATTGGCTTCGGCTGCTGTCGCTTTGCATGCAAGCCATTTGTTGTTGCCAAGTTTCAGGCCAAGACTTCGTCTCATTTTTATTTTTATTTATTTTTTTTTTTTTTTTTGGTGCTGCAGCTGCAGCCAGTTGTGGCCAAAATGGCTGCCAGAGCCATGGACCAGGCCCAGAGACCCATGCACAGGCCTGCTTATTTTTCATCTCGTTGCTGTTGCTGTTGCTCTTGTGCTTTATCGTCTGCTGGAAATCTGCGCACGTTTTGCGAACTCCGACGCCGACGCCGATGCCGTCGCCGCTTTGGTTGGCTGGGGGCCCTTGAAGTTTTGTGTCTTGCTCTTCGCCATCTCGACATTTGGCTTATCTTTGGTCTTGCCAGCATGGCTGCAATATATGTGTATATACACACATATATATATATATAGTATTTTATATATATTTTTTTTTCTTCTTTCACAAGAAATCTTGAGCGTCAGTTGCAGTTGCTGGAGCTCGGCGTACCCGCCGTTGCCCGCTGGCCAAGCTGTCAGCCAGTTGGCAGCGTGTTTGTTAACATATTGTATTTTGAAGGCGTGGGAGCCGCACTGCAGCCCAGGCACAAGACGACAGACAGACGACGCGGCGAGGCAGTGAAGCAAGCGAAGCCACGTTTTAATGCAGTCTTTTTTTTTTGCTGCTTTTGCTTTTTTCTCTTCTTGTTGCCTTTTTACCTTTTTGGCTGCTTTAAACGCCATTTTTCCCTTGACTTGGTTTGCTTGGGTCGGTTTGGCGTGCCAACACTTGAAGCTGGGGCATTCTTTTTGGCCGCGCTGTCTATTTTCTAAGCCTGGGCCATGTTATTTGTCAATGCATGACAATTTTATTGGCTTTCGGCTGCCCTTCGCCAGGCTTGATGGACATCGTTGTTTTTCTCTCTCTCTCCTCGCCTCGCCTCTTTTGTTTTCTTGCAGCTCTTTTGCGGTTTGTGCCACAGACACTTTAATTTCGTGCAAGCAGGCACATGGAAATGTTTTGTGCTGCGTGCGCAATGCCAGAACGCGACGGCGTCTGCAGGCTCCATTTAAAGCCTGGCACGAAGTAAATCACATCACGACCAGGCTAAGCCAAGCAAAGCCAAGCCAAGCCAAGCCAAGCCAAGCCAAGCCAAGCCAGGCAAAGTCAGAGCAGACCAGATCAAGCCAAGCCGGGCTGAGCTAGGCTTTGAAGCCGTTGCGCTGCAGCTGGACATCGATACGAGATCGAGCTAATTATATAGTTTGATTTGTGTTGCCGATATTTGGTGATTTGCGCTAAAGCGGCAAATCATGATCTACGGGTGTCGGAAAATTCAAGGAAAAACGTTAATTTGCCAGCCCAAAAAAATAGAAACAACTCGATTTGAATGCGGCGTTGGCGTCGCTGCTGGCAGTTAAGGAAATCACACGGAATCGTGGCCAGTTTCTACCATTTTTCTCTCTCTCAATTTTGTTTCTACTATTTTTTTTTTTTTCACTTTCAACTGCAGCTAAGAATTCATTGTCTTGCTTGGCTTGGCTTGGCTTCACTCGTTTCCATTGCAGAGCCCCGCGGGCCACATTCCAATTGTGGCGGCTCCGCCGCCATTTCTGTGGTTGCAGCGGTGGCTCTGGTGGTGCAGTTGCTGTTGTTGTTGCTGCTAGTGGTGGTGGCATGTATTTTGCATATTGACGCGCGGCATTTTGTAAGCACATTTCACAGCGCAATTGGCATCGACAACAACAGCAACAGCAACAGCAACAACAACAACTTGAGCGGTGTTTCGTGCCAAGATAACCCAACGATAACCAACTACGGTTTTTTTTTTTTGTATTTTTTATTTTTTGCCACATGCATGTGGGGCCCAGAGCACCTTTGGCAAATGTAAAATAACTCACGACATCTCGACAAGCCGAAGCTAGAGCCAGCCCCAGCTACATGAGTCATGGAAAAAATCTAAAAAACAACTGGAACAGCAACTAGCACGACCCCAAGTCAATCGGCAAATCAACGCCAACACTCAGGCGCAAAATATAATATAAGTATATATCTAGCTATGCATATATACATATATATATATATATGCATGTATATATTTACCGTACATGTATGCAATAGAAAAACAACTACTGACATTTTTATTGAGTGTCTGTTTGATGGACTTGAAACATCACGCCACGTTTGTTTTTCCACTGTATTATGCTTTGCAGTTAATTCTAGCTATCTGTCAAGCCCCTCAAGCAATGGCGAGAGATCCATCAAAATAACTAAAGAGTAGAGTAAAACATTTTGTTGCTGTTGTGTGTTCAATCAACGCAGCAGTTAGTTATAGTTGGGATCATAGGACTACCTTTTGAATAAGTAGACACGAATATATATTATTCTGTGTATAATATAATAACAATAATAGAATAATAAACTTTCATTGGCTTATAAAAAAATAATAGGCATGGCTAGAGTTTAAGTCAGAGCAATCGCAATAAATCTTATATAAATTTGAATTTCGTTTGAGTTTTAACATATCTTTAGAGCTAAGAAAAAAAAAAAAATTTTAAATGTAATACTGTCAAAAACTATTAAAATTTTATTCTGATACCATATTATTATTATATTGTGTATAGAATATAAGTACGAATATATAGATTACAAATTCAACAAGAAAATTCTATGCTTTGGTTTAAGTTGTCAAAAACGTATCCGCCTTAAGTTTAATCACATTTTTCTCATGAATGAGGGTTCATTAAGTGATTCAAGATCTTAAAAGATTTGTATAGTTTTTATTGCAATATTATTATTATGTAATCCGACAGTTCAAATTAAATACTAAACAAATATACTTTATAAATTTTAGGTTTTTAAAACACCATTTACAATGCTTAAAAATTGTAATGCTCAAAGAAGCCCATTGAGTTGGCTAAAAAGCATTAACGAAATCCAAGTGGCTATCCTCTCGAACTGCAGTTAACTCGCGTCTGG
Source organism: Drosophila mojavensis (assembly GCF_018153725.1). NCBI lineage: Eukaryota > Metazoa > Arthropoda > Insecta > Diptera > Drosophilidae > Drosophila > Drosophila mojavensis. Next base: position 4,656,398 of record NW_025318906.1, on the reverse strand, counting down.
CCAGTTGGCCACGAGCTGTGCGGTGTTGGGTACTTGCAGTTGACCCTAAACTGCTCTGGCCCGGACACCCGTCCAACCACAATTCGCTCGAATCAATAACCATATATCATAAGTATATATAGTTAGGCCCAGGCACATGGACTATGCGGCGAGAGCCCTGCTTGAGCTGGAAGATTGCAAATTTCTTCATCATGGGATCGCGCTGTAGTCGGATGCTTTAGGTTTTGCCTACCGCCCGCCCATACGAAGAGCGAATTTTGATAGGACTTTTGATTTATTACAAATTGAAGTTGATTTTAATCGAGTGTTTGCCAAAGTCCGCACGCTTCAAAACTGGCGGTGGGTTGGGCCGATCGCTGGATCGATGCTGGGCTGTTGGGCAGAGCATGGATACAATGGTTGCCTGGTTGCCTGGATGCCTGGTTGCCAGCGCGACGATGCTGACGGGCTGATTGATGAGCAGAGCAGCTGTCGAGCGCGTTTGAAATTTATGACAAAATATATGAGACGCTGTTTATCAAGTTGAGGCGATCGCGGCACGCTGCGAATATTAATTGGAGTTACTTTTCGGAAAGTGTTTTCCATTTAAATTGAATCTACGGCGGAGCCACCAGACACACATAGTCCAGGTCCATGGAATATTATTTTTTTGATTATAATGTGATTATTTATGCTGGAAGCTGGCGGATCTGGTTGCTGGTCGATGGTTGCTCTGGCTGTGGCCCATCTTTTTGACACTGATGGGCAGATGAATTCGCAACGGCAACAACAACAACAACAACAAAAACACCAGCAACGCATGCAACGAATTGATTTCGAAAATTACAGTAATTTTCACAATTTTCTAATTATTTAATCGATTATTGATTTTTGATGTGCGCTAAGTGGCTCACTTAGTGCGTGAGAAATTGATGTGAGAAATCAATGGATGATGGGATGAGGTGTTGATTTGCTTGACGATCATTATGCTCGTGAATGTGTGTGTGTCTGTGTGTGTGTCATACGGGAGCAACACTTGCTCAGTTGCTATGTTGGTGTAGGCGTAGCAAAAGCTAACCACCGGCTAATGACTCAATTAGGCAACAATTTGTTATGGAAATTACCAACTCGCTCGCTTGCTGGCCAAAGCAAAAGCAAAAGTCAAACCCACACACACACACACAGCCAAAAAAAAAAAAAACACACACACAAATTGTTGCCAATTGAGTCGAAAGTGAAAACCAATTTAAGTGTCGCTTCCACCTCTTGAGCGATTCTTCTGTAATTTTCTATGGCCCAACACACAAAACTGACCATTGGCGGGTGTTGCCAACTAAAATTGATGATGGCTTAAAACAGTTCTGAGCCCAAATACAATGATAATGATAATGCTGATGACGAACGTAATGAGCTGCAATTGCTGCGCTTTTGGAGTGTGCCACAAATTCTGCAACAAGACTGAGAGAGAGAGAGAGGGAGAGAGGGATAGAGAGAGAGAGAGCACTTGAGTGAAAAAGAGCGAACTGATTACACTTAAGTGGGCAATACGATTTGTATTTGTGCCGTGGCCTAAGAGTAAAGTGGTCTTGTGGTTTCAGCCGCTGATCTTCAGTGGTATCGTTCAATCGTTGCAATCATTTCATGGTTTCAAGTATCAAGCATACGCAAGTCCATGAAATTGCTGCAATTATTGCGGTACAACTGTCACAGACAGAACTCTTCACATTGAGGGATCTGTTTAGCTCTTATTGACTTCATTTCTTGTTTTTATTTTTTATTTATTCCTTTTTTTTTTTGGATACAACTCATTAGAATGTCAACAAATTTCGCTGGCAGCGATTTAGTAAATTGGCTTCGACCCGCTTCCATATGCATATGCCATATGCCATATGCCTTATGCCATATTCATAGTCAAACGACTGCCAATTATTCTATGGACACATGGATGTGTCCACAACAGCAGCAAACTTTTGTGTCCTTGTCAATAATTTAGCCTCGCCTCGACATAAGTCAGAGAGTCGTAACAGCAATAGTAACTGACAGCGATTTCTTTGAAATGCGTGAGGTCCGTTCGCATTTGAATTCAATTTACATTGAATTATTCAAACAATTGTGCCTACTATTTGTATCCTGTTCGACGCTAACTGTACCTATACATATAAGTATATATATGTATATGTATATAGCTATGTCCACATCCAGCGAGAGCTGCTTTCATAATTCGAAAATTTTGCTCAAATATTGACGTTCAATTATGACAATTTGCATAGCCAATAGTCCGGTCAGTCTATCAATAATTAGCATAACATTATTTAAACCGTTTGATTTGTCCTTTGAGTTGTTCAGCGACCTCAGTCGATTCCTGGAAAAAACGCCTGCTAACTGTTTGACTTATTCTTGGAAGTTGGTGGAGAAATAATTTACCTATAATTGATTATGATAACATATAGAGAGATATATGGGCTCCTCCATTTACCTGAAAGGATTTTACCATTTCTACAACCAAAAAACTACTTTGGAATATATATTCTATGTATGTAAATTGTATGTATATATACTAACTGAATGCAGACGAAAATAATTGCACTAGTTTAGCTAGAACTGAAAGATCTATTATGTTTTCACGCTTTCATTATGTGTTATAAATATTAACAACTTTTATTTTATATTTACCTCCATTTTCCCTCATATTCTCACTGAGAATTACACGCGATCAGTGAAATTCACTTTCTACTTCTATCTGTTTCTCTCGCACGCTCATTTCTTCCTCTATCTTCCTTTCTTATCATAAGACTCTCCTGTTTCTTGTTATGTAATAATAAAATATATTTAAAAGATATTTTTATATACATTAACAATGGTGTTCTCTTTCGATTAATTTATGTAATAAAATACACAATTATCATATATATACATATATATTTTATTTATTTATTTATTTAATATATAATATGTATTATTTAATATATATTATTCTTTTAATTTTATTATATAATTTAATGTACTTTTTATTTATATACATACTACAAATATTGCTTAAGCTATCACAAATATGGCCACCTTTAAGTAACATTATGCACTGCTTGCCGCATATCCTGTCAAGCAGAATAAGCAATTGGCCGCAAAGCAGTTCTAAGCAGTGTGAAGCAGTTCAAATGCAGCAAAATAAATAAGAGACAAAAATATAAACATTTTGAACGTCCATTTTGTGTTTCACTTTTGCTTTCGCCTTTTATTGTTGCTGTTTGTTTCCAAATGCGAACGAGCCAAACTATTTTGCATTTTTTATAATCATTATCGGCGTTATTTAATTGGCTGGCAATTTGAGAACAAAAGCGCGACAACCGCGAGACTTGCTGCGAGCAGCTAATAAATTAATTATGCGATTTAATTGGGTGAAGACAAAGAGAGGCAGGCAAGCCGTCAGTCGGCCAGCGAGCCAAACTGCCAGCTGGCAAAACACTTGCAACACTTGCCGCACTTAACCATGATTTTTTGGCGTGCTAACAATTTGTTAGCCGCGTCGCCCTGCCAAGAAGTTACTTGAACTTAGTTGAGTCGGGCAAAAACAAAGTCATTATTGACGCTGGCATGCGATGCAGTTGCAACAGTTGCTGCCGCCGCTGTTGCTGCTGTTGCCGCTGCTGTTGCTGCTGCTGCAGTTGCTGTTGCAGTTGGCAACTGCAGCCGGTCAGTTCTTTTGCCGAACTATGTGACATTTTTCAAATGCTGCAATAGCAGCAACAAAGCCTTAGCGACAAGTACAAAGTCAGCGAGCCGCCTGCATTTCCGCGCACTGGGAACGTGCAAACATGCCCCAAGGCAAGATTTTGCAGCTTGCCGCGATTGCTCTCTCTCTCCCTATGTATGTGTGTGTGTGTGTGGCTCACGCACACGAATTGAGTTTTGGGCAATGCAGCCGCAGTCAATGACAAACCGTCAGACAGTATCACAATTCCTGTTGCAGCTCAGTTGCTGCTGTTGTTGCTGCTGATGTTGCTGCTGCTGTTGCTGTTGCTGCGCATGTACTCACGCCTGTCTAAAGCTATTTAGCCAGCATTCATTCAAAGCGGCAGATGCAGTCAAGGCAAAGAGTCACAGTCACAGCCATAGTCACACAGACCTGGCCAAGTCATGTCATTGTCATTCACTCAGTCAGCTAGCAGAGAGTCAGAGTCAGCTGCGGCTTCAAATCCCAATCAAATGTTGCTGCTGTTGCTGCGGGGAATGGTGAGAATTTCCTTTGTGGTCGTTCTCGGCGTTTTGTTAACAACAAGTGGAATGCAAACTTTCAGTTGCAGCAGCAACAACAACAAAAAATAAAGTAAAATAAAATAATTTCGGGCAGCAACAGTTGCTGCTGCTGCTGCTGCTGCTGCTGTTGTTGTTGTATTGCGTTGACATCCTCAACATCTACGCCTCGATTCGCTCGCTCTCTCTCTCCCTCTCTCTATCTCTCTCGCCACACTCGCTCCCGCTCTCTGTTTTGGCGGCAACACATCAAAGGCTACAAAAGACAGCAACGCAGCGGCGGCTGCTGCTGCTGCTGCTGCTGCCGGCGTTTCTTTACCGCGCGGTATGATAAGAATTTCTCGTTGTTGCCAGCCTGTGCGCTTTGTTAGCGGTTCTGGCCCCGGCAAAACAGTGAAGCCGTCAGTTATTCGGCCTGACGATCAGTCGGCCTTCCACCTGGGGTCACAAGCTTCAGGCACGAGGTTTATTAACCTTTTGTGGCCAGTCAAAAGTAGATATATTTTGTTTTTTTTTTTTTTTTGCAAACGATTTAGTTTCGGGCTAAACTAATTCGGGTTCATCACTGATAAGGCAAATCAGGCTAACAGCTCAGTGCTGCCTCTATTTGTGCGTGTGTGTGTGTGTGTGCGTGTGTTTGCGTGTGTGCGGTTGAATGCCTATCGTACAATTGCATCTGGGTCTAGGCGCTGACCGAGTTCCGTTTTGGCTATATTTAGAGGCTATTTGAATATTATTAAAGGCGGATAATTATATACACGCACACCCACACACACACACACAGACATTTTATAGGTCTGGCGATGCGAAACGCAAAGTGCACGCAGACAGCCGCAGCGGCAGCGGCGACGACGACGGCGGCGGCTGGGATGAGCAGCAGACAATGACATAGAAATGGGTCTCTGGTTTTTTTTTTCTCTATCTCTCTCTTTCTTTCTCTCAGTGTTTTTTTTTTTTTTTTTTTGTCGGTCTATGGAAACCTGCACTCACGCAGGTAATTATTATAATTATCTCGTAGGGGATGCATGAATGAGCAGGGTAGCAGGGTGTCGAGTCCTTTTTCGGCATCTCTCTAAAGCGTCCATCTTGTAGGCGTTGCCCAATAGCAACAGCAACAGCAGCAGCAGCAGTGGCAACCAAATGTGACTTCGCAACTGACACTAATTACACGCCGCCCCACTGCGCTCATCCGGTGGTAGGTGGGCAGGGCCGGGCCGTGCCGGGCTGTGCAACCTGTGCCGCCAACGCCAACTAATTGCGCGCGCCAACAGTCAAACATATATACATATATATATATATATATATATATCTAATATACCTATAGAAATTCCTGTATATATATTATGCAAATACAGTGAAGCCTGTATTCAAAAATATCTTCTCTATCAGTCTTGGTTATTTGATTAAAATTTAGATAAAAGATATTAGATTACTCAAATTCTTCAAACCTGACAGCAGAACCTTATTAGACAAAATTTTTAGAATCCCAAGGTGCGTTTATACAAAACTCTTTTTTGACTACATTTGAGAAGAGCACATAGAAGACAATATTATTTTTTTTAAAGTTAATGAATATTATTATTAATGAATATTGGTTTAACATTATTATTTTTTCCACTCTCAGAATATTGCTCAATGCTCAATAGATTCCAATTTGTTTATGCTCAACTTTTCATCTACTTGTTATCATCAACATATCCTAAAATAAAATTTAACTACATAAATCTTCGCAAAATTCACGCTCCACCGTTCCCAGTTCCTCTCAAATGCATCTGCCTTAACCAATAGGTTTTACTGTAACCAGAGCTGTTCGCTCGTCTGAGCTTTCACTGTACATCTAACAGATACTCGAATGTCTAGTTATTCCAGCATTTCTGCTTTAAAATTGTGTGCCCCAAGTTTTTGGCCTTTGACGGCGTCTCGCACGTGCTGCAGATTATACGTTTCAATGACTTTGGCGACAGCAAAAATTACAACATTCCCCCGCCAGCAGCCGCGACCCTCTGACGTCTACAGCTCTAACCATTCCATATAACATCTTGAAGTTCAAATGTGCGCGCGGCGCTGTTTCAATTTGTTGCCCATTGTTGTTAGTTGGTCGCTTAATTAAGTTGACGCCGCAATCAAATCAAATCCAAATCGCACGCATATGGAAAGTCACCACCAAG